>NW_026706872.1:1117500-1677906 GCF_024137745.1 Phymastichus coffea
TAAAGCACTTCAATCTCGCGCGTCGCTTATGAAAAACCATCGTGAGATAAGAGAGAGTGACGACAGCTCTGCTATTACGCGCCTTATTACGATCGTGTGTTCTCTCGCGCTGGCGCGACGAGTAACGTTTCGTAATTTTCAGTCTGCATTGCTCTCCTACATTTGAACTGAATCGGAAAGCAAATCGATCAAACGTGACGAATCTGCATTCATCCTGATCGTCGTTCGCGTTGAGTATAATCGCAGCTGACGAAGTCCACGCTCTTTCCCAAGCGCAAAGAGAGAAGAAAAAAATTGGCTGCTCGAGGCAGTGGAAAATCGGCGTTACATAATAATTGCCGCAGACGAGCTTCTCGCTGGTCGTGCCCGGTTGCCGGAGTGTCCTCTGTCGAAGCTGCGAGTACAGAGCAGCGCGGCGCCACCGGAAACGGATTCACGCTTCACGAAAGACGAACACTGACACGCGTCGTTCGCAACGTAGCCTCGCGCGCGTACTTGGTCATTCGTACGTTTAGTTACTTCATGCTCATCGAAAGCAACAACAAGTAGGCCAGTCTGGTCGTTTTCATGACGATGATTAAAGCGATGATGAGGATTTCGTCAAAATGTGTTTCGAATTTTTTGCATGACAGCGAAACGAAGCGTAATGAGCGGTAGACGACTTTAATAGTTGGTGTTGAGGCAATGTCGTCGTCGTCGTCGTCGTCGTCGTCGCCCGCGCCGTCACATCGATGACCTATACACCAACGAGAGGGCATTTTTTCTTTTTCGCAATGACATAATGCGACTAATCGCTGTCGTTTCGAGCAACAATAACATTGCCTATTTCCTCGTGAGCTCCTCTCGTTAAAATATCCGACAGCGACCGCCGGTTCGTTTGCACTGAACGTCTCGTTCTCTCTCTCTCTCTCTCTCTCTCTCTCTCTCTCTCTCTCTCTCTCTCTCTCTCTCTCTCTCTCTCTCTCTCTCTCTCTCTCTCTCTCTCGGATAATGCAGCTGATGGATGCAGACGAGCATATAATGTTCGCCAGTCAATGCACCACACTGATGATCGATACTTATTTTTGGTTTTTACTTTGCCATAATGAATACAACAGTTTGATAGAACATCGCTGCTACAGCTGTTTACTAGTCAACTCCAAGTAGAAAGGGTCAAATATAGTCAGACAACAAAATTACCATGGTATTTCCTTCTGAGATTTGAGTTACGATAGAAACATTGAAAATTTACTAGATACATTGCAGAATGTATAGCAAAGCGAAAGAGAAGCCACGAAGAAATTATCAAATTACTGAGAAATAAAGCTAAAGCGTTGAGGCAAGTTCTCCACGTTGGCCACCAGCGCGTAACATAATACGCGAGGTCGCGAGCAACCACATCTATTTGGCCGAGAGAGCGAGTGGACAAACTCGCTGTAAGCACGCACAAAAGCCTGCCATGGCCGGCACATCTCTCTTCTGCAGCTTATTGATCGCACGTGAAAAGTGCATCTTGACACAGGCAGCGCGCAAGGCATTGCCAAGTGCTGGGCAAAGATAGTACCTCGAGATACACGTAATTGTACTGCGAATCTATCTTTATTCAGAAATGAAAGATGAGCCGATCGTCACTGAACAACGTCCGTAGCGCTACGTGCGTTATAACGTATGCGACCTTGTTCATTGGTAGAAAGTTGTCTGGATCTTTATTTGACTTGCTCTCAAGGGGCTTCTTTTTTTCTGCTGCTAGTCGATGTGTCGAGAAGGAGCAAGTTTTCTTAGACGATGATCGAGCTTAATCGCCGTACAATATTACAGAAATGCTGTGCATCTATGGTCGAATATGCTTCCACGATGTTTGTCAATGGGTTGACCTTTCTCCAGCTCTTCATTCGATTTCAATCGGATGAGTCATTTGGATTTGCGTTCTTGCACACCTGCTGCCCGAAAGCATCTAGTCCGGAAGCTTCCGTGACGTGGAGCTGCAGAACAAACGGTCGCGGAAACGACTTATATCAAGGCTCGAGGCCGTAAGTCGCAGCGCCTGCCCGCGGCGGACTTTGTCGCTAACTGTATGTAGCCTCTGCGCCTCTGCGCCTCTGCGTCTTCAAGACTTTATAGGCCACTAGACTAGAAGATGAAAAAGACTTGCACGCGGACCGCCGCTAGTTGTATGATTTACGGATGACTGCAAAGGTCGGCGAGCGAGAGGAGAGAAAAGAGAAAACACGCGTGCACACGAGGTGCTGCAGCCCGCAACCACCTTCATAAATTCACCTCGCGGTCTGCAGACGACACATTTTACTCGCCCGCGCACTACACCTAATCGCACGTGACCACCGCAGCTTCTCTTTTTCGTCTTCGGCCAGTGAGAAATTTGACGTTTGCGCGGTACTCGACGGTTATTGCACGAGGGGGCCGACAATGGCTTTCCAGTGCGATTGCTTTTTGAACGAGGTGTCGAAATGAAGCTTCACGCGCGAAGGCCAATATTTAATGCGAACAAAAGGCAGTTGCAAGCATGCGCAGAGCCTTCCAAAGTTTCTTCTGACAGTTATGAGTTATGGTAGAGGAGGCAGCGAATCCCGTCCAATTCTTTTACCTGGCAGACTGATTTGGTGTGGTGAGCGAAGGAAAGAGTATAGTCCCGCCAGACCTAACGAATATTAATCTTTTCATCGACGCAAGCGAAATTGATTCCTCGAGCGAATGCTTGCTTTTCAATTTCAGCTTCGTTCGAAAAAATGAAAAAATGAAAAAATGAAAAAATGAAAAAATGAAAAAATGAAAAAATGAAAAAATGAAAAAATGAAAAATTGAAAAATTGAAAAAATGAAAAAATCGGTCGATATCAGAGCCGCAGCACCTTGTTATTACTCGACGAACCAGTATCATCAATTGATCTCTTCGAAAGACGTATGCCCAAGCAAATTAACACATTGGCTGGGCAATCAGCGACCATTACGATAATCATCGGAAAAAGAAGTGACGCTAGACTCGCCGAAAAAGTATGAAAAAAAATTACAAAACAGGCGATAGAATAATCGGCGGTAACCTATTATATACGTAATCTCCGAAGTAACCTGCTCGTTCCGCAGACATAGACGCAAGAGGATGACGCAACAGTACATTTGTGCTCGATACACAACGACAACATATACCTCGGCGCGCACCTCTTCTTCGGATCGATCATCGGCGCGAGATACGGCTCGTCAATTTTAATCGCGCAACGCGCACCGGCGCCGCCGCAGCCAAGCATACGGCACAACCAATTAGCGTAATGATCGCAGCTGTGGCCAGACGTAACGGCTGACGTCAGCTCTCTCTCATCCCGACTCGGATGCAGTCGGCGCGCAGCGAAATGCGAAATGCGAAATGCGTGCTCTGATTGTTGCTGCAGGCCATTGGAGAGCTTATCGAAGGCGAACACTTTCTTCGCGTTGGCCGACTTTTACGGCGCTGCAGTTCGGCAACTGTTCCGGCTTGCTTTTCAGCGCGTGGGCTTCTTTTCGATTGTCTGCAAATTGGGCGCATTGGCATATTTTTCATCGGAATTCCAATTGAAAAATTAAGTTGAGATGTGCTGCTACGTAAAAATTTCATTTGTGACCAGATGGTGCAGTTGCATGCGCACGCCAAACACTTTGCCTATCGAAATGACATTAGCCGCATAACAAACTAACTTAGTGGATCAATCAATTTGGGATATCGCGCGTTCGTTCTCTGCTGTTCGTTCTCTACGGGACTTGACCCGTCTATCCACTTGCTCTTCACGCGCATGCGTACATAGCCAGGCCACCGCGAACGATGTGACGTCATTGCCTACGTACGTCAAATTCAGCGAGCATGTCCGAGTAGAATTGTTGGACTTTCGCGCGTTTGGCTTCCTATGTCGATGCCATTGCTCGGTCAAGCGACTATTTTGATCTATCGGTTTTCTGGTTGAAGCAGCCTCCTCACTCGAGAGCAAGAGTAGAGCAAAAAGTAGAGTGGTTTCAGTGTGTCTTCCGAGTAGCGTCATTCGCGCACTCGCGCAGCGGCAAGCATCATCTATTGAACACGAGAATTCTATTCTGGCAGCGTTGAACGTTGCTAATATTCCTAGTCTTACGTGCAATTTCACTCGACGTTCACCTCGTATAGCAGCCATTGATACAGCCTCGTGGCTGACATCCGTTATACGTCGCTTTTCTCGCAAACTGCAATAACAAAAAGCAAGCCAGACGTAACTCAGAGCGGAGGGCAAGACAAGCAGCGGGCCGCGCGCGGCTTTCATCCTTCGTAAACTTTTTGCGCATGAATCTCGCTCGATATATAGCCTGGCGGCTTCGCGCACAGACGGACGACCGAACCAGGCGACTTAACGGTACGGGACCTATAACTTTGCGGGCCCACTGCCGCGGATATGTATAGCAGGCGCGGCGGCCTCAACTCGGACTCGCTTTGGCTTCTTTTAAGGTCACCTCGTTGCAGCAGCTCGGCCCCAGCAGCCACACGCAACCAAGCAAACATGTATATCGGTCTGACGGAAACTCGACACTCGGTACGCTATATTTACCGAAAATCTTCCGCGTGTGCGGAAACAAATTCATGCAACAAGTGACGGTCGTCGAAAAAAACCACGTAGAATCTGAATTTACACGCTGCAAATCTATGTGATCGGTTAAACTTTATTGGCATGCCTCAAGACTGTGCCTTTTAAAATATTATCTATTCCAAGTTTGCGATGGGACTTTAAAATGATTTCACTCGCACGGCATCTCATTTGCAGAGAATACATTCTACAGTTGACTTTTTACTCAAATTATTAAGCTACTGATCAATGTTATAGAGTATAAGGTAATGTAACATATTATAATACAGTTAAAAACTTATTGATACATTCATTTATCAGTTATGTTTATATTTTGTAAATAAGGCGTTCAGATCTGCAGTCAATCGCTATGTTCATTAAATTACGAACTTTACACACGAACACGTATTTTTTACTTGATAAAAAACTTACTTACTTGCTTTTATAAAGAAAGCACTTTGATAGTAGTCAAATTAAGCTTGTTCAAGCTTTCAATGTGTTTCGATGGAATTTTAAAGTAATACAATGGTCACTGTTGAAATACTAAATAATTTTAAAAAAATGAGGAATAATAGGCATGGAAAACAGATAATTACATTGTCCGTCTGAAATTGCCTTTCACTCTCTTCGCGCATGAGAGACCAAGCAACGATTTGTTGGAAAAACGAGCGGCACGAGGTATCAATCAATTGCAGTTGTTGATCTTTATCGGGCTAAAATTATTGCTTATCAGTCGTGCAAAAATTATAATTTATCCTATATAGATGAGCCTTCTAATATTATTATTATCTAACTTACAATCGTCAACATCGATAGTATCGACTCAAGCTATTACAATGGCGACACAATAAAAAATAAATTGAACGCATGTTCTAAAAGCCGTTTATACCATAAAACTTTGAGACAATGCATAAACTCTTATATACATGTGATAGCCGAATACTCATGTCAGTTGACTCTCTTGTTGAATGGTTGTAGTTACAGATCAGTACGATGAGCGTCAAGCGCGCATGCTCAGCGAGTCACCAAGAGCAAAAGCACGACGCGAAAGCATTCTACGAAGTATGCTGGCTGCTCGTCGTCGCAAGATTTTACGTGAACGTACTACTGTCGAGACGACTGCAATTAAAGCACAAATGACAGCAACGTCGTCAAGTCGACGATACTCGATGAGACGGAAACCCGTTGTCAGAGAAAGTCCCAGTGGTAGTGATTTACTCGAGATGCAAGAGTCTCAGCACGGTGTCTACGTGACGGTACCCGAGCAGCAGTCCGTCAATGATACGCAGATCGTTATTGAAACTCTCGCTGAACGTGGCACTGGGTAAGATTTCTTTTCGACTAACTTTTAAAATGGCCTTACTGCGACGTGCCAAACGTCTTATCGCACAGTCGAAAGTCTTTAACTATGGGCCGGCAAGGCAATGTCAATTTGACAATATAATTTTTGCCATCAATAGTTTACTCTTTCTTCGACAGCTTGGCACTTGGAATCCGCGTGCCTGTTTGCTTTCGTGATTTCACTTTTTATCCTTTTCTTTTTCTTTTTAACGTCAGTAATCCAATGCTTGCTCGGATAGATGATTACAAACAGCATCGGCTTCTCGAAGAAACAGCTAATTAAACGGAAGAAAGTATGTATTGATTGTATCGATTATCGGTAACAGGTTGAAACGCAACAGCGGCACGTCGACTACGAAAGCGTCGCCGCAGCAACGTGGGGTGAACAGCGTGCTAGAACAGCAGCAGCAGCAGCAGCAGCAGCAGCAGCAGCAGCGTAGCAAGAAAATCGTAGCGATGTCCGCCTCTCTGTACAATCATTTTAATCCGGTGGAGAGCAACATCCCCATCGAGGACATGTCCCAGTTCCTGTATTTCGGCCAGAAGCTAAGGGGAACCGGTAAGTCGACCACGCATTTACCTTCTTTTCCCTTTCTTTTTTCGAAAGTGCCGCGCGCAGCTTTTACTCTCGCGCATGACTTTTCTTTTTCGCGCTGCTCCTCCCTGCTGTGTACATACTGTCGACGAGAGGGTGACAGAGAGGGAGATGCATTTTCGGGTGAGAGGAAGAGGCGCAGCATCAGCGGCAGTCTCCTGTCTTCTTTCTTGTTTTCTTCTCCTTTCTCCTTTTGTGAGCAGGCGTTATTTATGGAGCGGGTTTCACTTTCGGCGCGTTCGCTCACCGCGAGAGGGACTTTTCATTGATATCCGCACGTACTTGTATGCTTCTTTTTATCATTTCAAGCGCGTTCATCAACTCAACAATTCTGCAACTTTACCTAACTGATTTTTTCCCATTGGACTTGGACTTGGATGAAAAATCCGGTATCACGATGCTTAAATTTAAAATGTAAATGTGTCTGAAAGCGATATTTATAGGTATTCGTCGTGATTTACTCGCAAGACCGAATCGTTTCTTCGTTTGTCTTCGATGAAAACGCGCATAAAAAGCGGCAAACGATAAAATTTATTTACACAGAAAAGTCATGTTTGTATAACAGGAATGGGCAAAGACAGCATGCCAGTGAGTGCCCCGCCGAAGAAACTGTTAGCAGGTCTCCAAGGTACGATCGACGACGAGATGAACAGCGTGGACCGCAGTAGCAGTGTCGTCAGTAGTAAGTCGACCAAGATGCGTACGACAAGTTTGCGCGAGCACACAACGAAAGCAGCCTGTGCCGACAAAGCTGTCGCCGAAACGCGCACCAACAGCATCAATGCCACCGGGCTTGAGAAAAACGCTGGCATTGGCGCAGCCTCCAACTTAAGGATTGTCGTCACCGAGGTCGTCGCTACCACTGTCGCACAACCTACACCTATGACCAGTATTACGAGCAGTACCACCACTGCGACCATCCCGACTACGGCCAGTACTGCAACCAAACAGTCGATCTCTCCTACGGAATCTACGGCACCGAGGATCAAGGTATTTAGCTATTTCTTCCCGTAGCTACGCCGTTCGAACGGCAATAATGAAGCTTGAGCTATTCGCTAATTTAACGCGCAACCTTTCCAAAGATCGAGTAAGCTTTGTATATAACTCTTATCAATCTTGCGCACCGAGTATACTTTCAATCCTGATAAGACATGCAAAAGCGAAACGTCAGTGGTAGGACCCCTCTTGTCTCCGAGAACTTCTCGACTAATTAGACAACCAAACGGGCTGAAGGCACACGTGCCGCCTGAAAAGCGTTCGCGAGTACACAATTATTCGTACCGAGCCCACAAATTTTCGATAGCGATAACAACAGACGCGCCTCTTGTCTACTCTACAGCAACAGGAGCAGCACGTGACCGAGTCGACAACGGCGGCGGCGCGGCGAGCGTTGCGCAACTCGACCGGCGCGCTCGCCGCGGTCGCCTCCTCCTCCCCCTCCTTCTCCTCCCCCTCCTCCTCCCCCTCCTCATCCTCCTCCTCCTCCTCCTCCTCTTTGCCTCAGCCGCAGCAGCAGCAGCAACTCAGCAGTGCCGGCGCGCCAGTCGAGCAAGCTGCACCACGCTCGCGCTCACAACAGCCAGGTTTCACTATCAGGTGGACTGACGTAAGGAGCAAGAGGCGCAGGCTCGCCAATAGACGACGTGAAAAGGCCGCCAGAAATATGGACGAGCCATTGTCAACCACGAATACTACTGGCATTACGATGGCTCCGCCGATTTCTCCTGCTACGTCCGAGACTCTAGTCGAGTCGTCGAGCACGGCGACGATCTCGACGACGACATCGACGACATCGACGACAACGACGACACCAACGTTGCAAGAAGAAAGCAATACGATGGACGAAGACGATGTTACGACGGAAATGCCAACCACGACAATGAGAATGCTGGACCCATCCGAGGTGCAAAAGATGTACAGAGCGGCAAGTACCAGCAGTAGTACGACGGAAGAAATACCGGCGGCGACGACGACGACGACGACGACGACGACGACGACGACGACGACAACGACGACATCGCTTGATACGCTCAGCAGTAGCAGTCAGAGTCCCAATAGGTCGCCCGAAGTACGCGCTAGGAACCTCGAGGACAAGGCCAAGGACGACGTGTTGCCGATAATGCAGCTCTACAATACTTCGAATATGTTCAATGCCAGTGACAGTTCCACGGCCAAGAGCACCACCACGATCACCACGATGTCGACGACAATCACGACAACCACAACAGTTTTGCCTAGCCAAATAGTGACCGAAGCTCCGACAACGACGATCGCTGAACCACCAACGACAATTTCCGCAAATACAACAAAATCGACGACGACGAGGCCAAGGCCGAGGACCACGAAAACTACAACGTCGACAACGAGCACGACGAGTAAGCCGGCACACGAACATAATAATTCGGGTTACTATCCGCTGGAGATTGGCAACAGGACGTTTTACGAGCCGCCGGCTTTTGTGGCAATCGGTGGACCTTTCGTTAACGCGAGTGAAGTGATTTCGAGGCGACACAACGGTGATACTTTAGCCAGCCAAGAGACTGTCGCTGTTGTCAGCTACATACTCGCCACCCTCGTTGTCTTTCCCATTGCCGTTGGCGTTGCACTTATTCTCAGAAGACTGATACTTAGGAATCGTAAGGTAAGCTTTCTTATCCTCTGTGGAAATCCTTTTTTATTTATGATTTTCTAGCTTTGTTATAGTAATTTACTTGAATTACGTGTTTGCATAAATGCAAAAAATCCCTATAAAATTTCAAGTTTTGCGAATAAAATTACCAGCGCTTTCGATTATTCTCAAAAGTTACATGTAACCAAATTTATCAATTATATATAGGCATATTCAAGAATTATTTAATAGCCCGTTAAGTATTGTGAAAATCATATTTTTATTGTAATAAACGTTTACTGTGCTCCATGGTCTTAGGTAAAATTTAACTAGGTGCTAAAAAATAAATAAGCGCAAGAAATGAAAAAATTCATACGCTGTGTAGATGCAGCCATGCCAATGTGCTTGTGTAGAGGCACATTCAGCTCGAAGCAGCATTATATCAATTGTTTATTTAATCCAACGTGGGTGACTGCGATCAGCATTTAACGCAAGGCGTGAATGGAAACATTTTTAATGGTACCTTATCTATCCTCTCGACTGCCTTTTTCGATTGGCATTTGATTGGCTGATTGTGCACCGCGACGAATTTTCTTTTACATTTCCTGTTTACATTTAAATCGACACAGCGGAATCGAGCCTTTGCCACCTTCTGCCAGCTCGATTCGACTGTGATTTATCGCTGCCTAGTAGACAAATACCTAATTCAACGCGAAAGTTTGGAATCGTTCGGATCGTATTTGACTGATTTGCCCGAAGGCATTGAAAGCGTTAAATTGAAGGCACGGATGCAATAGAATTGGCTGCCCGCTGATCTTTTCTTGGAATCATGCAAAGCCTCGAAAATCAATGTAGTGTGTCCGAGCGAGAATCGTACTGATTTGACCGTGACTTACAATTGGCGAGAAAAGCAGCTTGCTACTCGTCAGGCGCTGATAGGGTAGCGCAGCTCTCCGACCCAGTGCTCACGAATCGAAAGCTAATTGACGCCAACTAGAGCGTGATTCCTGCCGTCGACGTCTTTTAATTCGCATCTGTCGATCGATCCGATCTCTCTTTGTGCTCGGATTTTGGTCGGATCGTTGTTGTCGGACGTGCGCACGTGAGTCCCCAAATTCATCAGGTTCGTAGGTGGCGGAGGGGCGGCGCACGCGGCGCACGCGGCGCACGCGGCGCACGCGGCGCACGTACGAGTAGACTGAGCTAGCTGCCACGAGCAAGCAACGGGTGTTAATTCACGTAGACTTTCGCGAGGCGTCTGGCGCTTGATTGCCGTATTTAATCTTCAAGCCACTCGGCACTTGTGCTTTTGTTTGAGGAACGTATACGCGCGCTCGCATAATGGTTTCTCTCTCGCCGACTATAAATTTCCCAGAGAATTGAAATTTTGCACTTCTCGCTTGCACGAGACGTAATTGTTTCTCCGAGTCTCTGCTTTTATTTCCATAAGACTCATGGATTTTGATGCACCGTCGCCTACGGACGAACGTTCAGTCCTTGCATTTTTAATGATATTTTTAGAAGCCTGTCGCTGCTCAAAGAACGAGCGTTACGACAAGGCAATTGCACGTATGCGTCTGTTGATGCTGAACTCTGAACTGCACGACGTTGACTCGTGTTGGCCAGGTCGCGCCTACACCAACTACTAAGTCTCAAAAATCAAAAAGAGCCGCCTTTCCAACAACTTTCGAATAAATACCGCAAGGCTCAGATAAATCGGTTTGCGCTCGAGTGGCAATCAGCAGAGCATTCGGAATATATCGTGGCGGAGTTTAACTCAAGATTAGCCATTGTCACGCGCGTCATAAGACGGCCGAGCCGCGTCGAAAACTGCAAAAAGACAAGAAAAGAGGGACCATCGTCTTTTGTGCGCGCGTCGTCGCGCTGTTCAATTTATGGCCACGCGCGCATTTCTCGTTCGACGATGGATTGCGCTCGCGCAGCTGCAGGGCACACGTCCGAACTTGAAAGTCAGATGCAGCCTCGAACTGGCGCTCGTTCTTTTCGCGAGAAATCGATCGACCGGCGACCGACACTTGCATAAATGCAATTCCGAAGATTCCAAATTAGCCACATGTCGACGTTGTCATCCGTAAAGAGCGGCGGCGCGAGGAGGAGCGCGCGCGCGTGCCGTAATAGGCGTGCGCAATTTGCTAATGTCATTGGTAATTGTGAATTGTGAGGCGCCTCGTGAAAAGAACGCATTTCAGCACGGAAGAGAGAGTTGCAGAAACGAGCGCGCACACAGTTGAGCGGCGTCGATAAATGGATGCCGTATTAACGCATTATTGTCGTCGTGAAATAGGCGCTATTACTTAATTCCCACTTCCAACGCCCATTGGGCAACAATGCTCGTGCGCTCCGTTTCGTTATTCCGTTCAGCAAAGCTCTCGATGGTACAGGTGCGTCGACGGCCGCCAACGAATTTGTCGCCGTCGGAATCTTTCTTGCGAAAGCCATTTTCTACGCCCTAATGCGCATAACGCTCAAACTTCCTGGCTCTTCTTCTTTCAATAGCTTTCGCCTCCGCGCCACTCCACTTTCATCGTCTTATCTTCATTGCCGCCCATAAAACGCCCATAAAACGTCGATGCTCAGTTTGACGCCAGTCATTTGTCAATATCTCATCGATATCCTAGCTTTGCCTGTGAACGGCTCGCTTGTATTCTAACGACTCGAAAATTCAACTTGTTCACGGGCTTTTTTCAGCCATCGGTAATGCTCGGCGCGCGGATCGATTGCCCGTCTTCGAAAACAACTCGTTTTCAAACGCTTAAACAGTGCCGATCGTTCATTCTATAATTAGTATTCGGTATGCGCATTTACGCGGTGCACTTCGTGCAGTCGTGCAAAGCTGACACCACGTCAACAAATAGGTGGAATGGTGGAATCGAAACGCAGACTGACGCAACAATGAAGGTATTTGAAGCTGGCGAATTCATACGATACAATGCAACGAAAATCTACGAGCCGGTAAGATTTTTCTGAAAGATTTTCGATCGGCTGATTAAGCATGCACAACATCAAGGTTAAAAGCCAATCCGATGAAGAGAAGAGAAAAAAGAGCAGACAAAGCGTGCACTCGCGTGCACGTATATACGTAGGAGCCCTAGTAAATTCTTATCGTTACATCAGGTTTCGTTGGTACGGCCCGCGTGGCACTCCAACGTATCCATTCACTTGCTTCGTTGCGCATCGCGAGAACGAGCTCAAATCGCGCGCGTACAAGTGCGCATTGTTTCATTAAAAGCCGATCGCTTAAAAACGAGAAAGAAAAAACAAAGCATCGTTTGAAAAAGTATGGAAGCGCGCAGCGCAGAAAAAAATCGTAAGCAAGTATTACACTGCCCCCCGACAATCGACGCATTTCCATTGGCGCAACGCTTCGTATTTGACGCATGAAATCGGAGCGGCAACGGTGTGCCATCGCGAACAGTTGGACCGGACGCGGCCTAGGCAGCTAGCAAGAGAAAGCAGTTTGATACCAACAGTGGCAGCACGCGCTATCGGGCTTTGAACTTGCTTGCTTTGCAACTACGACGCTGCCGTGGGTATTATTATTCGCAGGCGCAGAGGGGCGCGGGAAAAAATTCAGATAAAACTTAGCTATTTCTCGCGCGTAAAACTCGTTTTGGCCATCAGGCTGAAGCTGTACGTTTGCCTGTGTGTCGCGCAGGTGTTGGAGGAGTCGGACACGTCGTCGGAGATAAGCTGCAGGAAGGATGCGCTCAACCTTGAAACGGGAGACTTCAAGACGTCCATAGAGAAGACTATCACGAAGCTGCCGAGGATACAGCACCTCGTGAGTACTTTATTTCCCAAAGCTTATGTCCTTGCTCGCAGAGCTTTGACACTATCGCCGTGCGCGCGCGCGCACCACAAGATGAAGGACGGGTTTCGTATATCCCGCGCGCTTATCTGATTATTTATAGCGCGCGGAAAAACATTATTGCAGAGCAAACGCACGCGTGCCAGTCTTCCTTTCTCCTTTTTCTCTGCTCTCAGCCGTGCCTCAGCCAAGCCAAGCCATGCAAATTCATTATCAACTTGCCCACCTACATTACTGTGCCAAGAATTCCTTCCTAATTCGCGAGCGCAATAATCATAATAAACGAGATCCAGTCCAAATAATACGAATATGAATACGGAAAAAGTGCGCGCGTAAGTGTCGTTTTCGCCAAAATAATGCGGAGCGTCCAAGGATAAATGTCATTAAGCCTCGTTCGTGAGTTATTACCAAACAAAGCGTCATTACAGAAGCGAAACTCCTCACCCTCTGAGATCGCGCCACATGCGTACAACGTCTTTTTCGCCACTTGTTGTCATGACAAATATCCATGTTGCATTGCAGTGCCACGAAGCGGAAAAACCGCCGCCGCCAGCACCGCCGCCGCCACCACCACCGCCTTCGTCGTCGCCGTCGTCGCCGTCGTCGTCGTCGACCTCGTCGTCGTCGTCGTCGTCGTCGTCGTCGTCGTCGTCGTCGACGTCGTCGTCCTCGTCGTCGTCGTCGCCGTCACAAGAATCACGCTGGGAGTTTCCAAGAGACAAACTCAGGTTACAGACTGTCCTTGGAGAAGGCAATTTTGGCCAGGTTAGTAAAGAATTTTCTCTACTTTACACGACTTCCGCCCGAGATGTCCATATCTTTCGTCCATTCCTTTCGGACGAGCGCCCTGCTAAGCTCCGGTTTTAGTCTTTATAGTTTGTCAAAACTGTGCCTTTCTCGTTACGACGTATGCATTTCAGTTTGTTGATTCGTAACATGCTCGATACTTTCATTGCCAATAATTGGCATCGACAATATTTTCAAACTAAATAATTGTCGAGAACGAACTCGAAGAAACTATTTGCTGCGGTACTCATCATTCATTAAATTGATTGCATTGCTGTTTAATGTGGCAATAATAATGATAGCAGAATGAATTGAATCGGTTACTTGCACCATTATCCTTGACTCGAGTCGAAAGTTTAAAATGTGCCACACGATTAGTTGAAAGCAATGCGACGCCTCGCTAAATTGTTCTATTCACCGAAGCCCAAACTATCAGACGAGACATGACACAAAACAAGCCAAATAGTGCAGTAGTGCTCGACGAATAACAAAGAGACAAGGGGAGCCAAAGAAAAGAAATAAATGGTCTTGACTGCGCATTACCTAGGTATGGAAGGCGGAAGCGGATGACCTGACGGGTCACCAGGGCCAAACGCGACTGGTGGCCGTGAAGACGGTCAAGGAGGGGGCTTCGGAACGCGAGAAAGAGGACCTCGTGCGCGAACTGGCCATAATGCAGCGAGTCGGTAGCCATCCCAACGTGGTCACGCTCCTGGGCTGCTGCACCGAACAAGGTGAGTGCCTGCTTTGTCCGATTTTCCGATTTTACGATTTTACGATCATTGGCAGGCTACTTCGGGAAATGAGGGGGGCATTAGAGAATGTTACGTGGCGCTCGTGCATTCTCTGCGCAATTGGGCATTTATAATCGATGCAGTGACATTGCAAAAAGCTTGGGAAACAATCGCCAAGAATCCAGCATTACTCAGCGCGGAAATTTGAGCTAACTAACAATTCATAATTTTAGACGGGTAAGCGCAAGTGAGAGAACCCAGCCGTCCTGTCCTTTTCTCCCAGGAGAGACAAGGGTAGCGACTCGTACGCATCTAAGTAATCAAGCAATCAAGTTTCAACGCGCGAGCGGCGCAAAGGCAGAGAGAGAGAGAGAGAGAGTATCTTGATCGCGACGCACGCTTGGCTACTCCCATGCGGGCTTCCTTTTGCAAGCGCGCGCTGCACACGCAGCTCAGAATTTATGGCCTGCTTGAGACATCAAAACTCCGATACAAACGACTGCCTAGCGGTCAGTTACTTCTCTCTGTCTCTCTCTCTCTCTCTCTCTCTCTCTCTCTCTCTCTGGAGAAAGATAGAAAGGGATCTCCGTGGTACCTACCACGACGCGTCAGAGAGAAGCAAGGAAGACGCCTATGTGTCTTCCACTGCTCTTCTCCCACCTTGCTTGTCGTCCTGATTCTCTCATCCAGTAAATTTCCATTGGCTTGCGATGATGAAAGCGCTCGACTAAAACTTTGGCTTCTCCACCTATTTTTTGCCGTCTAGTCCGTAGTCGAATTGTGCTCCGTGGCGGATGCATAAAAAAACTTGTCTTTACGCCCGTCGATTTCTAATCTTCAAATCGGCGATGAGTTGGCTTGACCTGTGCTGCTCTCACGTTGCCGGACCGTCGAATTGATTTCCCTCAGGCTCTCATTCGCAGAATTATTGGGAACTATCATGCTGAGCGATCGCTCCTGTAACTCGGAGTCGTTTTTGTCGTCTATCTTGTATAGGTAAGAAATGCGTTTAGCAGTTATTATCTATAGATGAATTCACGTCTCTGCAGTCGTACGTTAAACTACTGGCCAAAGTTTGATTCCATCTTTGATTTTATCCTATGAAATTGTTGCGGGTAGACTATTGCTTGAAAAATCAAGAGTTAGTTGTCATGACAGAAGCTTGTTTCTAATAAATCTGTCAATGTAACGGTCGAGGATACACGAGTTAAGAGTGAACGAACTTTGCAAAGCATCGGGAAATGGAAGGCCTGAGGGCATAAATCCCATGAATTAATCAATTAAAAAATCTGTCGGGGACCTTGAATTTGAAAAGCATTATGCGCAAGCTGTAATATTGGCTGGCATGCAAAGTGCATAATAAGCGTCGCGCGTGCGATCGCGATAGTGTCGGACGAAAAAAATGCTTAACACGCGAGAGAGCGCATCGAAAAAGAAAGCAGGCAAGAACGACGAGCGAGGATATATCGATAACGCGCGGTGAGGTAGGTGTACATCGAAATTTCCATGTACACCTACCTACCCAAAGATCGTTCACCTTGGGTAATCGATATACTCTGCTTCTCGCGCGGAGGGCCACGTAATTGCTTTCAGCAAACGCCTCTTTCGGTACACATGACGAATGGTCGGCGTCGTCTCGTTTCATATTTTTACAGGCAACGCCAATGAAAATACGAAACGCCCTGTTCCCATTAGACAGAACGACTCGTCGTGAAGATTGTGAAAATGCCGCGAATATCGCGATATCCGATCAAGGGTACTGTTAGTTTGCCAGATAATAAAGTTACTTTGGTGCTTCTCCTCCCCGTCATTGCGCTAATATATCAATTACGCGACTTCATTTTTTTACAAGCCCGCCAAATGCCTTGAATTTCTCGGCAATGCTGGACACACGTCGTCGAGGATTTTTTCGCTCTCGTCGTTTACTTTTTTACTCGAGTGTTGACGCTCGCACAGAGATATCGAGCCAAATGTCGCTAATATCGTCCTCGTTGCCCTTACCGTCTGATTGTTTTCGAGCCAAACGACACTTCCAAATATTGCTCGTGCGTGGCCTATAAACCCTCGTTTTTTTTCCGTCTTGACAATTTCTCACTAACATTGCGCTAAACGTGATGAATCGTGACTAATTGTTTATTCAATCGAATAACAGAGAGCGTATGGAAATGAGAGAGGAGGAGATATATATATATATATGTATATATATATATATATATATATATATATATATATATATATATATATATATATATATAAGTGTTTAAGTGTTTACTGATCAGCAATCGCTGTTGCTTTATTCTTTTGCATGGAAATAAAAATTGAGATGGTCGCATAGCGTTGCGTAGTTGATAATGAAAGGTAATAGAGAAAGCGAATTGCAAACATGCTGGTATTTAATGAAGTTTGATTAGTTGTTGAAAATAAGAAAGGAAAGAAAGCAAGGAATTGAATGCGCCAGGCGTGTGTGTACAGCAGCCCCAAGAGAGAGAGAGAGAGAGAGAGAGAGAGAGAGAGAGAGAGAGAGAGAGAGAGAAAAGAACACATCTGCCGCGGGGCACGCATGTCCGACAATGAAATAAAGCGCACCTCTGCACCGAAAATATATACTCGCCGTAAATGAACTCAATAAAGAGCAACCCACCTACAACTTTTAACAGTATACGCCTCGAGCGAGCAATTTTTCTTTCCTCGGGCCAACAACCGAGCGCGCAAAGTTATGGCGCGACGTGAGCGCCTTTATGTGTGCGCAAATTTACGGCCGTTGAATTTTCGGCGCAACTTTTTAACGACACCAACGATAAAAAGGGCCTTGATCGTTCCGCACGGGGATTACACGACTGCTCTGATCGAATTGCAGTCCGTGTTATTAGACTTGCCAACGTGGATGGACGACTGCTAATGCGTCCGCGGGCTCAACTTTTATCGTGGCGATTCGCTGCATTGAACCTACGTACTGCCGCGAGTCTGTATGAATTAACAGATGCTTTATGGTTGTAATGGGCTGTTCGGTTTAAGGGAATATATACGCGGGGCTGCGTTATTTAATTTTCTCCTCCTCCTCCTCTCCACTCGTTTTATTGCTGATTAATTTGGATAAGCGATGAGCCAAGTGTTCAGCGTGATTCTTGTTTTAAGCAAAGCGAAGGTCAAAGACAGATTATCCGTAAACATTCGTGTTTTACCAGAGGGGTCAGGATGATCGTGTCCCCACTGCACGTATACACGGACGAGAGGAAACAAGCGCGAAATTGGCACACATCATCTGGCGCGTCCATCAATAAAGTCTATAAATATCCGAGCTCTCTCAAGAGCCTCGGCTATAGGTAGGCATCGGCAAGGGAGCGGGGGCAAATTTGCATGAATCTCATCCTCATTACAAATTCCCCGCATAGGCGCATGCTGGATAGCTATTAGTCGTACGCGAGTGGCGAGCGAGAAGAAGCCCGCATTCGCACACATATCATTACGGCAGTTCTCTCGCCAACTCTCTCTCTCTCTCTCTCTCTCTAATGCGCGCCTGTCACGTCACCATGCACACGCGAACGGCACGCCACGACAATAATCGAGAGCGAGGCTCTTGCCTTCCTTCTCTTTCGCGTTTGCCAGAGAAATTGAGCTATGCTATAATTGTCAGATCTAAGGCTGAGTATTACCATGTTATCCATGTTATAATGAATTCCCAGATTCATTGAACGCCGCCTATACAAGAATGCAAACCATTGCAAATGAATATCAACTGACTCAGCTGTCTCGCACGAGCAAGTGGCTGGCGATGATTTGTGCGCTACGTTGCTCTTTTTTAACGACCCTTTGATGGTTATTTATCGACGCATTAGCCTGCCCGAACTTGCACTTTATCGTCGACATAAATATTCGTAGAAGAGTGCCTCCCTTGCCTTCGAGTGGCAGGTCTGGCTCGGAAGCTCTCGATAAAGCCATTAAAGACAGTCGCTGACATTTGGCTAATTTGGCAGTCACTGGCGCATGCGTAGAAATGACCACTGCAAATATCGGTTTTAATCGCTTTGCAGTGAATTTGTCAGCCGGCCGCGCCGTGCACAATGAGCCTCGCGAGGAGTCTCGGCAAAAATGAAGGCTCGGAGACGTACACGACCTCGCGCCATTGTTCGCCTTCTCTCTCTCTCTCTCTCTCTCTCTCTCTCTCTCTCTCTCTCTCTCTCACTCTCTCTCTCTACGGATTATTGTGTGCGTGCCGTATCGGGCGCGCAACAGGTGAGTCATGGCCGTATGCGCGCACTTGCAGCGAGCGTTCGCTTCGTTTTTTGCAAAAATTTCAACTCGCTCGCCGGGCGATAACAGCCTACGATTCGTAGAAGCGAGATGAACGATTGTCGCAGAACATGATTTTAGACCGGTTGTTCACTCTCGGAACTGAGCCAATCATTGTTGTCATTGGTTTTTGCTTTGCAGAGCCGCATTACCTGATATTGGAGTATGTGATGTACGGCAAGTTGTTGGCCTACTTGAGGGATCACCGTACCAGGCAAGATTTCTACAACTTCAGCGAAGATTCGGCTGCACTCACGTCCAGGGACCTTACTGTATTTGGATACTGCGTAGCTCGTGGAATGGAATATCTCGCTTCCAAGAAGGTCAGCTTCCCAGCTTCATACGTACAGGCGCGGTCGCCTCTTAATGCTCGCCATTGGTCAAGTTCTTCCCTCCGGGCACTCTGCTACTGGCCAGTGCGCAATGTCGTCGCGGAGCATCGCCACATCGCCAGGACGCGTCGTTAAAAAGGAGCAAGGGTATCGATTAATAAAAGCGTCGCGCGAGCAGTTAGAAGAGTTTGTGCCGATTGTTCGGCTAGCGGTCGAAGCGGCGCCCACCCGTCGCGCGCCAGTCGTTGGGAAGGCGGGAAGACCTCTCCGAGACTGCACGCGCCAGATTAGCACGGGCCTCCTTTTTCTGGGCAAGCATTCCAAGTGCGGGGATCGGTCTGTCGCGCTTCGCCGTGCGTAGCTCGCGCGGCTCGCTATTTTTTCCAACACGCCAGCAGTCGGATGGGAAGAAGGAAATCAATGATTACGGTCGATAGGCGCAAGCCAATCGTTCCTTGGCTAGTTTGTTTAGTCAAATGAAAAAAGAGCGGATTGAAAGGCGGCCGTTCATCGACGGAAGGAAAAACGGCAAATCATATGGGAACGAAGGAAGCTAATTAAGTTTGAAGAGCGTTCTTGGCTGCTGGCCGTTATCCTAATCCATGTGAATCCCGATCGACGAAAGTGAGAAAAATAAAGGAGATCGATCGAAAGATCCAAAGACCCGTGCATGCTTCTGATACACATCGATCAATAGCACAAGGTCAGTTGGGCTAATCGGTGCTCGACCATTTTGCAGAT
The DNA here is from genome assembly GCF_024137745.1 of Phymastichus coffea. Lineage (NCBI taxonomy): Eukaryota > Metazoa > Arthropoda > Insecta > Hymenoptera > Eulophidae > Phymastichus > Phymastichus coffea. The sequence continues at coordinate 1,137,309 of NW_026706872.1, forward strand.
CATCCATCGCGACTTGGCCGCTCGCAACGTCCTCGTGGATCACAACAAGCTCTGCAAGATCGCCGACTTTGGTATGTCGAGGTTCGCTGATGAGAACGGCGAGGTGATCGAGACGCGCCATGGGCAACGTAACGCCCTGCCCATTAGGTGGATGGCACCCGAGTCCCTCATCTACTCGCTCTTCACCACCAAGACGGATGTTTGGAGCTTTGGCATCCTTATGTGGGAGATCGTTACGCTCGGTAATATATGCTTCTTCTTCTTCTCCGTTGTTTTCTTCTCCCTTCTACGAGCAAGGCCCGAACCACCATTTCCGAGTGAATGATCGTTTTCGCGGACGCGCTAACCTCGCTCGACATTACCACGCCTGATCGCGATCAATTGCAAATTAATGGACTCGAGTTCTATAGATTTTCCAACAAACTGATGCCAGTATTGCCGATTATTCGGGACTGTATTATTCCGCTTCGAGAGATTTCACGTTGATTACTTACCGAGGCTAGCAAGCTGGCTTCCCCTCGCATTTTACGAATACCTACATCTTTACCGTTAGGGCGTTCTAGTCCAATTTCACCTTGACATTGTCGACTTTATTTACCTGCCTTCGCATTAATCCAACTGACTGAACCTCTCTTTTTATACGAGGGTCACATCCTAAGATAGTTGAACGTTTCTTCAGATCACGTATAATAGCATCAACTTTTCTAAGCACAAACCTTTTTTCTTCCGAGCCGACTACTATTTAAATTGGAATTCAGATGCAAACTAATAATTTATCTCTTGCTAATGGACAGTTAATTTGGAGAAGGTTTTCGACAGTCTACATGGGCGTTACGTCGTGAGATTAAACAAATTTCCATCTGTAGCTGCTCAAGATTAACAGCCACTTTCGCTGTCATCCATGATATTTAGCAGCTTTTTTTCGGCACTTTTGGCCAGCAACAATAATTATTTAGATCTGTTTATGAGATATTCGAATGTAATAAATCTACCTTCTGCAAAAATAACATGAGAAATATCTTGATTGTTTGAAAAAAGCCAAGTAGTCTGAAGGCTTTTACGTTTGAGAAGTGCTGCTAGATTGATTTCCAGTTTTAGAATTGCTGTGTCTGCCGGTGACGTCAAGCCTCAAATTGGAGGCCGTTTCCTTATTTACGTGAGATCAATAATCGAAATAACGCACAAACATTCGGGCTCTCGAGAGCCCGAATGTTTGTGCGTTATACTGTAGCAAATCAGCAGCTTTACAAACTTGGCATTACATCCGGCTCGCAAGTTAATCACGCAATCGTCCACTGACCCAGTGGTTGCTTTCTTCGTCGGGACTTTGAACTGTATAATGCACTGCATTATGCATTGCATTGGTTGGTTGCCAGCTAAAGTACAGTAAGGTGCTAAAGGAAAACAACTGTTTGAAATGTTACAGGATCAACGCCATACCCGGACATGACGGCTCGAGAAGTGATGCGCAGCGTGCAAAGTGGCTACAGATTAGAACGGCCGTCGCACTGTCGAGGCGAACTCTTCCGTGTGATCGCGCGCTGCTGGCTCGCCGACCCCGACCGTAGGCCTGAGTTTGCACACCTCAGACGTGATCTTGCTCAGCTACTCGAGGATAACATGAACGGACATTACGTCGATCTCGAGAGCTTTGCCTCTGAATGCACCGATTAGGTTTCGTCAAGAGAACACACCTACGGATTCGTGCGCATTGTTGATTGATCAAACATTATAAAAATTTTAAGCAACTTGTTATCGTGTGTGATCAGTGTGCTGAATCATGAAAGTATTCTCAAATCTTCGTATGTCGGACAGTCGGGGTGCACTTTTACACAGTCTCGTTTTCATTTTTATACTTACAGTTCTGAAAAGTCGTTGAGCATTGTATTATACTTTAATAATAGATGTATTAAACGATAAGGATGAAGAATCGTAATACTTGCCGTTTTTTAAGCGAAAATCCGACGTACCGTGCGTAATGTTCAACCCCGAAAGTAATTGTTATTCCTGCGGAAAGATAAGATACCGATCAATTTTAATATTTGAGGCTGAAAAAACTGCAATATTTTTATGAATGATGAATCGAAATTGCAATTTAATGCAGTACTTGCAAAAACAATGTAAACGAAATATTTATGATAAAGAAAGCAAGTCGCCGCGTTGTATAGAGTAAATTTTCCAAAGAAAGGCATTAAAACTCGTTGAAGAAAAAAAATCAATGTCATGTGGGTGTTAAACTTATCAAGATGAGCTTGTCAGGAATGTTTTTCTATTGAAATTAGCTTGTAAGTTAAATAATGTCGACATCAGCGATGTCTGCGCCATTTTATCAAGCTCTTCATGCCCGACACGTGTATTTTTATGTATTTATTGGCCGGCGAAGGTGCAACACTTTCAACTTAGAATCTAGATCGTACGGGAAACTTGTGTTTCGTTAATTTTTCTACGTTCTTCGTCATAATGTGCTCCTTTTACGACCAAAACAAATAAATAAAAAGAAATAAAAAACTTAAAATATTAAAAAAATAAAAAATAAAAATAAAAAATAAAATAAAATAAAAGTTTGTACATAATCCACGTTATTCGCACGTCCAAGTTCCACTGGGAATTGCCACATAAAAATTGAACGTTACATCAAGTATTGCATCAGAATTGGAAGTTTAAATAATGAAAATGTGAATGTCATAAAGTAGATAGTGTTTTGTTATTATTGAGAGAAAATTGATGAATTGAAAAAGAATAAATGGACGTTTTGCTCTCTGATGGTTGTGATGTAATTTGCAATGCAAGCCGCGATTCTAGTGGAACAATCCAAGTTGCGCATGTGAGCAGAGCACGTCTGCGATGTTATAATCAAACACGTATCGTCAGAAAACAAATGATCGTTGAGTATGCATCGAGGATTTGCCGATTTTCTGGCTGCGAGTAACACGCGTTTAATTTTAATGATTCTAGTCTTTCCACGCATCTGGGGCTGAAATCAAGTCGCATTTGTTTGTTTATTTGCCTTTTAACAATCGTTATTACGTTGATGGAAGCTCCAAGTTTGTCAGTTGATGTTTTGCTTAGTTTTTTACGCCAATTTATAATATCATTCGATTCTTGATGTAACTCTGTAGAAAAATTCACTGAAAGCTCAAAGCTCAACGTGCGAACGATCAATAATCCGTCCAGGAATAGAACTTATTGTGATTCGCGTACAGATACGTATGAAAATCTTGTAAAAAATATACTTTACTTTATATACAATTGTATGTACTTATTATTAAGCCACTTTTTTGAGTAAACGTTGTCGTATATATTTTTGAAATCTGAATTCTTTTTAAATATCCTTGATAGCAGTCAAGTTCAATTGCTTATCTTCGTGCGGAGATGAAGTTTCTTTGGTGTCATCAATCTTGGAAGTAGGCATTTATAGCATGTACAGCAAGTGCTCTCCAGTCGTGTAAGCTATCATGACGCATCACGATTATACGCGCAGGCAGTAGCGTTCAAGGCAAGTCGCGCATCCGCGGATATTATTCACTTTCGAACGATCATTATTCATCGCCATCTATCGCGTGCGCTCTTATATGAAAAATCACGGTAAAGAGCGCAATTGAAGATGCACACGGCATTATACCATCATGCAAGTGTGCTAGCACCAATGGATGACGCAATTGAAAAAAGCCGCGCAGTAGCACAATCATAAATTTAGCGATGAGCAAAATTCCAATGATCGTGCACAGCGCAAAGGAAAACAAGCAATTGTTAACGCTCGTAACACTTTGCCAGCGTGTTCCTTGCTGGTGTCTAATTATCCGGATGCTGATTTTCGAACGATGGCTCGTAAAATTTCCTCATAACTTTCTTATCAGCGAGCTTTACTGCTCGCAAAAAGGGAAAAACGGCCGAAAGTAGGTTGCTTCGACAGTGGACAACTGTGTCAAGAGTACGCCAGTGCATACATACGCACCGTATCATCCACGTCATCATCGCTGCACGTGTCTCGACAATCAATTCGAAGCGAAATTCAAATTCGACGTTTCATTAAGCCAAACGGAATGACGATCGCGTAGCACGCGATATCATCTCGATCCAGCAACTTTAATGGAACTTTAACTTCATTAAAATCATTGACCACCCAGTCGTCGTTACGCGCGCATTCAAATTATATCCACGGTGCATATCATATATTCATCGTCTCAAGCGCGGCCGAAGGCAGAATCCTTCCCCACAGCTCTGAAAAGTTGTTCTGTATACGAATTATGCTTCAACATTGCCAATGCCACATCCAACTCACTGTCAACAGTGGTAACAGTATTTTTCTTTTTTCGCCCGTTTCATGCTTCTGCTGCCTAAAGTGACCTTGTGCAAATACGCATTTTGTTGTCGATGCTAACGGTCACGTCACTCGTACATCAGATCATTATCTGGATTATTTCAAATCACTGTTAGAAACGTTGGCTACTATTTTTGGAACAATAAATGATTTGTTGCCGACGAATTGATGTCGATAGAAAGAAGGCAGACTACTGCAATCGAAGTTACTACGAGTACGATACCTCGAGTTATTCCCCTCGTAACATACATTCATTTTTATATTTTTTTTTCCATCAATTCTTCTGTACGATTCCAATAAATTGCTTTATAACGATGAAAACGACAGATGATAATTTTATTTAGTAATACGTTGATGGATGATCGCTAAACATTTTTTTGGTTTTTCTCTTAAATTATTTTTGTAATATATTTTGAAAATAACACACAATATAGAATATACTCAGAGCATATCTTAATATCAGTTATAGCAAATATATGTAGTTAAATATGTAATTAGTTTTATTAGTAGGCGTATACTTATCACAATATCAAAATATTTATACTTAAATTATCATAGTAATTTTAAGATTGAACATCTTCCATGAAAATTCGACCAAATCGTTCAATAAAAAACAAGGAGAATGAAGAACTCTATCGAAATAAGAGATGTCTTACTGTTCTTTCTGAATTCTCCTTGTTGATTGGCCAGAGCGCAGAATAGTTCAACGAATTCCGCCAAATTATTGACAATGAAGACAATAACATTTATCTTCAAATGACCAGTATTCTGATATCGAAGTGTGGAGGCCTGCAACACAATACTTGACCGCGCTGCTATCGCTGCTATTCAAAGTTTCTCATTTAACTCAGCAACGAGTTGTTCGCTACTACTAATTGTAGGTATCTACGTACATATATATTTAAGCATCGTCATTGCCACTTTGTATTCAATGTCATTAATTTGAATAGAACTGGGTTCGTATTCACTGGCATTACGTTGGATCCGCTCTCTTAACACATTACTTCTAAAATTTGCTGGCTAAATTAACTTGGTGTAAATTTGGCTAGCGACTATGTTACGCAAACTTTTATGTTCAAAAAGATTGTATCAATCCGATGATAGATTATACGATTTAAAATTACTTTCCTCAAAGGATTTCTCATGGTACTCATTGCCATTTTCGAAAATAACAAATTTGTCCGATATTTTTCTCAATTCGTCACTGAGATAGTTTCCGAGAAAATTTCTGTATGATCATTGAATTTTGTCACGTGACTTTTTGAATATAAGTTTAAACGCCATTTTTCACGCTATTCTACTGTACCGTTCAAAACAGGTGAGAAACGATAGACGGACATGTTTTTAGTTCCTTATACACCTGTTTGAAAATTCTTTATTGCTCACATATAATTGAGCGAACTTTTATTCATTCGTAATATTGCAACATCCCGAATATTATAAATTTACTAGCCTCTATGGCACATCAAAGTTTATTAAGATATGCCGTAAATCATTCATCTGTAATAAGAAAGGAAACGGAAAAAATCACACATGAAAGAACAGTTATAAAAGGAAAGATTAAATAGAATCCCATGTACATTTAATGTCATACTATTTATCATTTTTCGTGGTCTTTTATGGTGGTACTGATCAAATATTATTTTACAGAAGCATGCTGACTTTTCAAATTATCTCGCCTAACACTGAGTCACTACTATTTACGTAATACTTTTGTCATGTGTACTTTTAATTCAGTTCAATTTTCTTGAATTCATTAAAAAACTTTGATTATCAAACGATTGTCCATTGCAACGATGAAAATCTATCTTGATGATGTACGGCTGCAATTTTGAATGTAATAAATAAAATAAATTTGCCCTCTGGATTTCTTGATACTGTGATACGCAGAGAAAAATGTAAATATACCTTCCGATCCTTCGGATAATTGGCAGAAGCATTTCAATAAGTTAACGTGGCGTAGGATATGAGAATAATGTTGATAAATATCGCATTTTGGCATGAAAAAGTAAAATGGCTTATGACGTATGGAGGTGGTCGTCGGCAAAGTAAATTTTTATCGCGCGCGACGCCAAGTCGACACATCCCTCGCTAAATTGCCTTTGTTGCTCAACGCACCCGTCCCGCCGTCCAGCCGTCCAGACAACCAGCCGACACACCCTCGCGCAACGAGCACGGACGATTGACTCGTTGCAGCTTGAAGATCGTTAACGCAAATTGGATGGCATTCCGAAACGCCAGCTTTTTGTTTGCTTCTTAGTGTTGCGCGATGCGCCCATATTTGTTGGCCTCCAAATGAGAACAATGCGTCCGCAAGCTGGATCGAAGATGTGTAATCGACGTTAGCATGACGCGTCTAACGCCTTTGATTACTTGGCGACGCTCGCACATGGGCTGCGGTCAGGTCTAACAAAGGTACCACTTGGATGTCAATCAGCGAGGAGGACTCGATGTCGTGGCTGCAATTTTGAGCCCCTTGATACTTTCTAACGATCGGCATCGAAATCCTCGCAGCTGTGGTTCCACTGGTATTTATAGAGTCGCGCAATGCCAACGGCAACGAATAGAAAACTCGCGTGGACGCGTGTACCCGGACAAGTTGCACTTGGCGGCCGCTCGCGGAACACATCCGAGCGTCCAAGTCTTGCGCCAATCAAGCCTGCTGCGCGTCCGCCAGTGGAATGGCGGAATACCTGATGAGCCGTACCCGCTCCCAGCTAACGAGCATGTCTATTGAAACGAGCTCTAATAAAGATAACACTGCCCGAAGAAAAGTTATCTCCCGTTTGCTCTGTAGGTCCTTTCGATTGTCACTCTTGCAAAAGTATTTTCGTTTAGGCATGGGTTTTGCACTATTTAAAACCGCCTGCTCGCAATTCTCTTGCGACCATCATACTAAGCTTACAAATCCCATTGAAGGTAGAAAGTGGAGACAAGGCCTCCGTTCGTCCACTGACGCAAGATTACGGCATCTAAGGCAGAGGCAAAACTCAGCAACCCTTGCATTAACAAACCGGCAATAACACTTTAGCGTGCACAATAACTTTGGCGTAATAAAGCTTAGCCGCGCTCGGGGACCCATCAGCATAAAACGTGCGTGGGGTCCGTATTCCGAACACGCCTCCCGGCGCTCTGTCTTTGTTGCTCGCGTAATTATTTGACGAAAAAACAGCGCCTATCAACGCCGCGCTCGCTTGTACTCGCTTGCGCTCACTTGCATTCGCAAAAGCAAAAGCGCGCACACTTGACTCACGTTGACTCTCTCTCTCTCTAGTCTAGAGGGGAAAAAGCCTTGAGCTCGTGCAGCTGCGCGCGCTTGATAACGACAGCTCCGCCATGCATTGCAATGGTGATTGTGCGCGATAGTCCCGGCCTCCGTCGTCCTGCTGCTTGTTTTTTTTCCCGTTTCACGCCGGCAAATTGATAAATTATTATCTGCATCCTATCCGGCGCTTGTCTGCGCGCAACTTTGCCAAGTCGAACAATAGAAATGTTACAAGGTGCTCTCCGCGAGATACGATCGTCGATAGCGCACTAATTCAGCGCGAGCTACCACTTGAACGATCGATGCAGACGCGCGTACCTCTCTGGCTATAGCGATCGCACGGCTCACACATTCAAATGCGCGCGCCAGCTGCTGTACATTAGACTTTGACAGCTTCAACTTACTGCCGAGCGCTCTCGCCTCTTTGCGCCTATTATCCTTGCCAATTCTTCCTTTTCTTATGCACTGCCTCTCTGCCCACGCTGCTCATATTCCTTTTCTATAAATATACAGATCACATCAATTTTCGTACTGGCTCCGTTACTTCTGTTTTTTTTTTCTTTTCTTTCCGAGCCTCTTGGTCTCGCTTACGCTGTGTATATCATCGGAAATTAGAATCAGTAGGCAAATCTCTTGGTCGATTCATTTTTCTTTCTACGAAGTAGTTGGAGTGACGTCGTTTGATTCTTGATAAATAAATAATTAGAATTAGGATAAAAGCGAAGGAAAGCGAAAGAAAGCGATATTATTAGATATCAATTCTGACGGTTTTTTATAACAGTCAGAAATAAGCTGCTCGATTGCACGCATGAGAGGTGAATTTGAAAAAATTGGCTGAGAAGATTTTTCAAAAAACATCGGCACGCTGGGCCTTTCAAGAAATATCAATACAAATTATGATCAGGATGATATCTCTTGGCAAACGGTAGACCCGTAATTTCTTCTTTAATTTGTGCTCCGTAACTTATCCAGATAACTTAGCGCAGCATAAAGCAAAACAATGACTACTCGCGAATGACTATTGATTCAAATAAATTTATTCTTTTGTAGCTTTGCAATGTCAGCCTCGAGCAAATTATCTCTCAAAATTTCGACGTGACTAATCGAGTACTAGACTAGCTACATGTATTCTAATACAGACCCGGTCTGCTCATAAAAGTCGTCCCTGGTAGTACAGCGGACACTTCTGTCAAGTGTCGTTTGTGTCCTTTCACTCTGAACAAGTAAATCCATCAACTTAAAGTAATATAATACCTGGCACATAATTACGAGAGCGAATATGAATCTCGAAGCCTTTGCGCGAATCAAGATATTAAAATAAACGACCAAAGAGGATCTTGAAAGTGTGTATCCGCTTTACGTTTACATTATCCTTTATGAGATTGCCGATTGTTTTTATAGTCCGATCTGTGCCCAATTGTTTGTGTAATCAGGACGACACGTGATGCTCTTTTGAGACAGCTCTCAGTTTCTCTATTCGGCGGTTTCTTTTCGAGAGAGAGAGAGAGAGAGAGAGAGAGAGAGAGAGAGAGAGAGAGATGCTTGGACTCTGGATGGGCCATTGACTTTCTGAAAAAGAAAGTTACTGTGTGTGTCTGGGTGTGTTGCAACGACGAGATTTTTTTATTCTTTCTTCCTTTTCCATGGAGATCCCTCTTGCTAATCTCTCTGATATTACCTAATATATTTGGGTTCGGTTTCTATACTTTTATTAAATTACATGAATTTCAGGTTTCTTTTTGTATTTCAACGGACTCTCTTCGCGACTGGTTGGTTGTACCTTCCTCGATAACGTGGGATAAGTGAAACCGCTTCGAGCTAATTCAAAGCCTGAGAATTATCAATTGTTGAAGAGAAGAAATTGCATAGTGAATATGCCAATGAGTACAGTCTATTTTTACAATGATTGCACGCAGTATCGTTAATGAAAATCCAAGAAAAATCATTATCGGGACTACAATATGCATCGAAGTAAATTACTTTGTGAGCTTGAATGCACGCGCACGACCCATAAGCTGACGTTAATTGAATTTACATAAATGAAGTCCGATTAATTTGAGGAAAAATAAGAGGAAAAATCAGACGACAAAAAGGAAGAACAATAATTGAGCTCTCTATCTATGACTTGTCTGACTGTCTATTTTTTTGGTGAAGGGATTTTTCGAGCTGCAGCCTGTGGAGTCGATAAGAAAATGCTGCCCGTCGGCTTACGAAAAGCTTAGTTCTTCTCTTTTTTCTCACTGCGTGTGCTCATCGGTACCCGCTGTGTTAGCATAATCAGGCAAGAAAACAAAGAACCATGCGAAAATCGCTCGACTTCGAGAAAGTCAAAAGAAATATAGACGGTGCGGGAGAACTAATCAATGGAGTGCGATCAATGGAGTGTTCTCGCGAGCGAGCAATTTCCATAAAGTGCGTCTTCTTGGCAAAGCGCGCGCGTCCTAATAACTTCTCTCTGTCTCTCGAGAGTGCTGAAATACGTGTTGCAAGCCGCAAAATTTACTACAGCTTCGTTTAAATAATTGACTCACGCGATCGAGATCCCGAGCTGTATCTTTCACACTCGCTTGGCTAATTGTTTGACAGTGTCGTCGTCCTACTTTGTCTTTTGCCAACTATAAATTACACGAAGAAAGTTTTTCATTTACGAGTTGCGTTCTGATTTCCACGCATCCTTTAATTTTTTGCAAACAACAACAAAATAATAAAGTGACGATCGATCGCTGATCTTCTGGCTAATGAGACAAGTGTTCAGAGCTGTAAAGGAAAATAAAAAATAGCATTGTTTTCACTTACTTTTCAATAGCTCACTAATCGTCGTAAATTAAATCAAGCGCGAATAAAAATGCTCGTAAATGACAAAACACGAGGCGGTGGGAAACGAGGAAGGGATCGAAACACGCGTAAAACTCACCTGAATACTGAAAGCATCCATCAATTAGGAGTGCTTTTAAATACGCGTAGGATCAAGTGTAAATAATGCTAAGAAGTGAAATTCCAAGTTTTGCTTGAGAACGCTTCGTTACGTAAAGGTATTTTGTCTTTTTCAAGATATATCGTCTGGCGTGAGAGGAACACTCACTCATAGTTGATGCACGCCGAGAAAGGCACACATAGTATTTCAAGTGCTGTTGTTTCCATTAACGTTATTCTGCAAAAGCCTCTTATGAAAGGCTGACTTATGTGTGTGTATATACTTCATCACTAAATCCTTTGATTCGGAAGACTTGTCTGAATAATTAGTTGTTTTGAGTTCAGTGTCTATAGACAAATCAATTAGCTTGCTCCTATCTAATCAAATAAAAACGGACCATGTTTCACGGTTTTATAAAAGTATTTTCAATGAATTTACTTACGCACTCGAGCTTACTTACTTACATACCAACTGACTTGTAAAAGTCATCAGGTGCTATACATATAGTTGTTGTTACTTGCAGTTTCTAACCAAATTAGTCAATTTTAAATATTTCATCACATTAAATTATGAAATTTACAATACAAGCTGAAACTTACATATCATATGTAGACCATTAGTATGATACTATTTATTTCGTAGATCAACGTACATTTACGAATTTACATCTTCTAACTTATTGTAAATTTTCCATTTTTACTTCAAGAGCTAAGATTTATAAGAATTTATTTAAAATTAAACAACTGGCATGGTGGTAACCTAGCATGACCTAGTTATTCCAATTGTTTAGACAAATAAATAAATCTATTGACGCGTGCGTGTTTGCGTGTGTGTGTGTGTGTGTGTGTGTGTGTGTGTGTGTGTGTGTGTGTGTGTGTGTGTGTGTGTGTGTGTGTGTGTGTGTGTGTGTGTGTGTGTGTGTAAATGACGATGCATGAAAGCATTTCAATAAAATATAATGATGACTTGTGTAAAAATGAAATATGTTTAAAGTTTGCTACAGTGCGTTAAACTGTAACAGTTGAAACAGATAAACTAAAATTTTTCGCGATCAATCAGTCTTCAGTCAAATACCAAACGTCATAGTCTCGGTAGAAAAAGGCCAGCCGCGGTAGTAAAGAAATGGTCTCGCCTTAATTGTCCGTTAATTGGCAAAAATCAAATAGCCGATTCGATCTTATGGATAACCATTAAGATTTTTAACGGGCGCTAAAAAAGAAAGACTAAAAAGATTGGCCCTAGAAGCAGAGTCAGGCTGCACAAACGATAAGTCATTGCGTAAAAATTTCACTTTTTTTGCAGCTGAAGCCACCGGTAGTAAATAAACGCGCGACCCGAACAAGGTAAAGAGCGCAATACAGGAAGGAAGTATCCATGCGGCGCCAGGAGTAAGATTAGAGACCACGAGAGCAACATCGAAAGAGACGAAGTTGGCGTGGGCAGGCACGCGCGAGAGAGCACAAGAAACATAAATAGAGAGAGAGAGAGAGAGAGAGAGAGAGAGAGAGAGGGAGAGAGGGGCCAGTGGCCGACTTCCCTCTACGCGTAGAGTAGCTCTTTCACCTGCCGACGGTATCACTCCCTCCATCTTCAAGTTTCTCGGTCACGGCTGCTCCGCGCCGCTCGGCCGTGGTAACCGGCTGCTGAATTGCTCCGGCTACAAACAACTTCCACACGTCGGCGACACATCGAGTCGAGCAGAAGTTGCGCTCTCGGCAGACCAGGCTTTTTTCTGACCTACAAAAACGCACGACCGCACGCGCACACCAGTCGGCCAGATCTTCTCTCCCGCAGTGGATCATCCGGGAGTCGAATGCTGCGCGCCAGTCGACACCGAGCTACCGCTGCTGTCGTTTTCTCAGCATGAGGACATCCACCGCCGCCGGTCTCATTCTTCTGGTAATTAGGCGCGAGCGCGAGTCCGCGAGAGAGTCGAGTTAGTGCGAGTGAAATCTTTTAACGACCACGACCACTAGGTCACTCGATCGATTTTTTTTTATTTCTTCTTATTCGCGTGTCTCTCCGACTTGACTTTCTCCCCGTCTTTCTTCTCATCCTCGTCCTCGTCCTTCTCTTCTTCTAATCGCTTCTTTTATTTCTTTTCTTTCTCTCTTTGGCTGTTGCGCGCAGACGCTCGTTGTATCGCTGAGCGTCGGATCTGCCGAAGAAAACGCAAGGGCCGAGCATGAGCTTCACCTGCAGATGGAAGAGGAAGACGAAGACGAACCCGAAGACATTTTGGCGCCGTTGAGGCTGGATCTGAATGCAAGTCTTGTGCACAAGTTGAGCGAGATTCAAGAGGGTGTGCCTACCGTGAGTTCACATCACCATTCCTTATCACGAAGCATGTATCCGTAAGTCATTCTGGTCTGATAGCAATTGCAGGACGGAATGATGCATTAAACATATTTATAGAGCTGCGTAGTCGACATTCTTAACGGTTGTGTATTAACAATCTGCTTATCCGGTTTCTTTCCCCTCTTAATCGACAACCATTGCCTTTTCTTATCTCGCTATCATACTGCATTTTTAACATATATTAGCAATGTGCCGTTCATCATTTAACTAAAATATTATCGGCATGTTGATTGTCAATCAATCATTCGAGTTTCTTTACGACAGCAGTTCGTTTCCGATTATTTTAATGCCGGTAATCCCACCTTTTTGCATCACTCAATGAACTGCAAAAGTTTTCTCGCAAGATAAATAAATATCTGAAAGTTGACTGACTTTTATAGCACAATCTGTCGCATCAAATGGAAGTCAGGGATTCGAGTGAATTTTAATTTATTCTTATCATTTGGGCCTATGATTAAAGTCTCTCTGAGGTCAACTTAACATTGCATGGAAGTAATTTGTTGACCACTGTACTTCATAACAACAATTGTATCGTGTAATCGAGAAAATGCTCATATACAATGACTTTTTGTAATGTTTCATTAGTGCAAAACAATGATCTGGTCTACTAACTACAAGTCAATCGATAATCTAATACGTACATTAATTATAGTAAATGTGATACGCATAGGCAAAGCAAATAACTTAGAGCACAGAAAAGCTGAGAATCTGCACAATAACAATTATATTATTCATCTGTATGTCTCGAATCATAACGTATGTGCATCTTATAACGGCTAGAATAAAACTTTTCATTGGCCACTAAACACAGAAAAGCAAATAAAAAGAAAATAAGAAGCAAAAAAAGCAGTCTCAAAATTAGTAAAACTCGAATCTCTGAACGGCTGGCAAAAGGTACCGAAGGCGCCGGCGAAAAAGCGCCAGCTGCAGTTGTACGGCCCGGTGGTGCCGATAAAGCGGCTGCGCGCGTGGCGACCGCAAAGATCGGTAATGGAAAAAAATGCACAGGTCGAGCCAGCCGTCGCCGTCGCCAATAGCACCGACAACTCCACGGAGCCGTCGTCACGTACAGCACGCGAGAACTTTACGGATCAGCCCGACGATGACGAGCCCGAAGCTTTGCCCGAGGTTCGCTTTTCATTTTATTGCCAACATCCTCGTTGCTAGTTTTGATAAGCCACCCCGTATAGCGCTGCCTCCCTCCGGTCCTGCTGCGTCCTGCGGGCCTGCTTCCTACTCCGTTCTCAACGCTCGATAATAGATCGCGAGAGGAGACTAATCGAATAGCCGATACGTGACGCGTTCGTTCGCACGCGGGACGAACAACGAACGCGCCGAAGATGCGATAAATAGTCGGCTAATTGTCTCGCGAGCGCGCGACCACTTTGCCACATTTACGGGCCGGCTAATTAAGTGTCGGAAGAATTATTCGGTATCCCCGATACCACTCGCTGCTGTCCTAATCGAGTCGTTAGATCGATCGTTCCAGAGACGCGGAGAGAAAGAAAGAAAGAAGACAGAGCACGGCGAGAATCTGATTTTTTCGTACTCTGAGCGCTTGGAACGCTTGTCAAAAGAAAGAACGCCAGTTGAGATGGTGTACTACTTTCAGGCTCTTTATTACTTTATTACGTGTCGCCGAGAGCATCAAGCTGCTTATACATTCGTTGCTTTCGTGCTGTATCTTGCGCGTGGAAAACCGTAGGGATGAGCGGCAAGGGGATCTTGAAAAACGCTAGATTTGATTATTGTACGCGTTATACCTCCAAGTGAAGTTAGAACGGGCATAGACGAGATTCCTCTGCTGTGAATCGGTTGCTATTTTAATGGTAATTGAGGCGATATGATAATTGACGCATTTGCTTCCTGAGCAGTGACGAAAGTTTAACGCTCAGGAAAGGATAATTGTCGCGCGCATTGTTGCCGTGCACACACTCACCGAAATACCGAAGATTTCAACAAGTTGCGTTGAACGTAGAGCGAAAGCACACCTACGATTCCTCCGCGTCCGCGCCCACAATGGAACATGAACGCAAAACCCTCTCGTCAGGCATTTCGCACTCGCGGCAAAGAACAAGAAGGAACGTTATCACACGATTGTCTTGCCAAGCGTTTCTTGTTTCACCTAGCATCGCGCATTGTCTCTCGCCGGCATCCCCGCGCCGCTATTACCGCAGAACGGAAAACGAACTTTCGCACGCACTCCATTGCAGATGGGGATGCGCGCGCGTCAGCCAATTCGCATTTATATCGTCGGCACACATCGCGCTCGACAGAAAACTTTCCATTCTGGCCGGCAATTAGCGCGTGGCGAGCATTTTCTCTCCGCGCGAGCGCGTTTCACGGCTGACCGACCGATTTTAGAGTCCAACCAAACATTCCGCGTTTGCCCATTTTTCCTCTCTCCATGCTCACCTCCATTAAAACAAACGTCCAACGCGTTTACAGCCCATGGAATTGAGGTACTCCAGGCCCGAGCAATATCGACGAAGACCTTACTATGCGCCACCCACCAGAAGATCAACTCATAACAGGAGGAATGTCTATCACGGTGAGCGTACCGATTCTGTGCTATTTTTATTAATTTATGTTTATGGCAAACAATAGGGCAAATAATATTGTACCCCCTACCCCCGTAAATATGTACTACAACCGTTGAGCTAGAAAATAGCTAGATCCGGTCAGACCGAGCTTTACGCGTGCATCCAACGACACTCCGCACTTTCTCATTCGACTCGTTATACCGCGTGTGTGCATGAATTTTTCTGGTTGATTAGTGCCTCCATCCATCCAATTCCAAGTAATCATCTAAATGAGATGCCAGGGTCGGCTAGTTCTGATACATCGACACTTTCCCGTTTGCATATTTGCTGTCCATCGATCGAATACGCGACGAGCGAATTAAAATGTATAAATCTTGTAGGCACTTTCGGTCGTATAAGTCTGTCCAAGAGTTTGCAAAATGAAATCTAATAAAGCAAAACGTCAAGTTATTTTTCTTCTTTCTCGGTGATTCTTTTGGTCGTTAAAAAATGGACAAACAGGATTCAAGTCGTAAAAGAGTTTCACTCGCGATCGATGGAATCAATCAGCCCGCGCGAGTTCAATGAAAACAAAAGTACAGATTTTCACTTTCTATCGGGTGCAAGTTTGATGGAGTGGTTAATTTTTTGTCCGTTTGCTTCTGCCTTCCAGATAAGCCACCACCGGGACGGGCAACACGTCCCACGAGGAGGCCATCGGAGCCGAAAAGAGAACCGACGGAGAACGAGTGCACTTTCTTTTCGAAAACCGTCTGCCTGGAGGCCGTCGATTATCCCATGTACGTACAATTAGAAAATACCGCTTCGACGTATATCATTTGTATTGACACTTTGCTATACTGCACATGTCTCTCTCGTTTTGGTCGCACTCTCTGAAGTCTGTGTGCGCTTTTACCGAGTGCGACGTAGAAAATGACTCGAGACGCGATCGACAAGTTTCACTCGCAAAAGACGCGTGAGTGCTGTAGACACCGATTTTTGTCGCTACTTTGCATAAGTGAACGAAGCTTCAGCCGTTCGAAGTCAGGCGAAATACTTAATTATATAGGTTGGCTTTATCACTCGTTTAAGCTACTTTATATCGAATTTATCGATTTCGAAAAGTATTCATAACTACGGGCATTTCATTTGAAACTCCTACGCGCATTACTCTTTCTTGCTCCCGTTTAAATAGTTCTCGTCTTATATCTAAATAAATATGTTAATTCCACTTTCGAATTTATGCTGATAATCCGTATTGAAGCCTTGAAATATATCATTTCCATTTGGTGATTACTGTAAAGCCATTGAAAGGCTCTTATGCAAAAAAATAGTGGACTGGTGCTCGCTTCGGGACAAGTCACAATAAAACATTGATTTTCTAATTGATTACCAATTAAAAAATGATTTCCGGTTCAAAGAGAAATCATATTCATCTCGAAGACTGAAGTCGACACTCCAGTTCACCATTACCAGCTTTCAAGGAGTAAGATTTTCGAGCTTTGATAATCGCTCGAACAAACAACGATGCTCCGTGTGCTCTTTAAAATTGTTCTGTTTTACGTGCCGCCGCGTAGGGAGGCCATAATGCGAAGCATACGCAAGAACAAAGAGATGGTCGCGGCGCTACTGACGGACATCAAGGTTCAAGACGTCAACGGCGTCTATGAGGAGGATGATGTGCCACAGCCATCCTACAAAACCAGCTACGACAACAGATACGACAAACGATACGAGAGCCGCTTTGAGACCAGCAACGAGATCAAAAGGTGAGCCGCGAATCACTTTCCAGTATTTCTCTCTACGCGGAAGAGCCACGCGACTCTGCGTATTTAAGCCCTCTAACGCGATTCATCCATTCTACTCGAATGTACACCGGGTTGTGGATGTAACGGCGCCAACTATCTGGATGCAAATGACTCAACCAATTGTGCATCTGTTTCCAGTCATTTGCAAAGAATCAACTTCATTTGCTACCTAATGATAGCTGTGAAAACGTAAATGTGCAATAGCCTTGCACCTTCCATTCATGATTTAATTGTCAATAATTGCTCTGTGTGATGAGATTACCAGAGCACGCACGCACACACACACACACACACACACACACACACACACACACATAATTGTTGATTGGAGAAAGTTAACTCGTGCATATTTTTACGATATCGGCATAATTTTCAAGCCTTGCTCACAGGAAAATACGATTTTCCGTTGTAGATATAATTTATCCAGCCATCAACTAACAACTGAACACTTTCGAATAAGTTCTCACGAGTTATTGCTCGTTTCGCGCAAGAAAGTAAAAACAAAAGCAGCAAGTAGCTGACCAAATGCAGTTCATTCTTAAACGTATTAACGCATTTGCAGAGGAGTGCGACTAGAGTCGAGTATTCTCTCATTTCCATAGGTCAACTTGTCGATCAGGCACAAAACCACTTGCCACTCGTTCATTCGTTTAGCTTATACGCAATCGACTACAACGTGAATTGTCTGCTTTGCAGAAAATTCGAGTATCCATTCGAGAACGCAGAGGAAGGATTTACGTGCCCGTCGCAAGTGAAGTACGCGAGACCACAACTGGCTCGTGCAGCTTCGGGTGTCTGGAAGTACATCATCAACACCGGCGAACACACGCAGACACTGAGACTGGAAAAGTGCTCGTAAGTATATCCGCAGATGTATCTTTCGGGTCGTTAGAGCGACGAGTTATTACGGGACTTTCTACGCGTGGATTTAGAAAAAAGAATGAGCCACAGAAAAGTGATGACGTGTATAGTAAGAGTGCATAACGCAGTTACTTTTATGTACATGCACGCCACAGGTAGAACGTAAGTTATATGCAAAATCGTTCCATTTTCTCGTTAGAAAGTCTGACGCCAGGGGATAGTGAAACTTGAAAACAAAAGCAGTTGGACAAGATGTATTAGGTAGTGGCAACCGATTAGCCTCCGGCCGACGAAACAAGGAAAGTGCCGCTTGTCACTTGCTCTCATTAGCCCTTCGAGGCGGCGCCGGCTAATCGCGGGTGCACGGTGCAGCGCCAAGCTCCGCGTTCGGGACGGAAGAAAGTCGGGAAAATCGTGGTTAATCGATGGGGCAGCTTTGGCACCGCACCGGGCGCGCCACTGCCAGCGCGGCTATTACTCAACCGTGGGAAGCGACGATCTATGTCCGCGGGTAAAGCCGCGCAAGCCGCACTCGATTGAGTTGGCATCGAGGAGAGCGTGCACAATCGCCGGTCGATCGGAAGTCGCCGCCGACGGAACGAAGCAATGGAAAGTGCTGCGGGAAGGCGCTGGATCGTGTCGTGGAGATGGGCATTGTGGCTGCTTGTCAACCGACGTGCACTGGCGCGACAAGCGCAGCCGCAGCGCGCAGACCATTTTCGAGCGAGATATCGTCAAAGTGGCTTGTGCACGAAGCCATCGTCGATCGAGCCGTCGCCCGGCAAAAACCGGCCCGCTCTCCGGGCACTGCCTGTCTTGGCTGCTGCTTTCGCCGCGAGCCTGCCGGAAATCGGCGGCCCGTAGCGGCTCGACGCGGCGCCTCTCTCGCACGCAGCCCGTCGTTGCATCAAGCGCGCTGCAGCCAGCTGCTGCCTGTCTTTCGTCATCGACTCTACAGCTCTGCACCAAACTGCCACTTGCGCGCCATTTCTGCGACAGTCATTCGCAGAAAGACAGCTGCCCACCTGACGCTCTTCGGCTCGTTTAACTCTCTTCTATAATGCGTCAAGTCCACTGCTTTTCCGGACATTGCAAACAAAAAACAAATGGATACACTTCAGCGAACATTGCCGACTGTTTGATTTTCGCCGTACGCTCAAACGACAGCCTACAATTATCTGTTAGCAAAGGATCAGTTGCAACAATTGAGATACTGCGTGCTCAACGGCTGTAATTGTAATTATCGGTCTCTCGACGGCTGCACCATGTACGCTCGGAGTCATTTATGCACCTGAAAGTCAGTATTGAGGATCGATTAAAAACTTTTAAAGACAAAAAGAAGTCTTTTGAAAATTTGCAACGGAAAAAACAAGAAGTATCGCCCAAAACGATGAATATTTCATTATAAAAATTTGAATAAGCCAAAGATCCATCGTAAAAAGAAAATGGTTTTGCAGAAGAAGGCGCGCGATGGATCGTGTAGCAGTACCAAATTCATGAATAAATGTATGCGAGCTCAAACGGCGTTCAAGATAAAAGTGACGGAGATAACGCGGGTGCTGAACGCGTGCGGTTGCCAAAGTTTACGACGCAACAGGCTGTTTCGCACACGCGAGCGCGCAACAGCTCAGCGCGTGCAACCTTGGTCTCTCCCTCTCTCTCTGCCCGTTTCGCGCAGCGGCTTGAGATAGCTGGAAGAATTTAACGTCGCTCGTTTACTCATATATATAATCTCTAACCAATGAAAACTGCCCCGGCGTGGCATCATCAGAAAAAGATCGTTGACAATTGATGAGACTTGCCGCTGAAAAAGTAAACAGCACCGCGTTTTTGGCGTGTTTGGCGCGCAGCCTACGAGGAAAGGCAAAAAGATACCGAAAAAAGTGACCTGTTTGGCTAGCCCGGGGAAAGTTTTAAGAAAACACGAGTAAAAGTCGACTAAACACAGCACGCGTTGGAAAGTGAAGCAATAAGCAAGCATCTTGCTAATTGTACGTGGATCTATTGAGCTGTTACAAAGAACAAGCGCAATTTGGCAAAAAGCGAGAAACTTCTCTCTAGTTTTCTAGTGAGCTACGATTTTGCTTGCTGCAGGAATCCGAAGACGCCATGCTCGTTCATCTCGGAAAATTATCGCTCGTCCTGCATGCAAGTCTACAACTATCACCGACTGCTCACTTGGGATTCGAAACTCGGTCTGCACATGGACATCTTCAAGGTGCCGACATGTTGCAGCTGCCACGTACACGGCTACACGGATCTGTTTCCGCCACACCAGACTGATCCACCGTACAAAATGCAAGAGCTTTTTCCTGGTGCTGATTTCGCCATCAACGACCATCACTTGTGTAAGTTTCACGTGACCGTTGAACCTGAACGTTGAATTTGATTTGATTTGCTTCTGCAACCGATGAAATTTCTTGTCTCTTTCAGCCAGCTCGAGTAACATTAACAAATACCCCAATGCCATTGACTCGGCGGCTTTCAATTTGTTCCGGGAAAGCTATGCACCCGATCAGGATGAGACGCAGCTGCAACATTCGAGTAGTTCGCGAAGACCGAGCTTAGCGAAACCGCCGAGGAGAAAACCGTCGAATCCAGCGAGACCCTTCGACAAATTACCAACTCAGCACGCACCTAACACGAGGGCGCCCGGTTACAAAGGTGGCCGACCTCTTAGGCCTTTACGGCCCTTTCGCCGAGAATCCGCAGTACCGGACCTATCGGATTATCAAGAAAACTCGAGCAATATTACGCTTAACAGGTAAATTTCAAGATTTTGCAAGTGTGCAAAAATCACAAAATTGCGATGCTTGTAATGAGACAAGTTGTTAACCCACCACATCCTTTCAAAAAATCATCATTACTCTCTGATTCCCGTTTGTTTCCCTAAGCCGCAACCACGCCAAGGCAAACAAGCTTAAAAACCAACATTTGACCATATCGTTACGTATTGCAATCACGCATAGTAAGAGAAATCCGTAGCAGTAACAATGTTCGCAAAAAGTAGCAAAGCACTGAAAAAAAAGCTAACGATACATTTCGGTGAACCGTAGATTTAGCCCAACGACGTTCGAGCAAGATGCAATGGAGCCGAGCTCACGATTGCAAAACGGTGGCTTCGACGAGGAATACCAGGAGACGCAAAGGCGAGTCAACTACAATTATCATCCCATCATCGACTTCTTCAAGCCAGAAGCGGCCATGTTAAAAGCCGAAGAATCGATGCAGACAGCTGCATCCACCTCGAGCGATTCGTGGAAACCCATTCTCAAGCCTTGATCGGTTTTCTATCATACACTGCGATTTATCGCGATTGTACCTGAGAGACCTCGAATACTGCGATTTAGAGCAAAGGATTCACTGCTCTATATTCACCTTGGCCAAACTTCTTGTCGTGATTCCCCAACATTTTTTCAAAATACTTGCATTCTTTTCGACACTTATTTATTTGTTTTCGCCAAGGCATTTTATTTGTTGTACCTACCAGTATATGATCTATGATAGTTTTCTTCAGCTCGAAACGCTATTTAGTTGTAATTACTCCGTGTAACTCTTTATTTAACTATCGTGTAAATTTGTTTCATTTTATTTATATGTTGTACGATATACTTATCTATAAGAAATTTATCAGATGTGTTATAGGTTGTTTTACATAAATAAATTTATTTGTACGATTCCCTGATAATCGAACATTTTTTTCAATTATCCTTTTCACTCGACCCATAGGCAACTATCAATTTTATAAAATTCGTCATTTCTGCTTGACTTACTTGAAAACAAAAGAAAAGAGCTCTAAACCTCATTCTTTTTTTCGTATACCATCAAACACCATTGGTGTTGATTACTATTGCCGTAAGGTTTCAGTCGAAATGAAAATGCCCCCGATGCAGGCGAAGCAACGCCCATCATAAAACGGGTGAGAAATCGATAAGGGAAGGGGAAGAAAAGGATAACAATAGCTCATCGGCGCTGCGCTCACGTATTATGCTTAGCCGCGCTTTCTGCTTGGCTAGCTACTTGAAGCGGAATCAGTCTGGTGTGACCGACACCGCCACCGCTCCGTTATCAAGTCTCGTCTACGGGAGATGCTTTTTTAGTAGCGGACGTCAGGCTTTTTCTTGCTTACCTTGCCGCTAGAGAAAATATAAATTAGGCTACTGCTGGTGCGCGGCGAACAGTACTGATCAAACTCTCCAACCAAAGTGTTCTTACCGTGAACTTAGCCGATCGTAACCCATTCAGCCAGAGCCACAAATGTAACGCTGACTTTAATCGAACGATAAGCTATTGGGCTCCAGTATGATCCCAGAACAGTTCCTCCATTCCGATTGAAATCGTTATTGTGGTTTCAGTCAGGCGAATGACTTTGGTAGTTTGATAACATCTTTATATTGTCTTTTACGAAGATCAACATGAGGTGATAAAATGGTTCGGCTCCATTCTTTCATACTGATTTTACCATTTTTGGAGTTTTGGACCGATTCAGTGTTGGCGGCAAGTCAGTCCTCAGAAGAAATCAGCGCTATCATTCAATCCTACACAGATGCTTTTACAACGATTGCACCCGTTCAAACGCAACGTGTTACAACTCAGATTTATCCAAGCATTGAAGTACAAGATCGAGAATACGTGCATGATTTAACAAAAGTCAAAAATGGAAATAAACCAGCATTGTCAAGCGTGCCTTTAGCTGATGTAGCCGATTCAAGTTTTCAATCTAAAAGTTCCGAAGAGTATTTAAGTACAGCAGTGGGAGCAAGCAATGAAAGTAAAGAATCCGAAGGCTCCGCTGATCGTGCAATTTCATTTTTGAGGCATGAAAACTCGCAAGTTTTTAAAACAGTCCTACCCGAAGAATCGCAGCGTGTTACGACTCAGCTTTATCCAACAATCGAGCCACAAAATCACGGATATAAGCAAGACTTTATAAGAGCTAAGTATGCAAATAATTCTGCATTGACAAACGTGCCTTTACATGCAGATACTTCGAATCAATACACAGTACTTAAAGACTCGAGTGCATCCGAAGAGAGCGATGACAGTTATGAATCTGGAGAGCCCGCTCATCATCACGTCATTCCATTTTCAGAACATGAAAACCCAAAAGAACCTCCGACTCGTCCTAATTACACAGCTCCTGGTGTTTGGGCAAGACCATCACCAGATAAAAACATAGCCCTCGATTTTGTGCCAACTAAATTATTGGCTCAAGTGCGCAATTCACACACTATCAAACATGTGCCACGAGAATATGCTATGGCAAGTGCAGAGACTAGCGAAGAGAGAGAAAATGCCGCGAGACTAAAAGAAGTTCTTAAAGAGTCGAAGGCAAATACAGTTTATACTGAAGAGGGATACGAAGATGCAGCTTACGATCACGCTGGTCATATTAGAGACGCTGATTTTCAAGAAGATTTCGCGCGTAAATTGAAGGAAGAATCAGATGTAAATAAATCTTATTCTGGTGGCATAAAGCATCCAAAAACTTACAAAAATCATAAGCCTCATAAGCACAGGGATCATAATCACGGTAACTTTTTTCAAGCCAATAAAAATCCATCAAAAACTGCGAAAAGAGCGAAAAAGTCAAAACAGAAAATTAACCGAAAACACTATCGACTTTTAAGAAATGTCTTAAATCAACCAGTAATAAATCCGAAACTTGCCATTGAAAAAGGAATTATTGGACTTGAAAAAGATCTAAAACATGAGTATCGCGAGGCGCAACTTACATCTACGGAATCATATATCCATACAACAACGGTAACGCCTACAACGTTAAAATCACCAGCAACAGAATCAGCTTTTCAAAGCAAAATGGATTTTGAAACTACTACGACGAGACGTAACGTATTTACAATAAGACCAAGAAAAACCGTTGTTACAATCACACCAAAATCTCATCGTAATAAACCAAAAAAACCATTGAAAGTTTTCTCAGTATCTCCAAATATCGATCATTACAATACCTATACGACAAGTACATACAATTATGAACCTACACAATTATTTAGTACAATTGATTATGGAAAATTAGTATTAGGATATCTGCCACAAAATCAGAATTCTACACCAACGATGACATATCCATCTTCTCATTTTGAACAACAATCTGTAAATCCATTAGCAGTTGCAACAGTTAATGGACATGGACCGTATCTTGTAGTAGTAACAGCTGCACCAGAAACATTAACGTCAAGCCCTTCAGGAAGTCAAAATTTAGTAAGCTCTGTAAAGTACAGCGCAGTCAATGACGACAACATAACTCAACCAATTTTAAATAATATTCGTCATAAGGAATTTATGCCTATAAATGTGAAAACCAATCGTGGAAATTATAATAGTGAATTACATGCTATTCCTGCAAATACTGACGTTTCTGGGCCAGTATTTTACAATAAAAGTGAAAATAGACATCATGGAAAAAATCCTAAATCAACAAAATTCAAGTCACAATCATTCCCAGAAGGTAAGACAAATTATAATGAAGGGCACAAAGACAGTTACATGAAATATTATACAGAATTGCAATCTTCGAAAACGTCTAATATTCCAAATATAAATCCAAATTATAAAGCTAATGCAAATCGATTCAATCAATGGCCCAACCTCTTTGATTCCACAAAACCAGTAGAAGGTTATGGATGGGATAGTATTGAACGTCCACCTAGCGAGTTGAAAAAGATAAGAGGTGCCTCGTTAGTCACTAGACTCCTTGCTCCAGCACCACTTAGTACTAGTGAATATGCGACTTTCCAGAGACAAAGTAGAGAGGTTAAACCAATGACGCCTGCTGTAATGGAAATAATGCCCATAATCGACGCAATTCATAAGCACGAGTATGAGCAAAATTTGTTTCCTTTTCGTTTTCGTCGAAAACGATCAACTTTTGGATTTTTTCGTTCACCTAATTTTAAACCTAAAGGACAAAAGGACGAAGGAAATGATGAGAATAAAAATTTGAGCCAAAATTCAAGTAACAGTAGTAGCATAAAATATCCGATAAATTTTCAGTCTTTACTTGATGAATCAACGCATGTTGCGACTAAAGATGTAGATGCTGAAATAAAAAAGCATTTCGAAAGTGATACTAAAGCTATTTCGAAGAAAGCATTGTCTCAGTCATCCGAAGAATTTACTTCAAATAAAAATACATCGTCAAATAGTAAAGAGGACTTCAAGAGAGATGAAACAGTAGAAGTTGAAATACCAGAACTGGACTTTACTAGTATTTTTGAGAGAGATGAAATTCAGCCTACAACGAAGGAACTGCGAATTGATAGTAAAAAATATCCTTTTTATAGAGACAGCAGCACATTGAGGAATAGTGCTTTGAAGTATATCGTTAATCCAAAAGAAGTTCCTAAAAAAACATTAGGTGGAATGGAATTTTATAATTCAAGAGTATTAGAATGTGAAGAGATCAACCCAGATCTAGAAAAAATTATACCCGGAGATGAAGAAATCGCAAATAAAAGGGGACTACAAAAGAAAAAATCGAGACTTCACGGTTTGGGAGATAAAATAGACTGTTATAAAGCAAAATATTTTGATGAAATACCCTTTGATAATCCATTATTTTCTGAAAAAGACGTCGAAATGCCCCATCCTCCAATAGAGTTAAACCCAAAAAAATTTGCCGCCCGAATATTAGAACTTCCAGCAGATAACGAAGAGTACACGATTCTGAAAGGTCCGAAAAATCCAGAGTTTCTGAATCTTAATCGAGGATCAAAAATAAGACGTCCATCTAGATACCATGTATCTACAGTGAACGTCAGACAGCATTTACATCCAAAATTTAGGAAGTCAAATTTATTAAACGCCAATACCCCAAGGTATCGATACCTATCTAAAAGTCCCATAAGTATCGATGACGGAATGAGGCCACCTGATCCTAGATCAAAAATGAAAATCAAATCAACTAATTTAAAAATTGTACCTCGATATCAACGTCTCGTATATGAAGATGTTATGGGAAATATAATGAATTTGGATAAATCACAGAAATCTCATGTTCCAAAACGTGGTGTTGCTCCTTTGTATTCTAAATATTACAAAATAGACAACAATAGAGAGCACGGACTTGGTGGATCCAAAAAGCTAAAAACTGTAAAAATTGATGGTTTAGTTCCCCCTCCACAAAAAATAGCTGATAAATTAGTTAATAACAAGCATAGATACAAAAGAAATACACCTTTAAAGGATTATCAAGAACTGTTATCGGAAAAAAAAAATACAACGGACAAGGCCACATTTAGAATAGTTTTCACAACATCAGCGCCTAGAAGTATATTTTCTGAAAAAAAAAAGACATGATTCAGACAAAATAAATACGACTATAGCACAAAAGACCAATCATGCCGTCAACCATAGTTTAAAATATTCGAAAAACTCGAAAGCCGATTCAGGACATTACGGTAAATTTTCAACAACTGAGAAAATCAACTCATCTACGGCAACCAGGAAAAAGGAACCAAAATATAATTTGGCTGAAAAGGTTAGTTCGCCTAATAGGACGTCGATTATATATAAAGATTCTACATTTGCAAATTCTACTTTAATACCAGTGATGGTAAATTTAAATGAAAATTTCACATCACGAACACCAAGAGGAAGTAAAAATAATCAAGCCAAAAAACAGGTTACAGAAGAATTTGATCACGGTAGGTATTCGGATAAACTAGGAGAATCCGATGATGATAATTTAGATCCATCAAATGAACAGGAAGAAGATCCAAAAAAAACAATTTATTGTCTTCAATCCTGATCAAGGTCCAGATAAAAATAAATCAAACGATGTTGCGATTACCAAATATTCCTCAACACCTAGTACAGAAAATCATGAGGAATTAGTAGAATTTCTGAAAGGAAATCCACCAGGATATGATGAAGCATTTGCAGAAGAAGATGACGACACCGATGATGAGAGAGAAGAATTACCCTATAAGGTAAAAGGCAAAGACTCAGATGTGAATGGATTGTTAAGGAATAATGAATCTCATAAAGAACATTCAGATACGCAGGAATCGCCAAATAATGAAGAAAAAGACGATGATATTACGGAATCAGAAACTGAAGAGAACGAATCAAATAAACCTAAAAAAGAAATATACGGAGAAGAAACAGCAACTGATGATAGCCCAAGAGAAGTAGAAGAAAATGTGCAATCGGATGATGAAGAAAAAAGTTCAAATGATGATGTACAAGAAGACAAACCTTTTGTCAGATTCTCATCAAGACCAGAATCGCCATCCGAAAATTTTGAAGATGAAAAATATTCTGACCTTGGACCTCGTGTTAATAAACCGTATTTTTATCATCCTCCATTTGACATTCCTACGTATGAAAAGTATGCATTAGGTAAATCAATACAAGATCATAATGGTGATGATTATGGACACGAAGAGACTGAATATCATGAAAAATACGTATTTCCATGGGCACACGATGATGAAAAAGAAGACAATAAAGAAGAAGCTGAGCATTATTCTGCATTTTACCATCACGAATATCCATGGGAAAAAAGAGAAAGACGAGAAAGAGAAAGACATAAAAGAGATAAGATACATAAGAAACAGGGTAAGAAAAATGTTAATCCAAATTATGATAGTGATAGTTATGAGAAAGCCAGCAATGTAGAGTTAGTGTATGGTCCTACCATAAATAAGTATCTACGAGGTAAAAAAGATGTTAATTCTTTGCAAAGTGATCCAGAAAATCATTCATCTAAATTCAGTAGTAAATATAAGTCAGAAAAAACAGAAGATCCAAAGGGAATTGAGAAAAATGAAGATGACATTCATAAATCTATTTCAAAGTACGTTAAAAATATTGATATATCAACACCTAATACTGATGCATTGGTAATAAACACGAATACGCAAACACCCTTTACTACTCTAAACTCTTCTAAAGTTGAAAACGTTGGTAGAATTATTTCAACTACAATTTCACCTTTCAACCGATCTCGGGGAAGAATACGAAGAGTTAATAGAAACAAAAACAAACATAATGATACTGTGGTATCTGATGAAAATCACATTTCTAAAGTTAAAACCACATTATCATCTAAAATAACTCGTCAGAGAGGCCGGAATAGGAATGGTGCCACAATTCTGATTACTACTACAACCGCAAAACCAA
The DNA here is from genome assembly GCF_024137745.1 of Phymastichus coffea. Taxonomy (NCBI): domain Eukaryota; kingdom Metazoa; phylum Arthropoda; class Insecta; order Hymenoptera; family Eulophidae; genus Phymastichus; species Phymastichus coffea. The sequence goes on from NW_026706872.1 coordinate 1,165,507, forward strand.
GCAGTCGTAAAAGGAGCCGACAAGTATCTGCAACGAGAAGAACTCGAACGACGACGCCTAAATCAGTAAATGAAGCAAAGGAAAAGCGAAGAAGAGCATTTCGAATTACAGCATACACAGGCAGTAATACAGAATCAACAACGCCAATAACTCTACCTACTTCCACAGGCAGGACAGTACAGCGAGAACATCGTTCTAGGGTTTCCAAAGAAATGATTATTACTAAAACAGTCGAAGATAATGATGGTGATGATCAAGATGAAGACTCTGAAAAAAATATTTCAGGTAATGCTAATAAAAAACCTCCATCTAAAGTATCAAAAGCTATTCGTTCTAAAAATAGACAAGAACAGCAAATTAAAAATAAGTCTGATAGTGAAAATCCGATGAAGAAAGAAAGAGTCGAAAAGGTAACAATAACTATGGAAGAAACGCCGGATCACGTTTATGAGACAAAAGAAATCGATAAAGATGGTATTAAAGGGAAATTCATTACAATTACTACAAATAACAATTCCGTCAAAGCTGTACCAACTAAACGCACTCGAGGTCGTACTTCTACTATCGATGATGCAGAAATGGAAGAATTGCAGAGAAAAATGGAAGCTTTCCAATCGTTCGATAGCGTTATTCAAGATACCGAAAATTTAAGAGATGAGCCTAGCAACCTTCACATGGCTGAAGTAAGTCCCCTCTCACGTAGACACAGAGCAATACACTTAACTACACGAGGATTTAAACATACAATATCATCAATAACTTGGGATACAGAAAATGACAAATATTCTAAGTAGAAAATAATAAAAATGTTTAATAACATATTTTCGCTCCATTGCCGAAACGACTTGTATAATTAACGATAAAACCCACTAACACATTCAGATTTTTACATACCAACTTGTTTATTGACGAATAAATACTTTTCATTTTTTAATCATTTTCAGAAATATTTAGTAGGGAGTCTACTTCAGAAGCTACCTTTACCATTGTCTAGAACATTTTCGGGCGAGAAAGAAGATAATAAGACTGAAAATGATGACAATGAAAATGAAAATGAAGATCAGAGTGAAGATTACGATGACGTTGATGATAATGATGACGAAGTCGATGAAAACGATAGTGAAGATACTGATAATGAAGATTCGAATGATAAAAAAAGCAACGAAGAAATGTCTCGAAATAATAATACGCAGACGATTGAAAAAAATCCATCTATAATAAAAGATCCAAATAATAGAAATTACTACTATGTTGAAACGTCCTAAAAAAATTATCGAGTATTTTTTACCTCTGTGGATGCTTGATATAATCAATATTGATAAATTTTTTATTTGTCAGCAAGTGTGAAGATATAGATTCTTTCTAGCAATATGTTTAGTAATGGTCTAAATTCTCTATCATCAATAGAGAGTATGATTAGCTCTCAGAAATAGACAATCAAGAACTCATTAAGAAATTGGTATTCAAATATTCTATAATATTTGACTGAAAAAGCTAAATAAAGATGTGTTTAATTTAGGATCTCTTGCTATAATATTTGAACACGTCTTCCTCAATGAATTCTTGATTGTTCACTCTTGAGAGTGAATGATATTTTCGATTGGTAATCGTGAAACTGAAATTATTATTACTATTCGAAAGGATCTTTGTTTTCACACTATTGACAAACTAAAAATTTTTTAATAGCCCTAAAATTATTTGTACATTTTCATCATTTTGTATTTTTATTTGTGATTAATAATCATGAAATATCCTTATTGTAATATTCGTAAGCTGATGATGAAAGGATACATTTATTTTCATGTAATGTAATTTATGTTAATATTTTGTAAATAGATTTAGAAAAAAGCACTGCAAAAATTAATATAATTGTATTGTTCATAAACGTGAATTAAATAAATAAAGAGCTATGACATAAATACGTTTAATTTATTGTCATAAAGCAGAGACTAGTAAAATTGCCTTGAATATTTATGAGATTGATACATACTTATTTGAAGTAGATTGTAAGTTATGTGATGTGCAAATTGAGAAGAAAATAGAATTATCTAGGCACAATCACGAGCTTAGTAATTTATTAATTAATCGTGGGGCGTTAAAAATGTATCTTTTCGCATGGACAATCAAGTACGACTCGGTGACAAAAGTAAGCAGGATAAACTTATGGTCAGAGAGAGCAGGCGAGAAAACATTAGACGCATGGGAGCCTTGATCCGCAAGAAAGAGGAACAAGCAGCCATAGTTGTTTGCGTGAGAGGCAGATACCTGTGATCCATTCTCATGCATCAAGGTCAAGGTAAATAATTCTTTAGAATCGGAGTCCGCTTGAGCGCTAGGACTTGAAAGGAAATATCATTGAGCCCCCAACTGGCCTCTGCGTAAACTCTATATAATTCGATCTTTGCACCGGTTCTCGCGCGAGTCGTTGTATTCTTTAGTTGCCAGCTGGCATTTGCACCTACAACATGGCTTTTGAGAAAGTGAGTGTAATTTTTCATGACACACTATTGACGGCCCGAGCAGAACGCAATCAATTAATTATTCACGGGCTTCAGTCGTAAACGCACCTGCTGTCAAATATAAATGACTATTTGAAATCGGCGCGCACCGAGTCTTTTCTATCAAATCAAAGTCAAAGCGTCAAAGTCGTTGCACAGAGCAGAAAGAACCAACGCGTGCATTGCAAAAAATAATAACCGCACGAACGACCGTCGGGCAATAATCGACTTACGCAACGCGAAGTAGAAAGATTTTTGGGCAAAACGCTAACTAATTGAACTTTCTATTGTCGGCCGTGAAATAAAAAGCAGCGTGCACTTATAGGCCGGAAATCAGTTGCCTAGACTTTCTACTGTTTTTACGCTTTGCGCTTAACCGAGCACGCTGTCGCCTAGATCATTGCTGCTGTCGCCTTGGTCATGGCAATCTTGAGAACAGGACAAGCAGCGCCAGTGCCCGATAGCGCAGGAATAGTCCCGATGCCCCCTGGCCTTGCCTACGGTAAGTGTGCTTGTGCCGTGTGTTTCAAATGTGTCAGGGTTAGGGCAGTGCGCGAGATCGACGAATGCGTAACGTCATATGACCTGCCTTATCATTCTATAAGTATGTTCCCGGTTTCAGGCAAGTGTGCTTTTGTTCCATCGTATAAATTGTTCAATAGACATTATGAGCTGTTTTCTCATTTCAATATGAAATGTAGAAGAGTACATGTATCTCATCACGGTCAATGTTATTTAATTTATCGGAGCTTTTCTAGCTTTCTCATTCTATTTCGATAGAATGCAGCGTAGATGTATTTACACATCACTCATTTAATGAAACACGTGGCGTGGCTGAAATTTGCATTCAAGTAAGTTTTAACCATCATTCTTCTTTGGATGCCGTGTCGTTTATTTATCCAATCTTGGGTTTCTGCACATCAGTCGATAAGTGAAACACAAAACACCATTACATTCTGTCGCATCCAATAGTTTCAAACTACGATCACAGATCGCTCTAGCAGTCCCATAAACTTTTCCCTGAGATACGACAGCTCCGCCTTAACTCGAGCGTGCGCTATACTGCAGCCGAAGGACTTCCTTTCACTTTTTCATGTGAGACTAGCGTTCCTTGCGCACACTTATAAGAGGTAGCTAGGTGCGAATCTCGCGTGATGAAATGCTCGAAACGCAGATTTTTACGCGATTAGCTTTTGGAAAGGCCTGAGCGTCTCTCGAATTGAAGCTTCGCTTGCAAACAACCATGCAGAACGGACAATTTTACTACTTGACTACACACAATTTTATTAATAAACACAATTGCTTCTTAAATCCACACACATAACCACATGGAAATTTGTTGTATATCATGAGAATACGAATACAGGTTATTGAGAAAATACAATCAACTATCTGCTTTACTTTATTTCATTGACGTATGTTTTCATGTAGACATTAAAACAATGAATAAACTTATAAACAAGCGAAAGGGTCTTCATTTGTTCATTGCTTGTTCCATATTTTCCAGCTTACAAAATATGCATAACAATTTCATTCTCACAATTGATTGTTTTGAAACTGATTTCATATGTAAACGAGCAGCAACAACTTGCATTTTCCTATCATCCTTAAATAAAGTCATATATCACTTTTTCAAAATAATTAATTAGCAAATGTTCTTAACGACCCTTATTTGCTTAAAAAAATCAGCCAATCGTATGGTCTAAAAGTCATTGTTTACATAAGCCGTAGAGACGGCATTGTCGCAAGAGTCGCACGCGTATATCAAGCCAATTAATCATTTGGTTTACATCGTTACAGGTGGTATCCCATACGGCAGTACGAGCGGTGCGTTGGCGCATTACGCGCCAGCACAGGCTTATTACCCGCAAGATGGCCCACAGGAGTCGGCCCTTGTTGCTACCGACACGGGGACCATTCCCATCGTCAGCCCTCTCGTTTATTAAGATTTACGATAAATTAAACAAGACCGTTGGTCGTGTTCAACTGTTGCGAGTACATACTTGTCATTGATGTCGCGTCTCGCGAACTATGTCGGTTATTTTACATTGGCATTCGTATAAAGCTACAAGCATCATACTTTATTGTAATTTATAATTGCGCGTTCGTTCAAACTCCAACTTGTTATGCAACTTCCTTCCTATTCGTTCGCAGGAACATGCCTACGTGAGTCATAAAGGGCATTATAGAAAAATGTCAATTTCGATTGTTTTTCTTATTCAATAAATATCATATTATTTATTATATCGTTCAATAGGAATAACATTTGCATGGATCGCTAGCCTTTGCTTCAATTAAATTCTCAGCTGGCAATAATCAAATCAATGGGAGACTGGCCGGTATAAATCGCTAAGATTCTGTCGCAGATAATATGTATAATTTTACTTAAATTTTACTGCGTGCGCTCGCGGTCGCTGATTATGACTGTACCGCTTGAAAGTTAAAGAATAAATAAAAGTATTTCGTCTGTGAAGTGAAATACAGTTATCCAGCGTTAGAAAGATCCAAGCAAATGTAAATTTACTATAAGCTAGAAAATTAATATAAAGATGACGAGAAGGAGCTTAGCAATAAATAAGAGACGGAATCGTACACGATTGTGTAAATTCTCGCGAAGACGCACGATTTTGGGATTTCAAACGATAAATTGTCCGATGAGAGCTACGCAAGTGTATATAGGCAGACAGACAGAGTCGATGAGCCGTCGCCGTGAGCGCGCGCGCGTGTCAAGCGTAGAGCCGTGAAGGACGACCGCTTTGGCCGCGACAGCGCAAGCTTTTGGACGGGAGAAAAGGAAAAAAATAGTCGACAGCGACGAGAAACCACGCCACGTCTACTCGATGCACTTGCTCATTCATAAAAAACCACGCCGATGCACTTTCGCGCGAGCCAACAATTTTCAGACCGTCGTAAGTAAAAGCCGTCGTAAGTGAATTAGCAATTTGAAATTGGTGCTTTCGGCAAGCGAGAGCATTATGACAATCGCCGAACAATGAGCCGTGACAAACTCGTGAATTTTTAGCGTCAGGCAACGAAAAAACACATAAGGCATTTTCTCGGGAGAAGGTAAGTCATTTGAAATCTTTCGCAATGTCCGCGAGAGAGTTGGCGTACGTACACAGACAGCGCGTGCGTGTGCAGATTGCGACGCGAAAATCGTTAGACTCGCATGGCTCGCGCTTTTCGCTTTCCACGCCCTCGCTTTCCTGCTCGGTGGAGAAAAGCAGCGCGCGCGGCGACGGCGGCACATCTTTCTTTCTCGTTCGCTCGGCCGACCGCGACGTCGCGTGTGCCTCCTGGTTATGCAAAGGAGGTCATTAGGTGTTGCGTCGCGAATAGCCTCGCGCTCGCGAAATAGTTCTAACGACGATGGTGTTTGGAGAAAGTCATACACTGGCGCAGGCTATTTTGCCACAGAAAAGTCGCACACCTCGGCCGGTCTTTTAAAAGTATACCTTATGTGATTGGCGCCGGCTTTCCCTAACTACGGCGTTTCGCGTAATATCTCGTTTCGCTGAGCTTCGTGGCATTGATCGGGCTGTGAAACTCAGTCTCGGATGCTTCTCGACTGCTTTCATATTTTTTTGCAAATTAGGAATTCCGGGTAATGGGGGTAATGGGGGTAATGGGGCAATGGGGTTGATAACGTACTTCTGCTACATCTCCATCGATCGAGAGACATTCCTCGGCCTCTGTTTGTCTCGTGCAGAAAAAACAGATTACAGAGCTCGTTGAAAAAATATGCTCGTCGCGCACTCGTGGCAAATGGCGTTATTGGACGCCGACTGGTCGCTCGCGTTCAAAGCGATTGTGCGTCGCGAACGAATCTGGTCTAGCTCTAGTCTAGTCCGCGGCCAGGACGCGGCGGCGAGACTACAATGCACGCGAGTGGACCGGCCGGCTCGGCTGCTTCCTCGACGAGGACGACCGGCCGCGCGCGGTGCGTGGAGGGGTCATCAACTTGGCGTACTTGCCGCGCGGGTGGACGACGTCGTCTCGAGCGGCTGACGGCTAACAATGAACGCTCCTTTTTTCCTGTTCAGCCGCGTCCGCAACCACGGAGAAAGTATAAATGTGATCGGGAGGCGCGTGTACACCTTAGTCGCACGCGAATCTTGGGCACGATGCATCGCTCGACGCACGTAAGTATCAGCACTCGCAAAGTCGGCTCCGTCACGGGGCTTCTGCAATTGGTGCAGCAGCACGGCTGATTGGTTGCACGATGTCGTTCCGTTCGAATGCCACGCAACCGATGCACGATCGACGTCGGCAATGGTTCGGTTGGCTTCTTGCCTTTTAGTTTCGCAACTAAACGAGCAGCGCTCGATCATTCGTGCTATCCGCGTATGCATTTACGTCGGATCAGCGGCGCGTCAATGAAGAATGCACGAAATTCATTGATCGACAAGCGATTAGCCCGATGATGATTCACGACTGGGACGGCGCACTTTGCACAAACGGACGCGCGCAACAACGACAACAACGACAACAACGACAACAACGACAACAACGACAACAACAACAACAACAACAGAAATAACAGCAAAGTAAAGCTCGTGAGAAGCGGCGCACCTCGCCTACCACTGCTTCTATCTGCACAACCAGCGGTCGCTCGCGATGATGACTCATGAACGGTCGAACGGTACAGGCACTCCTCAGCTGCGTCGCGCTGCTCAGCCTCCTCTGCAACGCGGGTCATGCAGATGCCGGCAAAGCGCCTCCGCGTAAGTCCAGCTTGCTCAGGGCACCCCAAGCCAGCCACCTTCAAAGTAGAGTCAAACTTGTGCTTGTTCTTGTTTGCCGTCAGCATCGGAGGTGCTTTCGCATTTCGCTCGCACGGTCGGCTCGGTGCTCGGCCCCACTTTCAGCGCGGAGCTGCAGCGACCGAACCGCTCGGCCTCCTACCAAAGGTCCGCGACAACGACGCCACGTCAAGTGGACACGAGGCAAATTTCATCTCGGAACGCCGCTGGTAATAGTGCCGGCGACGAGGGGAAACGCGGGAGCAGCCAACGCTGCAGGCAACCTAGCGTTTCCAGGCCAAGCTTTCCCTTATCAGTACGAGCGCACTTACAGCTACAGATATCCACCGTTCAGTCAGCAACTCTCGCAGAGCTTCTTTCCTGGAGCGAGCAGCGCTTTCGACAGGCAGCTGCTGCCCAATGCTGGCTTACCCTTCGATCCGGCACTTTTCCAATCGCAACCACGTGGAAACCCCCAGTTAGCGGCGGCCGACCAACAAGGGCCTGCCGGTAAAGGGGTCAGTGTCAGTGCCAAGATGGCCGAAGCCAGCGACGGCAACGTCAAGGTATCGATCGAAGCGTCTTTTTCCCAACACTGGTAACAGCTCGCTCTTTGCTTTGAATCGACCTGCAGGCAAGCGGAATCGGTAACGTCAACACTCTTGAAAATCTGGAATTGAACGCCGACTCGAAGTCGAGTGCCCAAAATCGACCATTCGACAATGCCGATTTCCCGTCGATACCGAACGAGCCCGGTCAAGCGGGTGCTAATTTGGGCCTGGATCCCAACGGAGGCCATTTGCGCGTAGATAATCGCTTCTCGGCTATCGACTACGAGCGAATCAGACAGAATTACTACAGCGACCCGCCCATAAACCAACGCTACTACTCGTCCTTCAATGAAATTCCCTTTTCCGGCGGACCTCCTTACAGGTCACCCTTGCCCGAGAGATTCTCCAATTTGGATTTCAGTGGCGTCAACGGAGCTGGACGTGCTGGCGGGCCATCGTCAGATTCAAGGTGCAGCTCAAGCACATTGTTTTCGTAATCGAAAGAAATCAATGAGACAAGTAACGAGTTGATGTTTAGGCTGGGCAACGGCGGGCTTGGACACCCGTACTTTGCGAACTTCTTCCAAGGCCCCTACCAATCGCTCAATTACAACAACATACCAGGCGGTGGGAACGGCGCAGCCGTAGGCGGCTCGCCTAATAACGACAGGGCTTCCTTCGAAAACTTTGACCGCGCTTCGCAAAGCTTTCGCTCGCCCTTCGGTCTGCAATACCCAGCTGGTTTTGCTGGTCCCGGCTCTGGCGCCAACTTTCAAGCTCTCGGCGTCGGTGCTGACTTTGGAGCTCCTAGTGGCGATGGAGGCTTCCTTCCTTCTGCTGGCTTTGGCCGTGAAGGTGACTCGTCATTGAGAGCTTCCACTTCGAAACAATCGGTTGCTCGACCCGTGGCTCCGCAGAGCTCCGAGGAAAATAGGCCGAGTATCGAGCAGTTGAACGGCAGCGATGAACGCGAGAGGATAGATCGCCAGCAGAAAGTTGGTTTTGTCGACAACAACGACAAGCCCACCAATTCCGAGAGACGAGAAGCTTCAGTCGGAAATAATACGCGATAAACTTATAACGTGCTCTATACCGTTCATCACAACGAGCTCGGTAAACTTTCATATGTATCAACTATTTTCTATCGTTATTTAAGCGTATCATTATTAACTAATTAGGTATACCAATAAATGTCTTCCTATACATTTCGTTTTATTCATTTCCTTGCCGCGTTCATAGACTTTTATTTATGTAATACAACGATCGTTATTGACAATTGTGTTCATCGTCGCTTCAAAATTGAGAAATTATAAACGAACAATTGAAGATTCGCCTGCACAAATACTTAGCTGCCACACGTTGCCCTTGCACTACCGACGGCAGTCTATGATGTACGAGAATTATTACTGCAAACAGTGAGATGTATGCTTTATTATTATAACAATGAAAATAAACTAGAATTGTCAGAAGTGTATTACTATAATATAATTGCAATGATAATGGTGCTTATACACATACACGTTAATTTTATGTTGAAATCCGTGTGAGTCTAGACACCTTGGGTTCCCCAATATATTAAGTGACGCATCGAATTGCTGAGAATGATCGATCGCAGTAGGAAAAGGATGCAATTCAAAGCATTTAGAGGAGTATACTAAATATACTAAACCGCAATGAAGTGTGCTAATGAGATAAGCTCGGAAAAGTGGGTCGTAGAAAAATAGTCTGAGCAGGTGGCTACGAGGAAAATCACTATAAAACAGTATAAAAAAGTTTGATATTATACGCACAAGAGCAACAGGAGTGTGGGCTCTGATGTACGAAGACGTCCGTCGGTACAAGTAATGTTGCAGGGCAGGCGAGAAATGCGCGAAAGTTTTTTTTTATTCGTTGAGCTTGAGCATCGATAAGCCCGATGTATCGATGCGCGTGAAAGCGCGGGGCGGCGAAATTGGTATGTTTATTCGCGTGCACGTCCGAATGATCGTGGACCGAGCGCGTACAGAAGCGCGTCGCACCCCGTATGAAATGACACGTGTGTCGCAACGACGCGTGCGATTGCGCAAAGAAAAAAATGATGCTTGCATGCATAATCATTTTGCCTTCTCGTTGTCGTCTTCTTGAGCGCTGATGACCGGCAATTGGTCTAGGAGTGAGTACGCGTCAGCGAGAGTGCGATTATTATCGCCGGGCGGCAATTACAGCGTAACGATGTCGCAAGGGTTGTGATTGGCAGGGCGTGGCTGCTTCTCCATTGTCACCTACGCTCTCTCTCTCTCTCTCTCTCTCTCTGTGGTCTGCGCGTCTATCTCGGTGGCTCGCTCGGCGGCTCACTAGGCGGCGTACTTGTTTCGCAATCGTCCCAGAGCCGGCTCTTCGCATGAGCATGTACAACAATGCATCGTATTATTAGCCGTGTGCCGAGGACGCCAACTGCCGCGCATTGTCGTAGAGGGGGGTGGTGCTATCTGGTCAATGTCTCGCGTCTCGTCCTGCGCGCAGACCTGCCTGTTGTTGTAGCCAACTACACTAGCTGCACCTATAGTTCGCGGTCGCTTTATAAAAACGAAGCTCTTTCTGGTAGGCAACGAGAGACGCATCGCATACGCGCCGCACGCCTCATCAGCCCTTCGACATGGCTTGCTCCAAGATTGTAAGTCTGCTGTCGCCTTTTTGCTACTGCTCATTTGCTTCGATATTCACTTCATATCCGCGCCGTCCACCACCGGAACACTTCGCTTTTCAAATGCAATCAGCTTTGGCATCGGCTCACAGGCGAACCTTCAACTTTTTGATATATATCCGTTCTTCTTATCTCCATTGTTAGTCATCGAAGCCAAAAAAGCCTTTTTCTTCTTTTCTTCATTCTACGTAAATCTGAAAGGCTTTTCTCCGTACAGCTCGTTGCACTGCTGCTCATCGCTCTACTGTCGATTGCGTCGGCTAAACCCGGATACTATGGTGGTCTCGGCTACTACGGTGGATATGGTGGTTACTATGGTGGTTATCCTTATTACTACCGCTATCCATACTTTGGTTACGGCCACGGATACGGGTATGGAGGCACTGGACTCTATGGATTTGGATACGGTAAATAGACTGTGAACAAATCGACTCTCGTCTGTGAGTAACGTGCATTGATGACCTACCTAACGCTAGAACTAGTCTCGCTTGTAAGCTGCTGCGCTCAGTTAAATTATATATCGTTCGACAGTTGACAGCCTGATTTTCTCCTTATTTTTCATGCGATCGGTTATTTTACAGGTTATCCCTACTATGGCTTTGGCCACGGTTACGGCTACTATATCTAATTGAATTCTTGAAAAGCCTTCATGGATGACACGCCGAGTTTTCCGCAGCGAAATCATCATCCGCCTGACATGCTTCGGCAGCAGTCCGATCACGCAGACCAGTCATGCAAAAACAATTTTCAAGCTCTTCGTTTTTACTAAATTTGTACTTTTTAATAAAAGTTTTCTTAACTCGATATATTTTTTTCTTTTTATTGCAGGCTCTTCGCTATCTCGTATGCATGCTATTTGCTCCTTTTGCCGATCACAATGACCGTTCAGCGATGAAACTTGTTATGATACAACATTACGTATAATTGTCTCGCACATTAGCTTCAAATTAATTATTTGTCTCACGTCACAAATGGTCCAATGAACATTTCACAACTTGCGCTCTTAGTCATAATCATGACATAAGTGTTAGAAAGCCATTGAAGATTGACAAGTATCCTGAAATAGTAATGATCACCTCATGATAGACGATTACATTGAGATTGAGAAACAACGTTATCTGACAAATATTCGCAATATACAATATGTCATACCTAAAATGTGCTCTACTACATTCTCGTCGTAAAAATGAGGACTCTCTAAGTATAATAATACAATGCGGTCGAATTATGCAATTGAAAAAATTTGGACTTGAGTCTCTGCATTAGGCTGCCTTCTTTTGCTCTTCTTCACCTCTTGTTTCATCAACTGTCACGTTTATATTAAAAAAATAAAGCGTTCACATTTCTTACTGTATCATAGTCCTGCAGCTGTACTTTCACTTATACGTACACTTTATTTAGTTGATTGAAAAGGCTATATAATAATATCAAATAAAAATTCAATGTTACTTGTTAATTTTGCAGCCCAACTGACTTGAAAATATAATTGTTATTCAAAGCACTATTAAAAAATGTTTCCTCAAACGAATGTAGATAGATGTTGCTAGTTCACAAAGAAAAACATTAAACATTTTTGGATAAAGCTAGTGAATGTCCTAATGTTATTATATTCAGCTCATTAAATCATAATTTTTTTCAACCGTTTAGAAAAAAACCCCGGCATTAACTAATCACAGCCAATTTGCTTTTTATTCGCATCAATAGTCGTAAATATGTTTGGGAACTCGGATGAAGAAGTATAAAAAAATGGCCAAACAAAAATGCACGAAAACGTAATAGGATGACCCGAATCATGTGTAGCTATTTATTTATAGAAACTTTGAAAGAAGTCACGACTGCGGATTATTCGCTGCAAAAAAAATACACGAACGATCGCAAAAATGAAAAAAAAAAATGCTAGGCCATCGTTGTCCTCGAATGTTTTAAGTTTGATAGAAATCGGTTGCCGTCCAAGGCCTTGACAAGAGGATGGAGCTTGGAGCGTTTCGTCACGAGAAATTAGGTATGTAGCGTATCCCAGTAATTCTGCGAGCGCAATAAATTATTTGACTAGATTTCCATACGTATCGATAATGCACGGATTATCAAGTGTTTATTCGACCAGTTTTGCTATCGCACCGATTATAAAGTTACAAAACGCTTTACAAAACGGCACATGATCTCAAGGCTCCTTAATAAATTGCCGATTTTCTTCCAAGAAGCAATTGAGACTCGTTCGGTGCACTCTTCAACTTGATGCTTCTCTTGTCTATTGTTTGCAGCGATGCAATATCAATAAATCTACCGACTGACATCTGCGAACAACTAATTTTCGCTGCTATCGTTCCTCACCATTGATTTTTCAATGGCATTTGATTAATTTCAACATGATGCAACCAAAAGCAAATGATCTAGTTTTTAATTCGTATAAAATGTAAAACAAAGATAGAATACTCAATGGAGTATTCTATTAAACATCATGTATATTTTTTTGCTAAACTGTAATCAAATTCACGGCAAAACCTTAAAATCCTATGTGTTTAAATTTAAACGTTTTAAGTGTGTAATTGTGACGTCACCCATAAGAAATACATTGTCGCTGAATTTAAGCGTTTAGAAGTGTTTAAAATTAAAGACAATGTATTTCTTATGGGTGACGTCATATTAAACGTTTAAATTTAAATACATGGGTTTACCGTGATTTACTTATTGCCTCAATATCCGAGGCAGATTGTAAATAAACATGGATATAATAAAAAAAAAAAAAATTAGTATAAAAGTACACAGTCCACTTGAATAACTTAACAACTGAAATAATTGACTTTTTTCTGAATAAATATATCCAGTATTTCATGTTGATGGAAGACTAAAACTTGTCGGAGAAAATAAACATGTGGCAACGGTAATGATAAAACATCCTTGCGGGCGATCGAGCTTCGCCCATTCCAGACATCAAACGTTCGACGTTATTGGTCAATAATCAACTATCCAGATTTGAGAATAATCTAAAGGGAAGGTCAATAATATTAATTTCTTCATTACATTTTAAATGACATTCAGACGTAACTGTTATCGAAGGTCGATCTATAGCTTTTCAAATTCCAAGTTATCAAAAAATCTGGAAGCGACACGACGCAAACAACAAAAGATTGTCGACAAGCCATGCTATTTCTATATTTTCAGCACACCATTTGTAGTTTAGAAGAGAAAAACTATGTAAATTTGTTGTCACAGAGATGCTTGCATAAGCAACTAAAAATGTCATTGAAACCAGACAGCCGATAAAGATAAAATTGATTTAATATCATTATTCGACTTTTCAAAGTAAATTGTTTCATTGACATTTGAAAATATGAATAAAAGTCAAAACAGTAAGCTAGACAGTAATTATGAAGGACACTATTGAAGACACGTACAAAGTAAGCGTTGAGATCATTGTGTCTCCACGAGAACTTAATCCTAAAATGCAAGAGATACTCCAAGAATTGCACAATTCTTTGTCAAACGCAGACGAGATATTTATTTACGTTCAAGACTACATCACATAGCATAAAATATATGCTGTTTAAGTTGCAATGAAGCTAAGCCGTATAGTGAGCGAAATTTTTGTTGTTTTTCCTGGTCAATACTGATTATATTCTGGATTACTTATAGTTTGCATGTATCAGCCGTTTTCTTTCAAACAAATAACTTAAGTATAACTTGAGATTGAAAGAATAATTTTTGTCATCGGGAAAGAAGCTATTAATTTGATTAAAAAAATTTTTCAATTCATTCAACCTTGTCCATTTCTCGTAAAAAGAATAAACAAAAAAATAATCAAAAGTTTAAAATCAGCTTCTTAATTAAAATTCATGACGCCATCAAGGAAAAAAAGGTTTACGAATTTTGGCGAGAAGAAGAGCGCGTGTGCATTAGATGTCTGATGATGAGAAGTCGCTGCGATAATATCGTCCATACTGGATGTGTGTTTTTCATACTCCCTCCCGAGGCTGGACACGTACCTTCTTTCTCCTTCTCCCATGGAATTCTCATTTCTCTCGCTCCAACACGTAGGCGAGGCTCTTCTCTCACTCGAAGATTACAGCATCCTTACTCGTGGATCTTCTTGTTGAGAGAGTCCCCCCACTTGAATGAACAATCGGGTGAATCCTATAAATGCTCCAACGTGCCGGTTGGCGGAGAAGTTCACTCTCGGGACAACCGATCCCGTGAGACATGTGTTAGTTTTTTGTGTCTTTCCAAAGGCCAAAGAGAACGAGAGAACGTGGAATGATGGTAAGTAGCCAGGTTATTGCAGTTCTGTCGCGAGTGAACGCACATATATTTGTCAGTCGTCGCACTACCGAATCCAAAACATGTGCTCGCTTCACGTCGTTCTGTAAACGTGTCAATCGCGAGTGGACCGCGTGCTGTTCATTTCAAACAAGTGTGATCTATAACACGTTAGAGGACGATCAAGTGTTTATTTGTGATGGACTACTGCTTTTTCACGCATAAAAGTCGTTCGACCGCGCGACGTAAAGGGATTAGATGAAAAAAAACAAAAAAACCCAAAAAAAAAAAGAACGCGACGCGACTATCAAGATTTTGCAACGATTCAATGGTTTCGCGCACGAACACTTTCATCTTCGTTATGAGAGATACGCAGACGCCTCGAGCGATATTACAAGGTTACCGTCTAATCATTAGAAAAGAAGATAACTGCATTTTTCAAGTGCTTTCCAGTATGCTAGGCCGCTTGTATTTGGATACCCCTCGAGGCCTGTGATTGATTTCAATGATTGTTCAAATATGAGATACGTCTTTTTGCTGTGTTGCATCGTCGCCAATATCTTCTTTCTACTATGGATCTTTTATTTTTCACTGAAAGTTATGTCAATTGCATATCTGCTGTATTTCATTATGTACAACAGAGACATTTCGATTTTCATTAAGCATTCGCGTTTTTGTACGAGTTGATACGCTTCAAGCTTTATAGAATATGCAAAGGCTGTCTATATTCTTGAAAAAGTCATAAAAACCCATTTTGAATAATGACGATAACATTTTTCACGTAAGAATATGCTACCTTAACTAGAACTTTGAAGCATTACAAAATTAAAATCAGTAACAAGTAACGAAGAAGCGAGAAACCAAATAAAAAAGCCTTTCTATTGATGACTCGTCAGTAGAAGAAGGTAGGATATAATCAAACAAGCTATACAATCTACTACATGCTATCTGCCTCATTAAGTTATCCTAATCAGTAATTTGCTAATTAATTTATTGCGTTATTGCCTTTCCATTGCGATCAATTACTAATAAAAATAATAAATTGACGGAATAATTCAACCCGCAAACTTTAGCGCGGTTTCCAAAACCAGAGCGTCCAGTCGGTCTCTGATGAATAGCTTACCAAACGCACGATATAATCATTATAATATTACGAAATATCACATTTTAGACATTCGGTTGTCTCGAAATTAGACATTGAAGCCCACGGCGAAAGATCAGTCCCCTGTTGTGTAAGCGTGCTCCCAAATCGGTTACACAAAACTTAATTGATCAATTCCAATTTTTTTCCCCACTTTCATTTCATCTAATATTTACAGAAACGACAATGCTAAAGACTGTCTCTTATTAGGGCAAACAAATATCTTTATCTTTTCAATGGCGTAATTGCATTAATAACTAAAATGAAGTCAATGAAATACACAGTTATTGTACACTAGACATTCCACACACTTTGAAGATTTGCAAATAGTAAAATCCACATGACTGATGCGGAGATTGATTTTCCGTGCGGCGATTGCATAGGATTTTTACATATACTCTTTAAATATCTTACAACTAACGCACAAAACGTTCAAACAAATTAATCCGTTTCAATGATCAAACATTTTTGCGATTATCAAAGAAATTATATAAGTTATATACCTTACCTTACAGCAACATTAATTTAAATATTTCAACTAAAAAATTTCAATCTTAATTTTATTTCGCATTTCATAATATCGATTATATTCTTTAGCAATAAAAAACTAGCATAGTTCTAGCATCGCAGTGATACCTCATTACACGTCACATTAATATTTGCAAAAATTTACCAGCAATTGATTGATGGCGCCTAGCTCGGCTGATATTTAAACGATATGCACATTGTATCTATTAGTGGTGAAAATAAAAACTATGTTTCTATTCAAACTTCGAATCGAAACTAATCACTGTATTAAAAATACATATTTCTATCGAATGTGCATTATTTCAGTATTCGATGGGTCTAAAAATATAAGTGATGACAAATTCGCGAAAAAAATGTATTCATAAATCAATCTTCAAATAACTAAACACGTCACAAATATTTTGCTTCTTTTCTGTTTGTTTTTAAATTATAGTTGTAAAATCATAGATTCGTATAAAATGCGTCATCACATTAGCATGATACTCGAAGGTCAGTACGATCAGTGATTCGTAGCCAAGACATTTTTTTAGAGTAGAGTAGAAAACAACTTTCAATTTCTTGGAGATTATGGTGGGCACGTATAGTCAGCTCAAGACATCCTCCCTAGACTCGAGAAACATTCTACTATTAAAGTTTATTGCCTCAACGTCATTCGTCATTTGCATCAGATGCTATAATTTCTACTAATCAGCCTTGAAAAAGAAAGGGATTTTCCTAAGTTCAGTTTATTTATTTTTATAATGATAATTGAAAATCTTTTTTAACTATTATTGAGCTTTTAATGTAATAGATTTGAATGTCTCTTTATTTTTATTCATTGGAAAAAACGATTGATTATCGCAACAAAAATTGTAAAAAATTGAACTACGCGCAGACTGCACATCGAAAGCTATAATGATTATGCAATAAAGTGCCTGCGGTTATCTTAGTAGGCAAATTCAAAATGAACCAGGTGCTTTCGTAAGAGCACTAAATTAAGCATATGACTTTTTTCATCGTCCACTTGCTCCTTTTCAACATAATAGAAAAACGTTAATTTCATCTATTGCATAATTATAGTTGAATTGCAATCTTCATCAGCCAAGGAAAAGTAAAAAAAGTATTAAAAAAATGATTAAATATTATCCAAAGTTATCACGAATAACATGAAAATTTTATTGCTAATTATTAAGCCCAGAGAAACATTTTTCTTCTGTTTGATAATTTTGTATAAAATATTTGTCTAAAAAGTACTACTAAGCTCCTTCATTTTTCAGTTTAAGTTCTTATGGACTGCCACTTTACTGGCGGTTGTCGCTTCGTGCCATGCAGCTGAAAGAAATGAAAGAGCAATAGACAGTGCTTCCAAATATTTTGGAGACTTTGAAGGTTATAATTATCAGCCTCCAAGCAAGCCATTCACTCTACCAATGTAAGTAATTTTTATTCGTCCATTTGAATTCTAGAAATTAATAATAATCTAGATTTACTTCTAAATTTCTATAGTGCGCCATCTAGTTCACCTAAACCAGCACCCTCGCGGTCTACTTTCGTGCCAGTGCCAGCTCCAACTCGTCACCCAGAAATCAATTTAGTTCCAGTACCGCAGAACCCAGTAACAGAAAAATTCTTACCAGTTCCAACCCAAAAGCCGAGTGATGGATATTCTTATCCAAAACCACATCCTCCTTTTAATCCACAACCTTCGCCAGCAGCACAAACTATATCACCAACAACTTCTAGACCGCCACCACCACCAGTGTTTCAAACAACGTTTAGACCACCACCTGTGTTTCAAACAACACCTAGATCATCACCACCAGTAATTCAAACTAGGCTTCCGCCGCCTGTAACTCCCAAATCACAACAAGGATACTCTTACCCGCAACCAAATCCTCCTTTCAATCCAGTACGGCCGTCAACACAAAAACCATATACACCTCCATATAATCCACCAAGTCCAACTACTCCTCATTACGTGCCACCGCGTCCATCGACACCTCAATATATACCACCGAGACCGCAGCCACAGACAAGACCTCCACCCTCTCCACCAACGCGGCCTCCTTCTCCACCAACGACTCCAAGCCCATCCTCATCTTTTACGGGATATCATTATCCCCATCCACAACCTTCATTTCCCATTCCATCAAGACCGCAAACAACTCAATTACCGGCAACGCAAAAGCCTTATACTACTCCAAGACCAAGTCCACCGCCATACAGGCCACTACCAACTCAGCCTCCAACAAGACCACCACCACAGCCATCTCAGCCTTACTTACCGCCAGTGCAACCGACTCACCCTCCGGTAACTCAAGCGCCTTACACAACTTCAAAGCCAACGCAACCACCTTACAGACCAACGCCAACTCAGCCACCAACTAGACCACCACCACCACCAACGCAGCCTCCTACACGACCTCCACGACCATCTCAGCCCTATCTTCCTCCGGTTCAATCAACGCATTCAGTGGTAACACAAGTTCCTTATACTACTCCAAGACCAACTCAGCCACCTTACAGACCATCGTCAACTCAGCCACCAACTAGACCACCACCACCACCACCGCAGCCTCCTACACGACCTCCACGACCATCTCAGCCCTATCTTCCTCCGGTTCAATCAACTCATTCAGTGGTAACACAAGTTCCTTATACTACTCCAAGACCAACTCAGCAATCAACCAGGCCACCTCCAACCCAGCCACCAACAAGGCCATCGCCCCAGCCATCTCAACCTTATTTACCACCAGTACAGCCAACTCATCCACCAGTAACGCAAGCACCTTATACTACTCCAAGACCAACACAACCTTCTTACAGGCCACCGCCAACGCAACGACCAACTAGGCCTCCACCACCGTCAACGAGGCCACCACCCACAGTTGGTCCTACTTATTTACCTCCTGTCCAACCAACTCGTCCACCAGTAACGCAGGAGCCTTACACAACTCCTAAACCAACTCAGGCACCATACAGGCCACCGCAAACTCAACCGCCGCAAACGCGTCCACCGGTGACACAAGCACCTTACACCACCCCGAGGCCAACTCAGTTACCCTACAGGCCTCCCCCGACTCAGTCCCCTACTAGGCCACCACTGCCACCAACGCAGCCCCCTATAAGACCTCCATTACCATCGCAACCCTACCTTCCTCCAGCACAAGCAACACGCCCACAAGTAACACAAGTACCTTACACAACTCCGAGACCTACACAGCCCCCTACAAGGCCACCAACTCCAGCTAAACCTTATCTTCCACCACAACCGCCAACTAGACCACCTTACCAACCTTCTACGCCACCTCCGGTAACTAGACCACCATTCCAACCACCGCCAGTAACTTTCCCTCCAGCTTCTCCATCGACTCCTAGGCCACCGCCATACCTACCTCCATCTTCGCCAAGACCAACATATGCAACAGTTACTGCACCACCGCCACCGACTCCAATCTACAGTCGTGTGCCTACTACTAGCACTACTTATCGGCCATTAACTGGAAAACCTGCGCCCTACCCAACTATACCTCCAAGCACACCGAGGCCTTACCAAGGATACAACTATCCTATTCCACAAATCTCTTTTGAAACTCGTTAAGTGAACTTGTGCAAGTTCATCTCAATATAACACACTTTATAAGTGTGTCGAAATTTTGGGTATTCAATATTATTGTACAGATTACCGTTGTATATTTTTAGAGATAAAAGTCGACGAACCCAAAGCAACAATTTTTACAAATAAATGCGCTGTCAATAGCGAGTAAACTACTCATGTATGAGTATCATATTGCTAAGGTAAGTCGACGTTGTATGAAAAACTGTACACAATACTAAAGCCAAAAAAAGGTTTGACAAAATAAAAAATCATTTTTACTAAAGACTACATTTGTATTAAAGCCTTTCTCCATTAATTACTAATACGATATGTGTTGAAAATAATTAAAATCATACGGTTCGATGTTTTTACAGAAATGATCAAGTGGACATCTTTTTTGACGTGTTAAAAGAAAATCGAGCTTAGTTTTTAAATGAAACTTTAACAATGAATCAAGCTGTTAGACATTTTTTCGAGTATTATATAAATGATTTTGAATTTTTATTTTATCAAAGTACCGTTTTTATCAGGCTTTTTAGCTTATTGTATTTATTTTAACACGAGGAAAGAAAAAGAAAATTAGAAATTCCCGTTAAAATTTCTTATTTTATGTGTCTCTAGAGCTATAAACATACGCATACAGCATATTTAATAGTTCAGGCCTATTATAGTTTCAGTGAGAAATACCTTGCACTCAGCTACATATATGTTGCAGTAAGTAGTCC
Source organism: Phymastichus coffea (assembly GCF_024137745.1). NCBI lineage: Eukaryota > Metazoa > Arthropoda > Insecta > Hymenoptera > Eulophidae > Phymastichus > Phymastichus coffea. The sequence continues at coordinate 1,186,206 of NW_026706872.1, forward strand.
AGAACTCCTAGACTTCTCCTACCATTTCGATCCTCCCCGATCTCTAACGAAGAAAATGTTTTGCCGTCTCCTATTTTCACAATTGTGGGATTGTTGGAGAAAACTCTCAGCTAGAAATATAATTCATCAGTCTTAGGCGATGCAGCGAAAATGCAGCATCAGTGTAAATCCGTATTAAAATAATTTTTCTTTATATCACTTAATCGTAGAAATATTCGAATATCAATTAAGTGTTGGCAAAACATGAAGTGATTAATTGGTGTCAATGGTAAGAGCGAAAGTTAGTTTTTTTTTTCAATGATTTAATCACGTACCAAACCATAATAGTGACCTATAATTGCTTAAAAATGCGAAGGAGAGTGGCCAAGTAGAAGAAATCACGAAGGATATGTACAATACTGGTCGACGATCTGCTATCAGTACATCCGAACTCGGTTTATATTCCGATCACAGTGATCCGTATAACAATAATACGTATAGTACCAACGTTCGAAAGCTAGTTATTGGAATAATGGTTATATTTTCAGTTATTTTGGTAAGTCACATGCAACAACATCGTTTTGGACAAGTTTACGATTAGTAAAAATTAGAACGTTTCTACTTTCATACAACTTTATACGCGATTTTCATAAAACTTTCATAGTGAAATTCAGTATCGAATATATTTAAAGAAGCTCATACTTGTACATAGAACTTTCAGGTATTCACGAGTCGAAGTAAATCATCAGTTCATTTTTAATTCTATAAATGTTAAATTCAAAAAGAAGAAGTTTGCTCAATAATCATTTCACAAAATTACCGTCATAAACAATGCACAAACGTGTTAAAAAGTCAACACCTTTCACTGCTCTCGACAATATACGCCGTACATGCACACATATAAAAATACGGCTCACTTGCATGCATGACGGCCCAAGCGGCAACAATCCCTTCCATCAAGATTCTGATGCGCTTCACATATAGGGCACTTGCTCTTCGATGCGCACTGGCACCGACACTAAACTCGTCCAAAGTAAATTTATTAGAAAGGAACTTGATACGTAAGGTTAACAACTATTTAATTTATGCCCCATGAATCAAACACTTATTTTTAGTTCACCTCTGAAAATCAATTCCTATGCGAAGAAAATATGCGCCAACTGTGAACTTACGTACAGAGTTCTTTTTATAATAGAAAATGATTTAAATACTCTATAGAGTACACATTATTCTGTATAATAATGAATGTATACATGTAAGTTAACTAGATATCTAAAATGTAAAATTTGAAACTTTGATTGATGTTGTAGATATATATTTTTTAATGAAATAATCATTCAAAATGATTATAGATTGGTATATTTCTATACGACTTTACATTGAGTGCATCTGTGAATAGCAAAATGAGTCAAGAAACAAAGCACATCTACATTCTCCAAAACAGCTTTAGAAAGCCAACGCTTAATGCAACCAGAAGATCCAGCGTGACGCTCGCTCCGACAATCTACATAGTGAACAGTAGCCATGCAACTGGCTTCGAGGATCGTTCCGACGACGAAAAAAACACCGAGTACAAACAGGAAGAGGTGGATAATCCTGTTATTGAAACTCGAACTCAGCGAGAAGCTCAAGAGGGTCCAGAGTCAAAGATGCAAAATTTACAGAATTTTAAGTTTCGTGACCGAATGTTAGATCGCACACCTGACGAGATCGAGTTATCTGATCGACCAAAATCAATAATACAAAACCACGCGATGATTTATCGAGCAAGGTATATTTCTTCAAATGTATTATAACGATAATTAGAAAAAGGAAAAACTTATATTTAAAATTATTATTCGCAGTAATAAAATAAAACTACCTACATTAGAAAATGACGAAGCAGAGCTGAGTCCTGGCTACAGTCAGCGAGCGACTCCGTTTCGATTTGAGCTAACTGGTCCACCACCAGCATCCTTCAAACGTCCAAAATATCCGCAGCTATCCCAATATCAGCATCCACATACCTCGAGAAATATTCAAGATATCATCAAGTATCTTACGAACAATCCAGAGTCATTAAACCGAGGCATCAAGTTTACAGGATATTATGTAAATCCAAAAAAATACAATACCGATATTAGAGAAGTCGCAATGAATAGCGAGAAATCGGAAGAAGCAGTTCCTTACGCGATGTCATTTAATACGGATCCCCTTTATCAGTATAAGCCTAAGCATCCAGCTGACGTAAATCTGTTAGCAACCTCGAATTTTCGGTAAGATTCGTTATGCCTCTAAAACCACTAATCATTAACAAACTTATCAACTCATGTAACGACTATTTACAGATTTTCTCCGATGGGACTGCAAAGATACAACTCGTACTATGATAGTTATCATCAAAAACCAACCAGTAGCAAGCACTCGATTTATCAAGAACATCAATATGACAATGCTGGTAATTACGGCACGATGACTTATAGCAAAAAACGAAAACCAAAACCTTTTAGCGTCATGTTGGACATATATCCCATAACCGAAGCAACAGAGCCGACTAAAAAATCATCATCAAAATCACAAACTATTATCGAAGATGCAGACTCAAGGAGATCGCCAATTCCATTGATCCCTTATCAACCACGTCATTCAAAAGCTTATGGCGTTTACACACAAGCGCCACCAATGCCACCAATACCGAATTCCCAAATTCCAGCTATAGAAGAGAAAGAAGCGCATCACATGATACTCCATTTAAACGTTTATCCAAGAAAAAAAACTAAAGCTACTTGGTAAATATTGAACATATATTGTATCAGTTTAATTACAAAAGTAGAATATAACTGTAACCCATAAAAATGGTACTTTACAAAAGAACAAATAATGATGCCACGCAAAAAAAAGATAATAAAACTCAATGGCAAGTGAAATGCGCGTAGTTTAACCATTATATCAACCCGTGAGAATCTACACGTCGTAGAGATATGTAAAGCCTGATTACGACAGACTATATCACCTTTACAAACGAAACTCAACAATAATATGATGGTCATACGTAGTGCGCCAATACTTTCACTATGCCAGTGCGGAGTAGGTTTGAAATATTTTAAAAAAAGTCCTTACGCCAGGTCGCGAACTTTGGTCATTCTCGTATCTTCACTAATTTCGTTGGAATTTTCATTGTACATTAATACATATAGGAATCGAAGGAGTAGAAATAGTTTTTATTAATATATTTGCAATATTTATTAATTGTATTATTGTTTATTCTTAACGTGTTAGCTGAAAGATAAAGATGTGCAAAAGCTAAGCTGAAGACCGTTTCGAAAGAAATTTTATTCACGGGATTCAAACAATGTTTTTCTAATTTTTAATTTTCCAAAATATAATCGTCATATAATGCTATTGGAAATCGAAGTTTATTAACTAATGTCCTCGAGAATATCGAGTGACGTTATTATACAAGGAAAATTTAACGAATGTAAAACATTAACTTTAGCTAATGTCCTCGAGCATATTGTGTGACGTCATGTACAAGAAAGATTTACGAATGTAAAACATTAACTTTAGCTGAAAGAGAAAAGAATCGATGATGCCGCAATAAATAGAAGAAAGCGCCTGAGGGTATGAGAATCTTGAAAAAGAACCTATTTATATGGATGTAATTATCTTTTAAAATACATAAATTGACGATATTTCTTTTTTTTTTCAACAAAAAGTGTCCATTTACTATCTCCGAACGGTGCATATATTATAAATTACGTAACTTAACATCTTGACAGTTACTTTCATTTCTTTTTCAGGAACGATGTTATGGAACGGTCGGAAGCAATGCTATCAAGCGAGAAACAAGAGTTGATCGATAGACTGATTACTCCATTCAACAAAATTGCCAAGCACTTGACAGCTCAGGCGGCTGTTGAAGAGGCTAAATATGACGAGGAGATAGATCGCACCGATTCGGTGAAAGTTCGTTACGAAGAAAATCCTTTAATAAAAGAGGATGTGGAAGAGGTAAAAGGCAGTTTTGCTGTCGATCACTCAAAAGTCCAAGTCAACGCTGAAAGGCTAATTGCAGCTATCGATGGTGACAAATGCCAAAACTGCGAGATAATAACTACACAGGTAGGATCGACAACTTCATTGGGTAGTACTACTGTTTCAGCTAGTACGATATCTGGTACCATTGCAAATACCACGATTGCTACAACAAACTTCAGTACGATTGAAACTACAACGGTAACGAATATCGATTCGACTACATTTAAAGATATAGATACCGTTGAAGGGTTTCAAAAGTTCGCGGATAGCTTAATAGCAATGGATTAGACTTTACATTTAGTTTGAAAAAAGATTTTATGAGCTCTTTTTACATCACTTCTTAATATTTATTTGGTCTACTGTAATGAACTAAAGACTGTAGATAATAATAAAACTTTTGTATTTGACAAATAAAAAATATAATACAACATTCCGTACATTATTATTTTATACACAAATACATCATTACACGACTAATAAATTAGCCATCAACACTAATAGTCCATATAAATAAATTATTTATACATGTAATAAATATACAGCTCTCCACACAGAAACTGTTCGTCACTAGCACCTTACAAGTTTCTCTCGTGGCGCCACTTTTCTTTTGTTCAGTCAACACTTTTGTCAATAACACAAGTTACATGCATGGTATGCTTTTTCACAGGCGATTTCTTTTCTTGATCTTGCTGTTTCATTTTAACGATATAAGAAAGTTACGTCCTCGAAAGTGTGCTTGGGTGATATAAGGTAGCTGCGGTATTACCCTACTCGTAAGGACCTTCTTGCGGCGAGCCAACAGATAGCATTGTACCAGGTCCTAATGTCGTGTGAGATCCAGAACTAATCAGGCCTGGGGCTGATGAGACATAACTTAGCGTTGCTCTTGGCTGGTCTCGTAGTCGTGAATGTCTTGCTTGTTGTTTGTATCTGAAAACATTTTTGCATTGTTATTAACTTACATGCGTTAAATTGGGAAATCGATTTTCACGAGCATGTATAGCTCGTGGCTAAATATCAATAGACTTCTTTTCTTGATTACGCAAAGGAAATTAAAATTACTTCAGAAATGCGATTATGATTTGAATATTGATTAACTTTAGTGAATTAGTAAAGAATCAATAACTCACTTGGCATGCATACAGCAAATGGCAAAGCTTGCCGTAATGGTAGCAACACCAATAAATGCAGCAATAGCTAACACCCACATCTGCGTGGTTGACGCATCAGTTCTAGCAACGGTAACAGCACAATTCTGTACTCTTTCCATATTAAATTTCTTATAGACGTCTTTCAGTTGCTCATTCTTAGGATCATTCAACAAAGCTTTCATTTCGCCTAAAGTATAAGTCTCTTTACCTACAATTTGGAAGCATGAACTTGTAGATGAAAAGTCTAGTGAGTTATCATCTTTAGCATAGAACTGCGTATCATAAACGTTGACAGATATCGGTAACAACAAAGCTTTAGCAACTGCGTTTTCAAACTCTTCAAGCTTCTTTCGAACTTCTACTGGTGGCTTAGAGAATACAAATTTCAACATGTCTCGATCTCGGAGCATGAATATTCTTAACGTGACGTTAGTTTCTCTTCCGGGTACAAGAGAGTTATTTGCAGAAATAGAAACCTCCATGTATCCATCATAATAAACGGTTAACGATCCCGTAGTTCTAATTTCACCGGTTTTAGGATTCAGAGATATCGGAGGTGGTATTGATCTTTTCGTCATGGTGTGATCTGTATTAGAGATGAAAAGTATTTCGCCTATATTATAATTGAGGGATAAAGCATCCGAGTCAACATCCTCAGCTTCCAACGTAATAAGATGCGTGTCAATAGGCACATTCAGTCGTACTCCAATTGTAAAGTTATCTTTCTTGAATTTCGGTCTATTATCATCTATATCAATAATTTTTACAAGTACTTGCCTCTCCGTAGGATCTTGTTTGTTGTAGGGCTTCGGCACATGATCTACAGATTGCGTTGAATATTTGAAACACTTGATCGTTAATAAGTACTTTTCAGCAACTTCTCTATCTATCCTTGCAGCAGATTTTATCAAGGCACTATTATTAGCTAATCTTTCTATGGCAAAAAGGTCAGCTTCATTTCCATACACAATAACGTAGTCAATCATACCATTCTCGCCAATATCTTCATCTACTGCTTGAACTACGCCAACCTTGGTGCCAATTGGGGTCTCCTCTTTCAAGTTCATGTCTATAGGGGGACTAAAGAAACTTCGTTTAAAGTGTGGCTTATGATCATCTATATCCAGAACTTTGACCTGCAAAATTCTGGTAGCTTGTTGAGGTGGTTCTCCAAGATCCTGAGCTACAAGTATCAACGTATAGCTGTCCTTTGTCTCGCGATCCAATAATGTTCTCGTCGTGATTAAACCAGTTTCTTCATCAATTTTAAAGGCACTTGCATCACTGCCAAAATTTCCATCTTCGAGAAACTTAAACATTATCTTACCGTTTGGCAAGTTTGGATCATCTGGATCAGATGCGACCACTTGAAAAACGGGACTGCCGATCGTAGAATTTTCAGCGATTTGAGCAATTTCTTCAAAAGTAGGTCTTACAAATAGCGGAACGCCATCGTTACTAACTACATCACCGATATAAAGTGCTAGCATAACATCAGTAAATAAAGGTGGATCTCCAGAATCTTGAGCTCGAATCCGTAGTAAGTAAGGCTCCGTTCTACCTTTGCCTGTCAATTCATGTTTTGACTCAATCTCACCAGTTGTTTGATTTATTTTAAACAGCCCTAAAATCATATTATTACATTTAGTTACCGTCCTTAGGGCACATATAAATATCCTAAAATTGTTATACATACCGACAGCCTCTCCTTGATCTATAATTTCAAAGTGAATAATACCCCCCGATCCTTCATCAGGGTCACTTGCTGTTATATTGATTATGCTAACGCCCACAGGAGCATTTTCTGGTATAACTGCAGTATAAGATTTTTGTGGAAACATTGGTGCATTGTCGTTTACGTCAAGCACGTCAACTGCAATAAGTGCTCTTGCTGTTCTTTGCGCTGCGCCTCCCCCTGGCGTATCAGCTGCGATTGCATACATTCGTAAAACTGACTGCCTTTCTCGATCGAGAGTCATATTTGGTGCAATCTGTTAAAGGAGTAAAAAATACATTATTTATCATTACTAGTGACATCAGATTCACTCCGCGGGCTCTTATCTTCTTTTTCATTTCTTGTCATATCAATTAACATATTTTACAAAATTACTTGTTTCGAAGGTTGTTTTTTCAATTTTTCTACAAAACATTACAGCGGAAAAATATGTATTAGTAAAACAGTTCCATGTATTTCAACTTCATGTTTTATCATATTGGAAACTACTATAAAGTAATTATGATTTTTTTCAACTATGGATCATATTATTATTATTAAATATTTATTTTACTCTGTTAATAAATATTGCGGCATAACTATAACTTTTATTTCAATCTTACACATTCAAAAGTCAAATTATTGATTAATAATAGATCATAATTAGAATAATTTTAAAGAATAACCTTTTGCTTTTATGAACCAAAATTTACACAACAATAGTTTTTATGAAACAATTTACTCACTGCTAGCTCCATAAAATAAATGTTAAAACAATATCACTGCACCCCATATTTTTTGTATCTTCATTATCGTCAAAATTATCCAAAATAATTATGTTTAATTGAATTTTGAACACTAAAATCTCAAATTTGAACCATATATAATATCTGAACTAATTAGATTACGAATAAAACGCTATAACATGGCATCCATAATTTTTTCATAAGAGGATTTATATTATGTTAGAATTAAAAAAAATTTGAGCAGATAAAATCGCTACTCACTCGAATACTCCCATTCACTGCATCAATTTCGAAATAGTTTGCATTTTCTCCGGTTATAGAATATCTTACTATTCCATAGCCACGATTTCTTTCCTCTTCTGTATTGATGCTATCTATATCGGTCGCCTTGACAGTTACCACAACTTTTGATGGCTTGTCAGATTCTAACACGGCTATTTTATAATCTTTCTGTGTAAAGATCGGGTTATTATCGTTGACGTCTTGAACAGTAACAATGATATTTGCTTCCGACATCCTCCTTGTAATCTCATAATCCCTAGTCACAGCTCTGACTTTGAATTTAATTTGCTATAAAAAATTCAATTACAATTATAATGGTCACATTGAGATGAATTTCGGAACAATGCGGAATTATTTAAACCTTTTCATTCAGAGTCTCGTAGTCTATCCTCTTATTGAGAACGACATTTCCACTTTGAACTCCAACATTAACATATTGCTCATCATTCTCACCACGGACTAGCTCGAATCTCTGAATGGCATAACCAGTTTGCGGCTCTTTCGCAGTGAGTACGAGCAGCGTAGTGCCAAGCGGCTGTTCCTCCGGTACTGTCAACTTAATTGTCGGGTTATTAGGCGTCCAACCTGCGTTGATGAATCTGGGATTGTCGTCGCTGTATGCTTGTATATAAGCTGTTACTTCAGTATGTGCAACTTGTTTTTTTTTATCGACAACTGCATTTTCATCTCTGGCTTCCACTTGGAAGATGATTACGGCTGCCGTCTGATAGTCGAGAGTACGATTGACAGAAATAACACCGGTAGTCTTATTTATTCGAAAAGTAGTCTTATAGTCATATATATTGTTCATTAAAGCTACACCAGCTTTATCAACGGCTGTAATAGGTTCTACGATTGAGTATTCAATGTTAGCATCGGTGTCTGGATCTTCTGCCGTTAATTTCAAAATAATTTCGCCTATAACAAGTCATTGCTCATTAATATCACCGAAGTGAACAATTAACAAATAAATCAGTCATCGTAATATTTACCAATACTAGCTCTCTCTGAGACGTAAACAGTGTAGGTTGAATTAGGAAAAACAGGTGATTTATTATTCACATCAACAATAGTAACAGTAACGGTTGTCGTAGCAGTCTCCTTTATCGGCGTACCAGAGTCAATCGCGTAAATAACCACCTCATATTTGTCTCCACCTTTTTCAAGATCGAGCCTCGCATCTGGCGAAACAGTTATTATCCCGGAATTCGGATTGATTACAAAATTATCTTTAGCGCCCGATCGAATCTGATACTGTAACAAGTTATCTCTTCCATCCGGATCATTAGCCATTACGCGTATGACTTCCGTACCAGATGCTGCGTTCTCCAAAATTCTTGCGCGATAGGCACTTGGACCAGGAAGCGTTGATTTGAAGTTACCTCGGAAGATGGGTTTTTGATTGCCCGGTACACCTACACGAATATAAACTTTCGCTTCCGAATATCGAGGTGGGGAGCCGTAATCTGTTGCACGTGTAGTTAGCTCGTAGACGCCCCGCTCAGTGTCACCTGAGCGTGCTGGAGTTGTGATGGTTAGTTCTCCAGTGTCGGGATGAAGCTGTTAATGAGAAATACTTTAGTAAAAAAAAGATTTCATAATATGAAAATATTATATTTGCTCGTATGTTTACCTTGAATACATTGTCGTTCATGCTATTGTGATCAGTAATAGAATAAGAAACCCGGCCACCTCCTTGAGTTGGCCCATCAATATCAATAGCTCGGATGAACATTTGGGGATCAAAACTAGTCGCACTTTCTCTTATGATTCTCGAGTAGTCAGACTGCTCGAACATTGGGTCATTGTCATTGACATCCCCCACCTCGATCAATAAGACTACCGAAGAAATTTTGCCACCGCCATCTTTCGCTTCTATAGACAGCGAATACGAACGTTGGGTTTCGTAATCGAGTGCTTTTGCCACATATACACCGCCGTTTTTCAAGTCAGTACGGAACTTTTCTGCACCAAATCCTCGTAAATTATAGGTAAGTTCACTAAATTTACCACTATCTACATCTTTAGCTTTGATATCACTGAATTTTAAGCCGATTTCGGCATCTTCAGCTACATCAAGTCGATAGATTTCTTGAGAGAATTCTGGGCTGTGGTCATTAGCATCAACCAGCTGAAGGTGCACCGTGGAAAATGCAACCTAGGAGCGATGATACATAGTTTAAATGCGTTAAGTAAAGTGCATCGAAATGAAAGTTGTCATTAGGTAATGCAATAAGTAATCTCGTTTTTTTAGCAATTTCCAACGTTATAATAGTGTACATTATTTTAATACAACTAATTAACTTCGTTATACCAACGTACGCCATTATTTTTAAAAATTGTCTATAATAATTCTGATAATTATAGGTTTTTTGATACAATAACATAACTAAAGAATGAAATTTACCGAAAACATATAGAAAGAGAAATGATGAATCATTTGATATACTTACAACTTGATCATTTACAGAGGCTGCAACCTCAAATTCCAGCTCATGATTACCAGGTATATCGTAATCCAATACATTTGAGTCTTGCGTTCTAATGATGGTCGAAACTCGGCCTTGACCTTCTTCGGGGCTGATTGCAAAAGCTTTGCTCACACCTGGATAATTCGGTGAATCCCGCAATACTAACTTGTATTTTGCATTTTCGCCTATGTCATCGTCAGTGACTAACATGTTCAAACCTATAAAAAGTGCATTTGTTTTAGTTAATATACTTTGAGCCATATATGTTGTTTAAAACACTACACAATTGTTATAAAAAACCGAACTACTAAAGTTTCTTTAATATGGATATAATCTATTAATGGAACCGATCAAATCTCTGATGGTAATACAAAACCAACGACCGTCGTAGCAGCTTGAAGCAAATCATCTATTATTGAAGATTACAAAAATAAACGTTCATTGTGTAAGTTCCGAAGGCAATTAAAATTATTAAATGTTTCGTAAGAAAATATAGTGGTGTAACCTTTGAATCGTTGCATATTATAGAAACGAACTAAAAAGTTAGTATAAAAGTCACCTACCAGGCAACGCAGTGTCAGTACCAATATCTTCAGAAATCTTCAGATTGAACAAATCCTCACTGAACCGAGGTACCATATCATCAACATCCGTCACAATGATCGTTACCGTTGACACCGTCGAATCTGACAATGTCTGGTTATCAATCAATTCTGTCGCTCTAACGTCAAAACTGTAAATTCCACCGTTTTGCATAATACTTGGATCTTCACGGTCGAGCGACACGTCTGTAGTAATAAGGTGTCCAACTATAACATCACCCTCTCGCATAACTTCCAATTGAAAGTAACCATCTGCTTCATTTTCGAGTTCTAGTTTCAAGTTTCTTGGTTGTTCTGTATCTCCATCGCGTGCTCGAATCGTGAGAACTGTCACATTTGCTTCTTTGTTTTCCGCCAAGGCGCCACTGTACGGCGCATTTATGAAGATTGGAGGTTGATCCTGAAAAAAATAGAATAGGAGAAATATCCTCCATGGCTATATCATACGTATATGATTTCACTTATTTTCATGTAACTGTGTTCATGTCGTTTATAACCTGTCCATCGAATTTGTATTTAATCAAGATGCATTTGATAACGTATAAAGCAAAAAAACACAAGTTTGAGCAACATTCCTACAGTAATATATAGCAAAAGAAGTTCAGTTACCTCGGAAGCATTACGATTATTCAAAAAAAATTATCTTCACTCATCAAAGCGACTTACCCACTCACGACTCACTTATTCGACTATGAAATTAAATAATTAAAGCATTGTTTTACCTGAATATCCAGTACATCGATGGCAACAGTAGCTTTTGCTTGCAATCTCTTGAGCGGATCAGTTGCCCCATCCACGGCGACTAAATTAATAAGGTAAGAGTTCCTTCTTTCATAGTCCAGTGCTTCCATCAATGTAATTTGTACGTCATATTTTCCTTCAGACAGCTGGAAAACGTTCAATTATTATTTACCATCGCCAAACGTATTCACACAATTCAATATGGTTTGCCTCTATGCTTTTTGTACACATAGAATTTCTCAAACGAGAATCATAATAATCTGTATGATTCTGATTTCCTATGGACTATACGCCGGCGTTTATACAATGATCGATCGATCAAAAGAACCGCTGCGACCACGGCCTTTCTTTTAACAAAACAGCGTTACGCAAGTCGTACACGCATACGTGCAATAGCTATAACGCGAAATATAGCTCGGACGCGAGAGTAGAAATTCCGCTTACGAAATATATAGCTACAAAATAATATTTGATGCTCTTGCAATAAAAAAGCAAGAGTGTGATACGTTATAAGAAATTTACTTTAAAACACGTTCATTTGAAAAATTTTTATCAAATGTTGGGTAAGTATGAGCTTCATTGTAAGTTACTGACCTATGGCGAGTCGATTGCATAGCAATTGTTAATATTACATTGAATTTCTGATTATACACGGGCAGGCAGTACGTAACAAAAAGAGTCCATTAATGATATAATCGCAAACAATGAGTGACGTAAAACTCAGCATTGATTTACACGTAAGTAATATATAAATGCAAAGACCAGTGAGCTCAATCGGAATCGTATGAAATTCTCATTTAAGTATACCTTAAGCGTAGCAATGGCAAACACTCGACAAACGTCATCATCTCTGCTGGCGGGTACACAATCAACTTTGACATCAGCATTGACACCACCATCGCGATCGGTAACAGTGATGGTACCAGCTTTCAAAAGTAGACCGCCGACCTTTGCACTCTCGGGTACTCGAGCAACGTAAGGTCGACCGTGGTAAGCTGGTGGATTGTCATTCTCGTCAAGCACCGCTATCTCGCGACGGAGTGAGAATATATTTGGCTCCGAACCTGATATACTCTCATCTGAAAAACACAAGGTTGGATGGCTTTCTTCTTCTATTATGTAACAGATACAATTAAGATTACATTGGGTTGAGTGATTAGTTTAAGCGATTCACTCCAGGGATAAATTCGAGTTTGTGTCCGTCAATTTTTTCAAACATAAAAAATAACAAAGGTAATGAACTAATGTTTAATTAATTACAATCAAAAGTTACATTATAGTACATAAAAATAATCAAATTTCTCGAAGACGTTGGATTTTCAAAGGAAATAACAAAGTCTCTATTGAATTATATAAAGTCTTTTTGTATACTTTTATTAAAAGTATGACTTCATCTATTTACCAAAATTATTGATATTACCAAGTGTAATTTTTTTTTTAAGAAAAAAAGTACACTATTAAAACCGCTGTTAATCATTACCGCCAATTACGCGTAATATGTAGAGAAAAAATTACTACTCTCATTACATTACAAGTCATTCAATTAGTTTTCAGTAAACTCACTTGATAAACGATTAAATAAACGAATAAACAGTCACATAATAAACGAATAATCTTCGTACTCTAATAACTCAAAATCGCATATCCTATTGCTGATAGTTCAATCATCTCGCATTAGGAAATCAGTTTATTAATCTATATATGTACGTTAACGTGCGTGTGTGCCCGCGTCTCAAACTCTCTTCTGCTGCACTATTTCAAAGAATGGTAGGAGAGGTGGATCTACCTACTCATGACTGAATCTATTGTTACCCCTAAATACCCACCTAGCGCGTGTTTAGCATTCGTAAATACGTACCGGTTATGCTAATGATCACTTCAATTATGTCTTGAGCTTCATGGTCAAGCTGCCGCCTGAGGACAACGACGCCGGTGTCGCGATCAACGCTGAAATGTTCACCACTAATGCTGTAGTGCAATCGCGACCCCTCAGGATCATCCGCTTGCAGAGTATAAACTGGTGTTCCTGGTGGCGTACCCTCCGATACAGCTAGTCTTGCCATATCTCCGCCGTGAATAAAGCGAGGTGGCTGATTCACCACTTGACTCCAGCCAAAATGGCAAATGACCAGGAACAGGAACGTTTGCATTGTTCGCGACATTTTTAGGCCTACAATAAGAATGATAATGGTTTTGAAAATATTGTTTATTAATATTTTTGTAAAATACATATTCTGCCTCAAATGATGCGTCTAATAAAGATGTAATGAATAAATTCATCTTGAAATATATCTGATGGATTGGATATTTCGGACACTTGCTTGTTAACAACCAAATTACTTACAGCAAATACACGAAATGACATTTTAATCAACTCTGAAGCACTGATACTTGCAAATTATGATGAATGATAATGCTCTTTCGTTGGGAGTATATTATATTACTTTAATTGGGCATAAATGTGCTATATCCTTATCGCGATATGCATTAGAGCAAAATGACATTCGATTGGACACACTTTTACAGGATAACTATGAAAGGTTCGCATTAAAAGCTATTCTAGAAGTCGTTGAGTCACCTTTCAAACGGTATATTGATCGGTGTATCACAAGTGATATAACCAAGATCAATGCACCTAATGTAGAAACGGCATTGAGTAACGTTTCATCGAGTCTTTAGTAAAATGCTGCTACAGCGATGAAAATTAAAAGAATCAGAGCAATGAAAGAAAACGAAAATCAGCGTAACAAAACAAAAAGATTCCATTAAAAGACAATTGCTTGTAGTAAAAGTTTTTACGGCTTCGTGGTAGAAAATATCTAAGCATTCGTGCGGATGCAGCTGTTACAAACGACTACAAAGTGCCTCGACTCGACGCTATTCGGCCGCGTCGATAGGCTTTGGTTACACGCTAAAGAGGCTTCGCTTAATACCGATCAAACGGCAATAAAATTCTTGGGTTCTCCCGAGAAAAGTAGGTTTGGCAAAAGTCCAGTGTTAGCAATTGCTGAACTAGGAATCCAGGAGCTTTGAAATTCTATTGTAAGCGCAAGTCATTTAATACGCCGAGCAAATTCATTACGGCCGTTGAACTCGATACAATAAAGATCTCTACTCCTCAAATCTCATCAGTCTCATAATATCCGAAATAAAGAATGATCGTCTATCGACTGTCTTCGCAAACAATAATACTCGTAAAATTCTCGTAGAAGAAAAACGCACCTCTCGACGTTCAGTTACAATGGAACACACAGCACGCGTCCTCGCACCTATCGAACTTTCACCGTATCGTCGCTCGCTTTTTCTGCTTTTTTTCTGAACTCTGAGATCGACGCAGTGAGATAGCGAGCGACATTACGTTAGCTGTGACTTTCTCATTAAAGAACACGTCGTGCGTTACGCAATTGTGCTTCGTCACTGTTTTTTTATTCTTTTTATAACGACTTCTACATTCTAGCAAGTTGAATGACACGTACACGTCGGCAATATAATAAACTTTCGGCATGATATAATGAATACTCCTTTGCATGCAATGGGTATTCGTGAGCCAAGAGTACTGACCGTCAAGTTGTAAGGATATGACGTATATTTGAAGTAGATCTTTAATGTGTTTCCAATTGGCATTGACCAGAGTAAGAATGGTTCATTGAAATCTCATGCCTTGTATCGTCAGCCTCGTGTAACAGTAGGAAAATAAGGCGAAATGCGTACGGAATGACTGTAATCAATATACAAGCGTAATTTTTACAGATAGCTTGCCTGTACAGACTGTTCACGCTGTGAAATAATCGAGCTAATTACGCGAAGGATGAATTTGATGCAATCAGGAAGACGCACGCGTTTACGAAATATGCAGTTTGAGGGCATTGCCACTGTCACGCTATTATTACCATTCGTTTGACCGCTTTCCGAACACAAAAGCCTGCAGAAAGCCTATCATTTACTTTTCAGAAAATATTGTCATTTCTCTTTCCTTTCTTCGATGAAATCCACAAGCTGCTTCTGCTAATTTGGCATTCGGGAAGGGGAAATGCCAAACGATTATACTGTGATTATATTTTGGATGGATCACTCACATTCATGATGAGGAATAATATTGTTAGTGAGTGCAAGCAATCTTTACTACGAGAGCTAACAAGAATCTAATTAGATAAGCAGCAATCTGCGTGAAATATGCCTCAAAATACAATTCACTGTGAAGATGGTTTTTTCAAAACAGCTATATGAACAAAAGTTAATAAAATTCTTTTTAACATATGGAATGGTTTTCTGTGTAAAAGAAATGCGGTAATCCTTTTATTCAATCAACTCTATCCAGTATGATGCCACAGGGCACGTAGACCTTTCTAACAGACCGATTCCAAATACGTTTCAAGTGAAATCTTCAAACTGAACTAAATAACAGTGTGGAAAAAAGCCGAAAGGCCTGTGTGACTAAGTATCACACATAGTTCGCTACATGCAAATGAAGCAAAACGAAAGTATAGCAGCGCGAGCGATCCCTTTGCCTTTTCTATGTGAAAAAACGCAAGAACGATATAGATATACTTGTGGGTTACGAGCCGCGCGCGCAAGAGAGAGAGAGAGAGAGAGATTCTGAGGTCATTGTCGACCTGAAAACTGGTTGTGCGAAAGTAACCTCTCTCGGGTAGGCTAATAATCTGTTTGCTTTGCTCGCGAATAGCCAGAGCTGCGTGTCGGAATCGCTTGAGTGCATCGTCCGATCGTCGTAAAATTATACAATTGATCTTGACTGATAGCATCGCCACCTCGCTGCCCAGCCACATTCCCTCTAGAAAACAATGACAATTACAAGCTCCGAGAAGTGCAGCCAGCGCGCACGCACCTCGCGCCTGCAATTGCGAGCACCGCAACGGGTTCGGCAGAGAGCGGCCGTGCATCGAAGTCACCGCGCCGCTCACGAGGTCAAGCGCGACTTTTCGGGCGACGAACCGCTCTCTCGCACGCGACCACGTGCTCTACTCCCCGTCGCGAAAACATCCGGGCGACGGAGCGCGGCCAGCATCCCGCGCGCGAGGCGACCGCTCGGGACCCGCACGCCGCCGCCGTGGAGAACGCACAAAGGCCCGCTACGCTGCCCGGCGCAGGCGTCGGCGCGGAAAGGACGGCCGTTAGCCGGAACGCAAGAGTGCCGACTCGGACTGCAGCAGCCTCACCTAGTCCCTCTCTGCGCGGGTCTGCCAGCTGGCCGCCGCACGTTGGACCGCACGCACTGCACTCGTGGAGCTGGCCTCGCGCGCAACTCAGCCGGTCTCACGCATGGCACCACCACTCGCAACAGCTCGGCATGTCCTGGCGGCGTGCGTGTGCGCGTGTGCGCGTGTGCGCGTGTGCGCGTGTGCGTGCGCGAGCTGGGGCTGCCGCCTCGACGAGGACGCGCTGTCCGACTGGTGTGCGCGCCGCCACACGGACAGGAGAAAGAGCGCGCTCGCCGTTCGCTGCGATGCGAGGGTGGGAGGCGCGCGGACCGACGAGCTGTACCTTTGTGTCCCGCTCGGCGCGATCGCTTCGCGTTCGACAAAAACGCTGCTCGGTAGGCTCCCTTCTCTTTCCGTGGAGCGTCTTCGTCTTCGGGTTTTCGTCGAGCGTGCGGCCGTAGTTGCGGAGACCGACTTTTAGCGATAAATGCGCGCGTACCAAGTGGCTGCGTCCAACGCAAAAGAATATAGTCGAATAACACGGGGAAAGGAACAGCGAGCGGCCGGTAAATGTAGCGGTACGCCGTAATATCGGCAAGTTTCTCGGCAAGGACTCGGTCGGGAATGCCACGCGGAGTATAGGCAGTTTGCAGGACACCGCTCTTTGCGCGCGCGCGCCTGTCTAACCGCGTGGAGGGAGCTGAGTACAGTTAACAGCAGCGTAAGGAGCGCCAATCTTTTTCTCTCTGCTGCTGCTGCTGCTGCTGCTGCTGCTGCTACTACTGCTACTACTACTGCTGCTGCCGCAACGTATACACGCGGGCGATAAACTCGGCCGAGGCACACTTTTCCCGATATTGCAACTTTTCGTGTCCGAAATATCTGACAAATTCAAGATCGTCCAAGCGTCCGCCGATGTGTCGAGGTCGAGAGAAGACGTTGGATTTGTTCCTATACTTTTAACCTGCAATTCGCTTTTAATAGTCAATAAGAGGTCGTTCAAGACAATCGCGTCTTTGAAAATCAATCGCGAAATTGGCATTTTGGGGTTTTTTTCGAAAACTAATCACTAACACAGAAAACTACATGAAATCACAAAAGCACTATTGATTCGATGAAAATACTATTACGCATAACGCTATCCGAATTATGACGCTAAACGTCACTCAAGATGAACATGTCATACGGTGAAAAGAGGCAATCATCCAATTTAATAATTTGCTCGAGCGGCTGCATAATAAAAGACAATTTATTCGAGAGCGACAACCGACATATCAATAAAAAAGAAATACAAATGCACATTAAGTACCGTACTTTTCCCTCACTTTATTATTCGCCTTCTCGATTTTTGTAGCGCGAAGTGCATCGCGTGCCGCTACACATTGGCGCCGAAAATTGCACGTGCATGAATAGCGAAACAACGAACTATTGATAGTCAAAGGGTGCGCTCTTGGTGAGTGTACCTACATAAGCGCTCAGATCACGCAACTTGGATTTACAGCATCTTCCTTGATCCATCTATAATGATGCCGTGGCTGTAGATCTGTGAGCTTTAATGACGCTCGCAGACAATGCACCACTGAATTACGCATCGGACGAGGTTGCAGAAGATGGGCTGCGGGAATCAAAGCTTTTTTCTAAGGCAGCATTCTCGCGCTGTATCTGTCAGAGTCGCATCTTCTGAAAATGACTCAGTTTTTTGGCCTATCCGTTAAATTTACATTTGGCGCAAAATTCCATTGTCGAATATTATTAAATATCATCTTCAATGTTAACCATCATCATGACGAATACAATTTTCTTAAAACAGAAAAATTAAAGTGGATACCACATTTGAAATAAAAAACGGTGACTGAATAAGTTGCTATAACTGCTAACCCATTTTCCACAGCACTATAACGATGCCTTATGTACTCTTGGATCTTGATTCAGGTATTCACTTTTCTTTATCGCTAGAGTTTCCAACATCGAAAATCAATCTACGTAAAGTTTCACTTTTACCAGTTGCATTTATAATTAGTTCATCGTAGCTTCTTTCGTCGTTAGCATCGTAATTTGCATTTTGTTTCCAAGCTGCAACATTACTATTTGTGTGTTCAGTAATTGATTCTTCATAGCAGTTCCATTATCGTCAATTTCTAGGTTTCTAGTGTGTTTTTTTTCATTGCCTCCAAGTAAATGCATGTAAAGTTAAATTATGAAATTGATCTTCTTGCAATCAGCTAAATGCAACACGTTTCCATTATAAGCAAAGGGGAAACAAGTTATAGAAGCCATTTAATTTATTGACATCGATTGCTACGCACTCGTACGCTCGTGCGTGGCTAACCCTCTTTTTTTATTTGATTTTTGATTATTCACGCCTCGGGAGCAAATCTTTCGTGAAATTTCCAATGATATTTTAGCTAGCACCGCTGACCGATTTCACGCCAAGTTTTCTCGACAACTATAGTACACAATTTTCAGGGTCGTAAAAAAAGGGTTGGGTTTTGCCCGTTTTACCGAGATCCATGCACCCTTTTTTTACGCGGACAAATTTTTCACGGAACGTGAGAAAGGTAAGGGGAAATTTGAAAAATTGCGATGTGGTGCTTCGTTTTTGTCGATTGTTCCCTTTCTTCTTTATCTCGATAATATTTATCGCTGACATATTTTTCAAATGAAACGTCACGGATAGTTCAGTCTAATTTTCAAATTGCATGCTTTCAACTAAAGTTTTTCCTTACAGAATCTAAGTCACAAAATAGTATTGATAATACCAGATAACATTGTTCAATTGTAACATTTGTCATCACTTTTTAGTTATGACAAACAATCTAGTTAGACGTACCAATCGCGTGAGTGAATTCTCAATGCGCTATGCTTACACATAATTGTAATCGCATAAAAGCAGCACTCGATGTCATCGTTCTACATTATGCAAATAAACGTTATACTTCTGTTGCGTCGCACGTATCAACAGTCGACGTAATGCGGCAAAAGTGGCGTTTGGCTTTGGCTTTTGCCACGGCACGCCGAATTGCAAGTAATCGATCGATTGATCGCTGAATAAAAGTTTAGCCCGACCAAAGGCTTGTAAATAATTCCATGCAGGGGCAATTCCAATCGTCATTGATTCGTTACAGTATGTGTGCCTCGCAGCCAATCGAATGCTTTCAGCACCCTTTCATTTCATCTTACGTGCACGTACTTGCCTTTTTTCGGGCAAATCGATACGTAAGTAGCTGTAATATCTGGAAGTGTAATTTTGAAATTGGTTATTCGTTATTCTTTCCATTACTGACAGCGAATGTGGATGTTTTTCACCGGCTTATTAGCTTTAAAACTGAACTTCCAAAGCTTTGTATTGATAGAGCGGAATGATTGCTGTATTTATCAACTCACGACTAAATCATTTAAACAATTGCATTGAAATATTTATTTTGCACTCGCCATGCGCGTATAGCTGCAAAGAGGAATGCTAACCGTCGTGAAAGCATTCCAAAATAAATCAAACACTAGCGGTCTTTTGCCCTTTACTGTCAACTAAGTCCACTATTTATGAGTCAACCTAAGTGGACATCGAAATAATCAGCATTACGTTCCAAATAATTTTCAAAGCAAATGTCGGTCATTTTACCATCTAGGACAGTCAAACTTCAGTCGCCAGATAAGCAGCAGTCTTTCTTTAGCTTTAAAGACTCAAGGAATCACTCTCTTTGGCATAAGTTGCACATCATATTTACTCAAGAAATTCAAGTACAGACTTGGACTGTGCCACAAAAAATTTTAATAGATGTTACCGTAATCATCTATACTTCTCCCACTATTTAAATTTATACACAATTTACACTACATTTCATGTATGTAATATAATTTATTTAAACGATATACCTCTATGTAAAAAAATATGTGTACACATACACTACTCACAAATATTGAAGGATTTTAAAAAAAATTCTAAATTTTTGGGATAATTTTGAATAAGGAATAACTGGGAGAGAAATAATTGTCCAGAAAAAGAAAAAAGAAAATTGTAGCTTCAAGTTTCTAGTTTTTAGATCTGAGCTGTAGGATTGATTACCTTAGGCGGTTTTTGAGTAATCATCGAAAAACGAACGAAAATACATTTTTCTGAAATGTTCTATGAACTTCAACAAAATTTTTTCTATCGTGTGACTTTAAAATTCTTTTAGGCAATTGAATCAGTTTTAATTTGCTTTTTTAAACAGTTCCGTACGATAATTTGGCTCAGAGTAATCGCCCATTAAAGCAAAAAAAGTCCATTTTGAGTTTGATAATCAATTCCTCGGAATTAAGTAATCGTAAAGAAAATAAAAGTAAAATTTTAAAAACTGCAAAACATTTTCTATGACATGTGACTAATGGCTATTGATAAAAACTTTTTTTTCGAAGTAATAATGTTAACTGAAAAAAATAAAAAATTTACGAATTTAAGGACATTTAGAAAATTTGGTATAATTTTAGATATAATGGATGAATGAAAGATGTCGACTTGAATTTTTCAATCTCAAAGTGTTCCCAAAAACCATATCAAAGTTACGGAGCACAGCGATTTATTTTTCTCAGTGCCTCAAAGATTCAAAATTAACGTTTCTATAAAAAATCACCGTAACAAGCAATTTTTTAGATTTTAATTCATTTTATCAATTTAAAAATGTTTTTTTGGCAATAATAAGTAAATTCTATATTGAAAGAAAAAAATTACCAAGAAAAATATTTTTTTCTCAACGTGCATGCAATGCTTCATTATCATAAATTTTGACTGTTCTATTACTCACCAGTGGCAATTATGGTACCCAAAGCGTACCACATGGAGGTTGCACGGTCGCATTTACGCTTTTTACACAGGCGCGCGCATGTGTTTGTATGGTTCTTTAGGAGGAATAAGGTACGGTGATCCTACTAAAATATTTAGCATTGCTGGCATTGTTTTGGATCATCGCATGCAAACGTTCTCGCATATGGATGCACCTCTGAATGTCTTGCTGGCTTATTCTCCGCCAACATTGGATGAGAGCTTGAGACAGCTGTCGTAAATTGTATAATTATAGGTAGTCCCTCCGCAACCAACGCTTAAGCATGCCCCAACGTGCTTGATTGAATTCAAATCGGGACTTACTGGCGGGTGATTCAGTATTACCACCTTGTTGGCAACAAATTTTCTAGTACGTACGGTGATATGAGGGCGAGCATTATCCTGTATAAAAATCATCCAATTTTCCATCCGTCTACGCACAGGAAGGACGTACGTATGGTTCAAGAATTACATTAACGTACATTTCGGCAGTTAATATTTCATTAACGATCACTAGTGGAGTTTAAGTATTGTAAGCAATGCCTGCCTACACCACTACTGAACCGTCATTTAATCCCGTAGCTGATCTTATGAAATTGTAAAGATTAGAAAACTAACCAATTATCATACCTATACGCGCAATAGGTTCTCGACGAGATTCACGAACGATAGCTCGATAGTAGTTATTCTTGGCTTACCTTGACCTGGTCGTCGATCGTGAATTTGGCTTTCATTGAATCGCGCATAAGCCAGACTAATGACTGACTGGCTTACCCCCAATCGCGCAAAAACTTCGACCTGAGTACGACCCTCTTGAAGTAGGGTAATGACGCGAACGACATCTGTGTCAGAAAGGTATCGCCTTGGCATGGAATGTCAAAAAAATTAAATATTTGAGGTAGTTTTGAAAAAAAACTGTTTTGTGATTGTAAAAAACTGTATTTTAATGATAGAAGCTACAGAAAAATAAAATTTTCGAGATTTATGTGAAGAAAATCAGTCAAAGGTTAGGAAGGATATTAACTTTATTTAATTAATTTTTAAAATGACACTTAAAACAAAAACGATTAGAATGGTAAAAAAATAAAAGAATCTTTTTTTGACAAGTGGAGAACATCATTAATACAGTAAAAAGATTTTTTTTTTAATTTTTGAGAAATTTTGTTTTTTGAATATCATTTTTTAATGTACATGAAAACTGTAAAAAATTATGATAATGAAGCATTACGTACGTGCTGAGAAATAAAAATTTGAAAATAATTTTTGTTTTTTTGAAAAACATCTTTTTTAGTTTTTGTGAGTAGTACAGTTATACCTACACAGCCAGTAGCTTAATTTCTCGGAATGTCTCTCTGAACTCCCTGCAGTCATATTATTTTGTTTTGCTATTTCGTTGCTCAAAAATTATAAATTAAATTTATCTTGATTTCACATATTCCACACTCTTATAACTATTCATTACAATGACATATATGATATATTTTACGAGAAAAATTATAACGAAAACTGGCGAAAATATAGATCTAATCAAGTGTTTTATAGGAGTTATGCATGCCATTGAAATGTATCGATGCCACATAGAATAAATGTCATCGATAACAATAGAAGTAATACCCCAACGTCTAATCTAAGTTCATGACCCGGTGACGCTCGCGTAGATAATGGGAATCGATGTGCAAACACGCACTTGAATCGGGCCTACAATACAGGAGATTTCGTTGAACTTATCATTGAGGGAGATTCACCTCGTTGTCGGTAGCGTGAGAATGAAAAACTGTTAAAGCTGAGAGCGGGTGAGCGAGTGAGTGAACATGAAAATTACGTGCTCTGAACAAATATTTGGGAATGATAAGCGATGTAAAGTCCGCGTCACTGATACTAGATCAATTCAGACGTGATTACAACTGATTGTCTGAAAATAATATTCTTTAATTTAATATACGAACTGAAATTTATAGTATTAACCACTCAATATAATACAATAAATGTAATAAATGCTGTCTTTCTGACACCACTTGATTGTTAGTTGAACTTCGGAGATTAACATTATTGTATTTGCCATTCATTTTGTCAGAGCACTTTTTTGTCTTGTAGAAAATATCGAATATTTTCGTATCTTCTCAATTAGTTCAGTGCGTTTCCATTATACCGATCATTCAAGTTTCAAATTTACGGCATTCACGAGGTAAATATCGCAAGAAACCAGCACTCTATATTTCAAATTAGCAGAAATGAAAAAATTTCTCATTACCAAAACCAATTTGTCATCAATTCAAATTCGCACAATATTCTTACAATTTTGAAAATTGCAATTATGAAAGAAAAGATATATATATAAGATTCGACAGAGCGAAATCAAAACTACCTGTTCAGTTGGCACACAACATGGATGCCAGTTTTTATCAGTTGATTAGCAATCAAACGCGAACATATGGCCGTTGCGAGTTTTATGAGATTATCATGCACTTGCTATTAGCTATGCACTGGTGTATCTCGTCGTTGTCAAACAAAAGCTCTATTTGTTGGAAAATACCCTCTCTCTCTCTCGCTGTCTTGTTTATCGATTTCACGCTAATTGTAAATTTATTGGACAATTGTAATAAAAAAGTATAATGAAGATTTTTGGCAAAAACTGAAAATACAATAGTAGAAAATAGAAAAAAAGCTAAGTTTCATATCGTATGTCGAGGCAAGCTGCAGATGAGCGTTGCGGTTAACACCTGTGGAAACGAGCGTGAAAGAAGGCGGTAAATCAGCTGTTCGTCGCGACTATTCAGAGCAATGATCCTCCTAAGAAATCCACTAGCAGTAACAATAAAGTCACGCAGCAGCAGCCACCTTGGAGCTGCACTTGGCTTGGCCGTGAAATTTTAAAGCAGCGTAATCGGCCCACCGAAACCTCTAATCCCGTAACGAGCCGGCACGCGTCTCAGGGTGGTTTTCTATATATGCGTGTGCATGTGTGTGCGCTGGTCTCTTGTAGAGAGAGAGAGAGAGAGAGAGAGAGCGCGCGATAGAGTGGGGAGTTATGTGGTGGCAGTAGAAACGGGGCGGCTTCTCGAAAACGAATAAGGGAGGGAGCCAACATACACGCGACCCTACGGCTATATATGACCGTAGCCGCCACCAGACGCGTGCACAGTACAATTTTTGTAGTCGCGCAGACACCAACTCCCTCGGTTTCTCTGGCTCTCACTTAGCGAGCGATCGTTCAACGCGTTTTCTTTTTCGACGGTTGGACAGCGCAATACCATCTTTTTAGTCAGTGTGTTGAATGAATCGATAAAGTGCTTTGCTTTAGATTTGAGGTTTACCCAAGATTTCATTTTTTACGATTGTGTAGCACGAGCCGATTTGATTTCTCTTTTGCGAGTGATTTGAATAAAATTTTTGTCAAAGGGCAGTTTTGGAGGATCTTGCCTTGACTGGCCGACCAGGTAACTTTTGTCAACTGCACCGATACTTAACTTTGACTTTCGGCTATTGGATGTTGAGAAATCTTTTTTCCTCTATCTCCAATTGATTAATAAGAAAAATGACATTTACTCGAAAGCAGCGTTTGCTAATTTATTGCCGCTAATTGTTGTCGAATGTTCAGTTTGCTTACCTTGGATTTAATCTAGAGAAAAAATAGAAAAAAATAATAAAGATCAATCTTTATAAAATTTAGAATAAAATATCGTTCGGTTAACTACTTACTAAATAAATGTGAGCAATAGCATTTGCAAGCGGTTCCTTGCAAAGAGCTACTTTCTACGACTTCTATATGGTCGTTGTACTGTTTTTATTTTGAAAAGTATTTGTGTTGATAGTGGAGTTTGGCCAAATGTTGAACATGTCGTCGGAGTATTCATACTGCAGCGAAGGTGGTTTCGACGAGATGTCCTCGTCGTCGGACTCGGGCTTCGACGTGAGCTTCGAGTCGCCAAAGCACGAGTTAGTTGCAGACGCACTTGCTAATTTCCCAGCCAAAGAAGAGAAACGCAAGAAGACACGCAACGCACGCTGCAAGAGTCCCACGCAGGTACACAGGTTCTTCGTTCTCTCTCGCACCCTCTTTCATCTCGCGCTCGCGCACTTCCGACGGAAAGAGAGATGCACACACACGCACACACACACACAGAGCGCCATAGGACAAAAAGTGAAACGCATTTCCGATGTATTCATAAGAATGCGACGTTTCCGTTTTCTTCTTCGTGTTTGCGGTTTTTATTTCCGAGTTGTACCTTTTTCGCGTCCTCGATTGTTCAGACTTTCATCGTTGCAATTGCAACCTTTGCGTTAATTGTCCCGCATCGTGCATCCGTTGCTCTGTCTGCACAATGCTCGGACTGCAAAGATAAAGCTAAAGACGTTGCGTTTGATTGACTTGCAGGTTCTGCGCCTGAAGCGATCGCGGCGCATCAAAGCCAACGACCGCGAGCGCCACCGTATGCACACCCTAAACGACGCCTTGGAGCGCTTGCGCATGGCCTTGCCCACATTTCCAGAAGACACGAAACTCACGAAAATCGAGACTCTTCGCTTCGCGCACAACTACATCTGGGCGTTGCAGCAGAGCCTCGGCAGCACTTCGTCGACCGGCAGCGAAATAACGCTGAGCGTGGGTAGCGTAACCGTGAGCATCGGCGAGAACGGCAACATGATCACGTCGTCGACGGGCAGTTGTGCCGTCGCTGCACAGAAGCGCATGGGACCGGCCACTCACGGTCTTGCCAACGGCTATTGCCCGACGGCAATGCCACCGACGCACCAGCACATGGACTGGCCGTCGGAGTACGACTGCTACTCGAGTGACCAGAGCGTGAGCCCGCCACAGTTGCAGCAGCATCATCATCATCATCATCATCAGCCCCAGCAGCAGCAGCAGCAGCAGCAGCAGCAGCAGCAAACAATGGCTACGCAACAACAGCAGATGCATCACCTGCAGATGCCACAGACGGCTAACCACGTTCCTTACAGTCCGCCGCAGCATTGCTACGACCAGAGGATTCAGTACCACTTCGATAGGCACGACGTCTATCAGTGCCTGTAGTGCCTCGAGGCTTGTTGCTAGATCGCGGATTCCACAGAGGCAGACAGACGCCTCTACAGAGAGACTATTTTTGCACGAGCGACTTTTACAGAGATGCACTTTTACGAGTGGGTACGTGCGCGAAATAACTATTTTTTACCAATGGCCGTATACCATTCGATGCATTATACAGAGTTTCACATTTTCTCAAATTCTAGTTGAAGCAGTTTGCGAAATTTTATATGAATATATTACGAGATATAAATGATGAGCGCATTGGCCTTTTTCCAAAGTGCATATTGTGTACACGCGACAAAAACAAACTTATGGTAACATATTGTATTCGGTCGAAAGTAACACTTGTGTACTTAATCATTGCGTCCACATGAACGTTCGTTAACTACTTTTTAAGGCGTAGAACTAGACGTTAATAATTCCTTTTTCTTTTTGTACCCCGCGAAACAAAAAGCTCCAAAGATCGCCAAAGGATTTTGCCTTAAGATTTCTTTTCGGTCGAAAGTCCTGCGTCCTTTTCGTTTTCTAGTCATCCACATGCTACTGACACTATTGTCATATCAAATAGATCACAATCTACGATCTCAATTCTTATGTCTTAATTTTCTTCTCTTTCATCGATGTATTACTGCGTATAGATTGTTCTTTTTTAAGCTTTTAAGGCCAGTAACGATGCCGCCTTGATCAGTGCTCTTATATTATATTATATACTATTGTATAGCCAATTTATCGTGAATCAAGGATAAACATTTGTACAGAATTTGTATATTGCCAATAAATCGTATTTTACTTAAATCATTATATTTCATGATTTGACATTAACTCGTCACATTCACTAAATCGTTAATCATTTACAAAACAGCGCTTCTGCTTGAGACCAATCGAAATTCATTGGTCATGGATTCTAGCAATAATCAGCAATATTGGCATTTATCGGCCCACGTCATTGGCTCGATTTTCATTTACGTTGCACGCTAATTGCTTAGGCATACCTTAATTGAGTTAAAAGACAGCTGAAACTTAATCTGTTCTTTCATCAAATCACGGCTTAAATCTGATCAGAACCAAATTTCGGAACCACGATAAAGCTGAGCCGTGCGCTTGCACGTGTGCGCGCCGCCATTCCGGAAAATTGCCATGGCGGCAGATGTATCAGGGCCAAGTTAATCCCTCGGATTACGCGTGCGGCATGATTTTTCGCGCGTGCGCGCTGGTATTCGATAAACGCTTCGACACTCGTGAACAACGGCATAAAAAATGTTTCTTTTGTTTGCCTGTGCTTTTCGGCGCACACCGTACTACAGCTTTTCGAGTATCAGAAATGACAAAAGACTTTGACGCAGAAAGAAAGCCGACCTCCAAAAGTAAATATCAATCGTTGTACGAAAGATCATTAGTTATATCGAATCTTCGTACCATCGTTTGGTTTGAAAATTTACAAAACTGTCGCAAAAAAGAAACAAGTAACTTGTCATTATACAGACGTGAAAAAAAACTTGAAAGTTGCCTTGACTTCGACTAAAGAGAAGCTCACAGGGAGACAAAAACTAAGTAATAAAGCCGGAAACTCGAAACTAAACATTAAAATACATTAGCCAAAATAGCACTTTTGACTTACGAGGCGTTTGACAAAGGGCGACAGAAAGAGAAAGAACGAGAGAGAGAGAGAGAGAGAGAGCGGGCGGTTTCTCTAATACATATGCACGACTTTATACATGATCGAAAAGGAAAGAGCACGAGAGAGATGATCGAGCAGCTTTTGAATTTTAGTGGAAGGCGAGACTATGGGTGTTGAGAAAATAAATAGGCACGCGTCGCTCCGATCGACACATCGGCAAAAGTAGCGCTTGCATTGCACACGCGGAATGATCTATCAAAACAGGGGCGCGGTTCGACTCTCTCTCTCTCTCTCTCTCTCTCTCTCTCTCGTTGTCGATGAAAAGAAAATATTTGGTCGCGCACTTGCATAAATTCAACTCGAGTGCTTGTTCTGGCATTGTGCTCTCTTATTGTCGTAGGTGGTGCAATGAATTTATTTCGCAATTCATCAGAAAGGGTTGACGTGACAAAGAAATTCGTTCGATCTGAGAAAAGAAGCTCACTTGGCGTCATTTCAACCGACGGGAAAGACATTTCTCAATGATGGAATATAAGAGAAATTGGAAATTGAAAGAACGACAGAAGCACCGATACATCAACATAACGAAGCATGAAACATCAGATCGATATATAACAATCCATTGGCGGACGACAATATCTCCATCGACGCGTGCCATCAGCGAAGCGCCCGAATATCTCTGTTTGAAATTGGTCACGGCGTTTAGTATCGAAACGATCGATGAAATTGACTATAGGCCTATTTGCAAACAGACAAGCTGCGTCCAATCCGTTGGCCACGCTGCAGTTTCCCCAAATCTCGCCAATAATACTAATACCCTGAATGCTTATGTACACATAGAGCGCGCGTGCGCCTGTACGTGAACGACAGACGGCCCCCGAGGTGTTTTTGTGTGTACGTGTGCGCGTATCGCGGGCTTGCAGTAATTCCGTAAAAAGAATTTTTTTTCTATAGCCAAGGTTTATCGAGGGGCTGCAGAGAAACCACTAAGATTTCGGAAATTGATAGATTGAGCTAGACTCTTTTTTAGCATATAGTTGCAGAGCCTGTAGACCAATTTGATTGTCGGTAACGGCATCGTTCACTAGTGCAAGTAAATCATCTTTTTGTTAAATAAGTTTTGTTGGGCGTTGCCGGAGCACAATGAAAAGTGAAAAGTTGAAGACGAGTGGCTGGGCTTTGACGGTTGGAATATCGTAATGTTTGAGCATTCGGGTCGAATCGGCGATGCGCGCAACAGTGCATGGTCGATTGTTGTACGAAGCAAGCGAGAGTAGCAATGGCATCCTTAAAAAACCAAGAGAAGCAAGCAGCTTTTGCTCCGGCATTACTCTAGGTAAGCATTTATTTTGATCGCGAGTACTGTGATTTGCCTTTGATCAAGGTTGAGCGGAAAGGGCTTGGGTCGTTTCCGTCGAGTGCACATATCGATCGGCTCTCTTCGGTGCGCGCTACGTACAGCAACACATTGTACTGGGGTGCTGGTCTGTACTCTGCTGGCAAACGCGGTGACATACTGCTGGTGGCTTGACGTGCAGAGCCGCTCCCCCGTCGAGCGAGCGCCCGAGCGAGCGCCCGAGCGAGCGCCCGAGCGAGCGCCCGAGCGAGCGCCCGACCGAGCGCCCGACCGAGCGTCCGACCGAGGGGTTGTTGCTCGTTTTCACGTACCCTGCACACAGAGAGTGAGAGAGAACGAAATTGCGATTCCTAGATTCTGGACATTTTCTCTCCTGACAATTGCCCGATCGGTTAATCGATGATCAATTGCCAAGAGCGTGCGCGCACTTTACAGGCGCATCCGTATACGTCCACGAGTATTGTAAGCTGGTGCAGTGGGGAACGGGATTAAGCTGACCTGGCTAGGGGGGACTTTTATTATAGATTGTTTAAATAAATATCGAGGCATGTACTTTTCCACCAAAACGCTTCCATTACATGAAATATTTATTTCAAGTCATCCGAAAATAACGAGCGCACGTTAAGAGGATGGAACAAAAGGCCGCTAATTTCCGAACAATTAGTTGCAACTTGGTCGAGCGAGAGCCGGCGCGTGCACGTGTTCGGTTTCCCTTTAAAAACTTCAGGTAAAAGTTGAAGCTAGCGCTTCGTACGTCCGTGGCACGCGGGCACACACATGCATGTACATTGAAAAAGGGAGCAAATAGGAAAGAGACAGAGAGAAAGAGAGAGAGAGAGCAGAGTTGTGTGGCATCGAGTTTCCGCATCTGTTTTGAATGCGAAAGGCTCTGGCTCTCGGGCTTTTCACCATTGTGACGCCCGGCATTCGCAGGCTTTTGTGGTAAACCGCGAACAAAGCAACTCGCGCCCTAAAGCAACGCTCGCACGGCCCACACGAGAGAGCAAGGCAGAGAGAAGTACAGGCCAATATAATAATAATATTTATAGTCGACGAGTTCGTTCGCTTGCAATATCTCTCTCTCTCTCTCTCTCTCTCTCTCTCTCGCTGTTTCGGAGATTTATATATTAATATGCGATATTCGCAAGCTTACACTTGATACGCCCAGAAAAGCTTGGAGCTTTTCATTACATATCTGTGACGGCGCACTGCCTAACTATCGCCGATTTCGTTTCGACTGCTCAGGCAATCCATCGTATCCTACAAACAGAGTCTCCAAACCATTGTGCCGGGAAAAATCTATAAAAAAAATATTGCATAAACTCCTGACCTAAATATGATCAATGATTTTCAATAACGAGCCAACTGAATCCACTAATTTGCAATTCCACTTATTCAGAAAGATTAACGTTAAACGTCTACTATGTGTGTCGTGAAGTTATAATTATCGTTTATCTATCAACTGCTCAAACAATTAGAGGCCTTATCAGAGTGATTCCCATTCTTGACACGAAAGAGGTTCTTCCCAAAGAGCGTTAATTTCCTTATCAAACATTATCGCCTCTATGCGACCAGTAATATAAAAGGCTCTGCAAGGAGCTACCAAAGCATCAGTAATCAATTGGTTCGGAACGAAAGCAATAACAAATCTACAAGCAATCATGAAGGCCGTATACTTCGTTTTCTTGTTGGTCGTCGTCTTGACCTATGTCTCCGGCAGTTTTGGTAAGTTCCAACTTTCACCTATGTCTATGTCTTTGAAATATCTATCAATTTGGAAGGCAATGAATATGCAAACGAGTAGTAAACTAGTGGGGAAAAGTTGAATAACAGAAATTTTTTCTTTCGCAGCGTGCAAAGATCGCGACTGTTCGATCGACTGCATCATGAAAGGCTACAACACCGGTAGTTGTGTTGGCGGTAATTGCCAGTGTAGACGTAACGGTTAAAAGTTCAATTTTAACGAAGGAAAAAATTATTCATAATTTTTATGATTCATGTATGTGCTTAAATGCAAACCGAAATAAATTGAAACGAATTATAAGCTAGAATTAGTTTTTACTTCTTTCCTATGTATAAAGCACTTAAGAAGTGTTTTCCAGAAGGAAACATTGACCCCTGTCAGATCGACAAGTCGATTGTTTCTCAATTAACTCTTGTAACGCTTCCAATTTTATTTTTAAACATGTGATCGCGCTTACCCATCTTCAAGTTTTCAAAAATATAACAACCTAGAATACAGTCGCTGCTGTTATCTTGTTTTTATCAGCAACATCTAAAAAGTTCGCAATTTATTAAGAGATATTCTTACTGCTAAGTTATGTCATCGGTCTTTTCAGCAGTGATATCGCTTATCGAGTAAGATTGCGATAAAAAAATGCCCTGGCTGAAAAATTTTCGCGATTCGTCCAACAGTTGTATGAGACTTGGCAGTCTAGTTCGTAAACGTCAGTAATCAATTCGTCCTGCATAATACGATCAACAATCTACAAACAATCATACCGACTGCATATTTACTTTTTTCATTGCCGACACGTTGACCTACGTCTCTAGCAATTTCGCACGTAGGTTTATACAAGGGAAACACAGTATTTACATATAAATGTATTGGACAGCTCGCAATTGAATAATTCAGTTATTCCGTGCCTCTACTCTGATAATTTATCGACTTTCTTTCTTGAACCACTACCTGCTGCTCATCTTAGAATAAAGCTCTTGTAATTGAGATCAAGAGAAAATGGTCCGAAACGATATCTTCACTATACTTATACAAAGTTTTTGAAATTCGGTTATTTGTACGATGAAAACTCGTACGTTTCCAGTAAATTATTTAGAAATGCTTCGATCATGGAGCAAATCTCCAATGTGATGCAATAGTGCATATATAAAAGAAACTCACGGGAAGACGCACGACGCTGTTAGAGGACTACAATCGGAGAAATTCCACTGAGTAGGCAGCGAGAGCATTTGCTGTGACAACTGCCAGCAGACGTTTAAGGAATACGGACTGGTTGGCCGCTATGATTCGTTTGATGGAATAAAGACAAGGCGAAGAAAGACGAGGACTGAGATTCCTTCGGGTGTCATTAGGCATTGCAAGCCGAAAACTCGGCTGTAGAGTAACCATCGCAGCTCCGCGTCTTTGTTTCGGGCGAGTCTCTGCAGCGAGCAATTAGGAAGTAGGTGACGAGTACGGACATCCGATATCGACGGTCGAAACTCGCTTTGACGCGCAGCGCAGAACGAGCCGAAAGAGAGCTGCAGCGGGACGCGCGACGCTTGACGCGCGACGCTTGACGCGCGACGCGGGACAGATGTGTGCGTGGGGGCAGGTGTAGGCCGCGCGAGCGCGTGCCAGCCAACCCCCTACTGGCTGCCGCCATTCAAGACTATAATTTACTTGAAGAATGCCCGCGGTATAGGCTAGGGGAGCAGGCCGAGCCAGAGCGCGGGGCTCCGCACGCAGTTTTCAGCTCGGGCGCGCGCGCTCGTTAACGCCGGAAGCCCGGCTCGGGGATGATGCCCGTGCGAGCTACAAGTCACTTGGAGCCGTGTGGGGGTTGCTGCTGCTACTGTCCAGCCAGTTTTCCGGCTAATCGCGGCATTTCTCCATTTCTCTTCCCGATTCCATTTGATCGGCAATCGGCTGATGGATTGCTTGACTACAGCTCTCACTGTTGTCGCAAACAATACAAACGCAAGAGGGCAGATCGGATCGTTCTTTCGGATAAATCGTTAATGATTGAAACGAAGAAAAAATGAAAAAGAGCCGCCCGAACGCTTGGCAAGCGCAGATTGCGGAAGCACGTTCATCCGAAAAACCATATCGAATCGTAAGCCAGCAAATTTGGCGTGCAGCCCTAAATCAAGCGAGCGAGCGCAATAGCACACACAGAACGCGCAACCTCGCCGGGCTCGCTCGCAGTTGACAAACTGAAAGGGCTCATCACTTTTCGAATGGCAATCGTCATAAATGTCCCCCGGGCTCCTTAATCACTTGTAAGACCCTCATTGTCGCGAGGCAGTTTTTACTATTCCAAAGCGTGCATGGACATAGGTAGCGTCGAGGGAGACTTAACGCAGGGATTACACGAGCGCACAAAGCTGCTGCCACTGCTGAAGCGCGAGCTGGCTTATTAGCCGTAGCAAAACAAACAGGCCGTGATTGTCAGTGTTTCTCGAGGGCTCGTTTGCCCACTGCGTTATATGCCTTCCGGATGAACGCTTCTGTTTATTTTCCCGTTGCCGATCGCTCAAAACACTTTGCAAAAGGAAACTCGACTCTTGCATGCTGCCGTCCGCGCCGCTTTCTTCCAAGGAAAACCTCCGGGACGAGCGGACCACCAGCCCATCCAGTCGTCGTCGGTTCGTTCTCTTGAATCAGCTGTTGACAGCTGAGCGATCGCTGCGCTCCTTCGGTGGATCCCAGACAGACGGACTTCCGACAACTTGTTCGGTCTTTTAAACGATGTTTATACGCTGCCCATATATCCGTGCACTTTTCCGAGTGGAAGCACCGAAACAATCGACAACGCGAGCTCTCGATCACCTCCTGCTTACGGCGCACGGCGTACTTTTGTAGGCGCACTTCTCCTATCCATCGAGGCATGAACGAAGCCATTAACCCCGAACAATGCGGCAACGTGGAGATTTCAAGGCTTTCATTCCACGCGTACATTTTAAACTTTTCAATCAAACGATCGTGTTCGAATGTGAATTTTCGAAAGCGTTACCGACTCTTCGTCACTCGACTTACTTCGTTAGTTCGTTCAAGTGCTGGTTACTTGAGCTGGCTCAACCGAGTTTTCCTTAACGAACGAGTTTTCTCATCGCAGTCTGCGCAATCACGAAGGCATGCGTAAATCGAGGATTTTCTTCCAAAACAGCAGCGAATACCCGCGCGTAGCAGTATAACAGCCTTTGCATTGGTCATTGGTAAGCGATTGACGTTGAACGATACAACGAGCGAGCATTGCTAACCACCAAGACCGCACTGTGCTTTGCTGCTTTTTCGGTGGTCTTCTTGACCCACCTATCTTTCATTGGAGAGAGAAGCTACGGAACTCGTACACCTCGGCGATCGTGAAAATTGCAAATTGCCAAGCATTTTTTGGACGCATTGGTCAGGAAGAAATCTCACTGGGCAACGCGGGCCTGTTTGCAGGAGAAATGGGAAACGAAGGGAAACGAAACGAGCCGCCAGCTGCAGTCGAAAGGAAAGAGCCGACCCAAGTGCGCCCGGCCGTCCGTGTTCAGCGATGGCATCCTCTGGCGCGCGTGCACTTGCGAGCTGTGACTTTGCGAGGCGAGCAAGGGCAGTCAGTCAAGTGTCGCGGTGCGCACGCGCAGCTCAAGCTCATTAAAGCGCCGCAGGCCGCGGGCGAGGCAGCGGCGCAGCCCTCTCCTGATTTGGCCCCATCGGCAACGAGCGAGCAAAGGCCAGCAGAAAAGGGGGAGAAGGTCAGCCTTCGCCATCTGTGCTCGCTCGCACCCCCCGCGGAAAAACGAGATTCGCCGAACGCGCCGGCGGTGGGTGGCAACTATCGTTTTGTCAGCTCGGTCAGTAGGATTCGACGAATGCTGGCATCGCCGCAACGAGACATTCCGTCGACGACCTACTCCGCTGTTCGACGCCCAATTCAATGGGCATGCAGCCCTCGCGAGTTTCAGGGACGTTGCCCGCAAGCCTCTATTCTATATTCTATATTCGGCTGATCGACGCTCGAACTACAGCGAAATCATAGTCAGTCGGAGTGTAGCTGTAAAAGTGCAATCGCGCCAAGGTAAACGGAAGCGGCGGCGGCGGCGGCGTCGGCGCGTCACGCGACGGCTATCAGCCCTTCTTTGGTACGGGGAGGTGAGCGCTTCTTAAATAATAGATGCCCGTTCACCCTTCGGCGCGACACTTCCGAGGCATTAATCAGCGTGTAAAAACAAGCGGGCACGCAAGCTGTGTACGCAAGCAATGGGTGAGCGCTGACAAGTTGGCAGGAGGGCGCGAGCGCGCGCCACTCGATCGACGAAGGCCCCGCTAATGACGCTCTTGACTGCGCTCTCGATCGGATTTTCGTTGGGTTTCCAGCACTGGCCGTCGTCGTCGGCGAAGATTAGTCGAGTCGAGCGCCGAATGGATTCGCGTCTGTCCGCGTCCGACGGCTGATAAGCAGCTCCCGAGCAGTTACCGAGTCCCCGGTATTTCGGGAAAAAAGGAGAAAAAGGCTACGCGACCACCCCGAGAGCCCACGCTGTTGTCGCCCACGCCCCATTGAAACACAGGAGCCGCCCGCGCGGGAGCGGTGCCTTTTGAAATGCAACCGCAAGACGTCGTCGCGGGACTTTCGCGCCTTCGAGCCCATTGGTGCGGACCAGCCGGAGGCTGCCATCAATTTATTAGTTCTGCGGAATGCAGGTCGTTGAGCGAGCGAAGATAGTGTCAGCAAAGATGCAATCGACTGCTCGAATGCTCGAACGGGCGAGAGGATGTTTGTTTTTTCGAGCATTTAATACGCGCGGACTGACAACGTCGGGGCAAACAGTCGGGCGTCTTCATTGACTCGTTAACCGAATGTCCCTACTTTAGGTTGAACGGGCCCGAGGAGCCCGAAGCAAGAAAAAGAGGCGGCTGCGATGCAGCTTGGTCCAAGTGCGTGGCGAATTAGATTTGGAACGCCGGGGTCGCACGCAAGACCACCGGTCGCGTAATTTCAAGCTACTTCGGGCGTTTAACGAGAGATTTGGAGCTTTCCGAGAGAGGGATGAATTATTGGAAACCGAGCCCCGCGTGAGAACGATCTCGAGTGCTTTCACAGCAAATCGTTCCTTCCCTTGTACGACTTACTTCCATCTGCTTCCTACATAGCTAATGGCTATGTGGCTATTGTCGCTTGTCGCTTGGCGCAGCCTGCGCAATCTGGGAAAACCGTTGTTCGCCGGAACAACTTATAAAACAACTAAGCGATTTCAATTTTCAGCAGAAATCCACTTTGAAGAAATTGGGAAGAGCTTCGGGGCAAGTTGCTGCTCGCACACGCTCTGCCTGGTTATATAATGTGGCCGTTGAAAGGGACTCTTGGGTGCAAAGCGGAAAAGATATTCTCACAGCAGAGCAGCGTCGGAGACATAATTGGCGGCGCGTGGCGGCCTCCGTACGCCTCCTCGTTCGCAGCTAATGGAGCGCAAATATTATCGGGATGGTGGGATCGTGGCGAGTGTACTTGTTGCGGCGTGGCTTTCTTAGCGGACACCTCGGTCGAGCCGAGCCACGTGTCGGGCACGTGTCGCCGGCTGCGGCAATAGGCCGACAGAAGCTCGGGGCGAGATCGACGAGCCTCCGGTCGACTGTCCGTCTCTGCGCGATACGTCTAATAACAATGACATTAGCGCGGCTAATTTTCGGCAGCTGCCTGCATTCTGCGTCGAGTGCGCGCCCGTGTGGATCTGTTTTCGAAGAGCCGCTGGCTATCATTAAAGGACCGCAGGCGAGAACGCGGCCGCGAGGTCCGCGTCGCGTGCAGGATGCGACGCCGCGCACCAGCATCGGCCCCGAGCCTGCGTGCCATTAGAGATTACGCAAGCGGCTGTTATTAGCGGGCTATTGCACAGCCGGATTTTCGAGCGTTGGCTCGAATTACCTTGCTCGCGTTACCGCTGCACAATTGCAACGTGTCATTCCTTCGGCCCTTGGATCGTCGACTTCCGTGCGTCGTTTCTCGTTCGCGTGTCATCTTCATCGGCATTCTTTGTTCGCCTCCAGATCAGCAGCGGCAGGCCGTTCCGAGCCGTTTCATTGGCTGAAATACGTATGCCATCTGGCGAATCGCGAGGCTGCTGCCTGGACGCAGTTTGGCTCGTGTGCATCGATCAAAGTTCAAGAAATGCCAAGCGATATCGCCGATATGACGAGCGCGGGCCAAGTACGAGCTGAGGAGCCGAGTGGCGCAACGGCGCTCTGAGCTTTCAGCGGGAGCCAGGCTCGACTCGCCAGCCAGTTGGGCGCCCTTTTCGCGCCGCGGCACGTGGCCCCGTGGTACGCGCGCCTGTGCCGGTGTAATTGAGATATCATTGTATCGTGCTCGCGGCTAATTCGCTCGAAAGCACGCCACGTGGCGCTTCGGATGGCGGATGAGTGCAGTTTAACGCCAGGCCGCAGCGACCATTTGCATTCGCTCGCACGCGGCCACGCGACCACGCGACCACGCGACCACGCGACCACGCGACCACGTGGCACCGTGAAAGCGTGAAAGCGTGAAAGCGTGAAAGCGAGACGTTTTCACGCCAATCGGCCTACCGTGCGATCCCCGCACCGAGATAAGCGGATTTGTAATCGTGCAATTTCCATGCCCGCCCGAATTTGCCTCTTCCTCGTCAACATGAGCAAACTTCTAGCTTGCTCAATTGCGTTTTCCAATGTAAGATTTACATTGGAATTTGCCAATTGTTGGACGACAGGTCAGTTGAGATTGATACGGCAACGTGGAATGCAATCAGTATAGAAACTAAATGGCCATCGATAAATTTGGAGAATCTAGATAATCGCTAATGAACAATCAGTCATCGGGTAGTAATTTGAATATACGTCGATCCATGGCATTTATAACTCGATTGTCTGCTCTGACAAAGCTCATGTTTATGCATACAACTATGGCAGCTACTGCACGTACTTGCAGCAAGCAGTTTGCTCGAGCAACAGAGTGTGCTAGTAGCCGCTGTATTTACATTGAGCTCGTAGGTGCGAAACGAGTCATGAATACGCGTACGCGTGCACGGATCGCTCGTCGAAAATGGCCGCGGGTTATTGGGGACGACGATCAGCTCTTCGATAAATGTTTGCACCACGTGATTTGCCCAAGGCGATGCTACAACTCTATGGCCCGAAATTTGATTAGACCCACCGAATGAGACGCGCATTCACCTTCCCTCAGATTCAATTTGCAGGCTGCTAATTCGAGCTCGTACGCTCTGATGTGCAAGTGCAAATTGGATTGCTTCAAATGAGATTCAATCTGATTTCTTCGCTGCTTCCATCGACATATACGTCCAATTCGAATTTTACAAAAAGAAGTCACCGCAGCCAATTATCAATACGTTCCAACCCTAAATCCCGAGAAAGCGACCAGAGCAAAGCGCGGAACAATGGCCTCTATATGTGGATCTGCAGTGCAGGCGAGTAGCGTTGCAGTGAAAAACACGCGCCGATGAAAAGATCGCAATTGAAGTCGCAGTGGGCAGTCTAGCCGATCGGTCCTAGTGCAAATTGCTCGGCCGGCTTTGCAATCAACCCCTCGTCATCTCGCCATCTCGTCGTCTCGTCATCTCGTCGTCTCGTCATCTCGTCGTCTCGTCGTCTCGTCATCTCGTCATCCCGTCGAGGCTTCCACTGTTCAAGATGCTTGTCGAGTTGCAGAAAGCCGCTATTAATCATTTACTCTGTAGTCTGATTTTTTCACGTTCTATCTCTTACTTCATTACGGTGAGCTTCTATCGCTTACGGTCTTCGTGAAAGCCAAGAAACAGTGAATGCTGTACGAGCAGCGCAAACCATGTCTCGTTTGATATTTACAGTAGCATTGAATACTTGCACGCTTAATACAAAGCACCCTCGGCAAAAATATGCCCGTACAACAAAGAGAAAGAGAGAATGAGAGACGAGTAAGTACAGAACGCTATGGTGGACTAGGGAGCCCACTCGATCATTCTCATCTGCTCTTAAGCCCGATCCAGATAACGAACACAGAGAAATCGAAATCACAAATTCGTATCGGCACCCCTCGCGCATTTCGCCTGCGGAGTCCCCAAGTTCTTTGCGCCGAATGAGGGACTCGTCAGCCACTTTCATAAGGCATTAATGTATTCTCTCGAGTGCATCTTTACTTTGCTGTAAAGTGGCCGCTTTTCATGCAGATAAGAACCTACGGCCATTGAATTATTTATGCCGACAAACGCAGTGTTCCGTGCATTGATCCGATTGATGTAGTTTTGGCCAAGCGGTTTCATCTTAAAGCTTCATCTTTTCAGGCGTAAATATTAAAAACATCTTCGACAACATTTTATTAACATTTCATTGATAAGCTCTTTTGAGCTGACGTCTTATACGTAGAAAATCTATTAAATCCATGTACATTTTTTATATAAAGACAAATGATTGTTCAGTGCTCGTGTAAAAATCACTTAGTAAGTTCACATTATTCTAAACTACTGTGATGAGTTTCGATATTATAACCAACTATACATTTCTACCTGTAAAAATATAAAGAATCTTTTTAAAAAATTGTTGAAGCGTCGTATTTTTTGTAGCGTCCATTAATTGTAATGATAAATGTCGCCTTTGGACATCAGCAAAAATGAAAAATTAAATAAAAACATTATTCGCACTAGATAAAAACTAGATAAAAGCAATCAATCGCTCATAGCGTCCGTATCAGAACTCATCACCACGGGATGGACAATGAAAGATATCGAACGTGATAGTAAACGTGACCTATACAAAAAGAAAGAGTTAACGGGAGCTATTCACTGAAAAAAAAAGGCTGGGTCCTGCGAGACTACGATTAGATTATCGTCCTGCAGGTGAGGTCATTGAAGCTTAGCTAACGCCGTGCGACATTGACGCGCCCGACAATGTATTGGTGCTGATCTTAATCTCCCGCATTAGTTCCTGCTTAGCAGAGCCATTACCTATTATGCGTCCGTTGATGGCGTTCGGTGTTGCGACTTCTCTTTCCTGGACGTCGGGGGACGAGGGTGTAACCGATGGTTTTCTGTTACTCCGCTTTTAATGATGTGCAAGGGTGTTACTTCTCTCCTTCTCTTTTTTATTGGATTTCACTTTTATCTCGGGTTCAAAAATGGATTTTATGCTTGCAACAGTCAAATAATCAAGTTTCTACATTGTAAATATATACAATAATAGAATTATTAACATAACAATTTTGTTCCAGAGTTCATCAAAAAATAAGTTCTTGCATAATTTATCATCTTATAAGAACATTTTCAAGATACTCAAGTTTAGAAATGGTACTATAAGATGCGAAAGAATTGACTACTCTAAGTATACAATTAAGATTATTAAATTTATTTAATTTTTTTTTAAGTTTTCCAAGCTAAAAATAATTGGACAATTAAAGTGCTGTGAAATAATTCGTTCGTATATTTTATTACATCTTTTACATAATATGCATAAATTACGATGACATATAGATTGTACAAATTGCAGATTTTAATCATTTTAATAACCTCTCATTCATTGTCTGTTTGTTGTGTATAGCAAAACCTTCAGTACGCAAATCTAATATAAAAATATTTTTTCTTGAACAATAACATTCCACGATCATGTAATACCGCATAATCTATCAGCATCAGTACTTAAAGTTTCTTTGTCAAAGTTAATCTCTTCTACAAAAGATTTCTTCATGAAAAAATTAAGCGAAAAACATAATACGTATTTTTAAGATATTTAAAGAAACATTTGATCATAATTGGTTATAATTTGAGTTATAATTTCAATACTCGCTTGGCTTCATCCAAATATTCACACAGAATATTTTTCATTTTTCTCGCGTAATCAATATTTGTTTCAAGTTCAGGACCAAGAATATCAATTCTGCTATGAATCAGAAAACGTTCTAGAACTTTTTCTTCATTCCAAATCTTGAAACGAAGTTTAGGACTTAAGTATAAAGAAGCTAAATAATCGACGGACGTTGCCATTCCTACTATTTTACATTTATGGTACATTTGGATCATGTTTTCGTAAGGAGGAATGTTAATTTGTAGTTTACTTCGTTGCAACGTATCGTTAAAAACCGAGTAATAATGTTTCATTATATTGATGCTTGATGTTTTTCGAAACTCGGGTGTCGTATTTAAATGTAAAAGTAAACTTAAATCGATAACTGGACTGGCATAACGCAAAAGCTGATAATCTAATATCAGAGCAGCATTATTACCATTAAACATTATATTATATTTATAAAGATCACTATGACAAACGACGTTTAATTCTCCTTTTTGTGGCCTTACCATTTCGGACACATAATCATAAATATTAGGAACTATAAAAGTTGTATCAAGATTGAACTTTTTCGCCATTAAAATTTGGGTTTCATAGCCAACTTTCGCGACTTGTCCAAATTTATTGGTATTATTGCATATTTTTTCTGAAAAGAATGTTGGAAATGCTTCATTTAAAGGTTTTCCTAATCTTCTTTCCGCCAGGACGGAACACGCATGAAAACGCGCCAACGTTGCTGCTGCTGATTTCAAGCTATTTATATCCATCGTTTCTTGGGATCGCAATGTAAAACCTTGTTCGCGTAAATCTTCCAAAACAAGGATGTCATTTTTTGCTAAATAGCAAGTAGGAGACCATTTTTCGCCATCATAATCTTGGATCATTAATGGTTGAATTTGATTGAAAAAATTAATTTCTTCTTGAAATATATCGATATCTAAATATCTCGGCAATTTGTCTATATCTGCAAGTGATTTCACAAAGAATTTGTATATTCTCACACCATTTACGTTTTTAATTTGTTGATCTTCAATTTCGATACTGAGTAAAGAATAATCTCCCAATATTCCACATCTGTTTGCACTAAAAGATTCAAAATGATATCGAAGGATTTTTGTATTATCACTTTTAACACAACGACCAATAATTGTTTGTATATCGCTCTTAGTGATCGATGGCATGATCTTGAGCTACTTACAAAGAAAATATATTGAATTTACAATTTAGAAAGCCAGTAAACAAAGTAACGTCAAGTATTGAAATGGTGGCTTGTTCTGGGTGTGGTGTATTTTAAACCATATACTTAATGCACATTTTAGATTACGAATCAGCTGATTTATAGCCAGCTGTAATGTGAATTTGTTAATGACCGTAACAGTGGCGTCAAACACTTGTGTGGACAACGGCTAGAACTAAGATTCATTATCTTTTATTGGTTTAGCTTAGTTTGATCGCCACATTCATAAAATTTTATTTTCATCAAGTTGTACTGTATCTATATTGTTTATATAACTGTGATTAAGATTCACAGCCGGCATTCCCATAGCATCTTGGTCATAGCTGTATAAACGATATAGATGTGATACGACTTCGTGACAATTACATTTTTTGTAGCGTCATCAGATTCTCATCACTGCCGGGCACATTGATATCTTAGTCAATGCTTTATCAATGCCTTGGCTAACTTCACACGATTACATTTTGCGAGAGTTAAATATGATGATTAAATTGAAAAATAGATTTTATTCATTATTTTCATATAACAACTTAATCTACGGAAAGGCTACATAGTTATAGGAATCTTCAATGCGCAAAAATAAAAAAATATAAATTTATATAAACAAATAAATCAGCACTTTACTGTGCACGTAAAAGTATTTATATAAATATGGTTATGCAATGCAATAAATAAGTTGTTTTAATGAATTATATGTCATAACTTCACAGAATATTACAATCTTAAAATAGTAATATCAATTGCGGTAATAGAATAATTTGTTTCTTAACTAAATATTTGATATTGTTTTATTAATTTTATTACATATTTTCATTCAAATAACAATGTTTGAATAAAACATTGTCGAGTATTGGAACGTAATTCGGATATAAAACTAATTAACATTGATTAGTTACTCCACTGACAATGTTGACATTATCATTGTAACGGACAGATCTGTGCACAATATATTGTGCAGCGTACAAGTGCGCATAATTAACACCTCTGACAAAGTGGCAAAGAGAAGCTTGTTTATTCGTGATCTGATAGTAGGCTGAAAGATAGTCATCTGATCAGTTTTCATGTGATTCCACGGTTTATATACAACAGAATTCATGGCCGATGTTGCGAAACCGAAATAAATGCTATATGATTAGCTTGTGTAGTGTACATGTTTCTATTTGAATCTAAGCTTATCTAATTTGAAAAATTTTCATTTAAGTTATGCTAATTTCTATTTTTGCTTAAATAAAAATATACAAAATAATTTTATCAATAAAATATAGTTTTCTAGGATATATTATCTAATCTAACAATTGCAAATAAAATTACTACACCCTTGCAATGCGTTAGCACTATGGATGTGAAACCGTTAATCAAGCTATCCTTTAAAAAATAAACGTACATATAACCAGACTGGCTTTAAGTTAGATGATGAAAAAACCTAATTAGATGCTAAGAAGGTTAATGTTTGCAGAGGTAAGTAATAAACGAATGATTTTGTTTTTTAATAATATAATACATTGCCAAAAAGTGTATAAATTTATTAAGAGACATGACAAATAATAAAAACTAAAAAGATTTTCATGTATTTTTTCTCATTACTATAGACATTGGTTAGAGTTTGCTTATGAGCCAAAACTCAAAAAATCCTAATTAAAGAAATATGAATATGATCCATCTATTTAGACAGCAAACTTCAATTTAAATGATTTCCTGCAATAATAAAAATGAATTAATTTTAATCATATTTAATACTGCAAATAGTATGTACGTTTTTAGACTAATTTTTAGTATAATTAATTCACATTTAATTTTATAAGTTTTATTATCATACAGTCTTTTTAACACGTTGAGTGCATCTTATTTAATTCTTTTAAATATTGTTATTCATGTTTACCAACATTCTTTTCAATAAAAAAAGAAAAAATATATTGGAATTGTTTCGTCGAAAGACGAAAGTATTTCCTATATATAGTAAAGGGTCCTATATATATATAAGGTTGCAACGTAGTCGCGCTTTCTCCTCTCTTCTAGTATGGCCACGTACTATTTCTTTCTCTCTCTTTTCTCTTCTCCTTTATCGATATAATTACTCAGCATGCCTAACTACGATCTAACTATATGACTTTCTTTCTTTCATTCTTACTTAAGGAGAGTAGAGGAGAGTATACGTTTCGGGTGACAGTGCGTTATCGGTTAGTTGTGGAGGTCAAGCAGTATAAATCATTCGTCCGAACTAATCGCACGTTTTGAATTTTACATTCGTTAAACAAAATTT
This sequence comes from Phymastichus coffea, assembly GCF_024137745.1. Taxonomy (NCBI): domain Eukaryota; kingdom Metazoa; phylum Arthropoda; class Insecta; order Hymenoptera; family Eulophidae; genus Phymastichus; species Phymastichus coffea. Next base: position 1,230,876 of record NW_026706872.1, read on the forward strand.
CATTAACTTATTTAATTTGTCAATGTAGTATAGTTAAGCTTAATTAGTTTCAATTAAAATAGTATTTAATAGACGCGTATCTATTCTAGTTTCTAAAATACTCTTCCAATCATTTCTCTTTGTTTGAGTCGTGATATTTTAACAATCGCCGCGAGAAAAACCCTCCTGTTACTCAGGTAACACAAACACTCATACGTATCATTGGTTGACTAGCCACAAAATAGTTAATCAAGTCCACAGTGACTAAAAAACTATAAATTCATTACGTACATTACATTGGTCAACTAGCCACAAAGTAGTCAATCGACATCACAACGCCACGTGTTTCATTTCACATGTCATTTGATCGGTTAGCCACAAATTAACCAATTTCAATTTTTTTTACATCCGACATATATATGCATATCTTTAAGTATCAATTGTAATCAATAAATCATAACACGTTTTTATTTCTTTACACAACGATTGAGCGCATGATCGCATGTTATCACATGCAATATCAGACAAAATTACGAAAAATTCACTCAAACATGTTAAAAAGATTATATTAGTAAAACTTAAAAAATTGAATATTAATTAATGATATGTAAAAATCTACGCACTATTTACTATATTAAATGCGTAAAAAAATTGCATCGAACTTGTAATATTAAATATGATTAAAAGTTATTCATTTTTATTATGACGGGAAATCATTTTAGAATTTCGAATAGATTATTATTATTTTAGTTTTCAATAAATTTATTGAAAATAATGCCTAAAAATATCAGTAGCAAAATTAAAAGTAATAAAAAATAATTCTTTCGAATATTTTAAAAAGATTGCGGTTCATACGAGTTATGATATGGAATTTTATTAAAAATTATTCATATGGATAATAATTTGCAAGACTGGAAATATGTTATTAATACATTGCTTTAAGAATATGAGTTATATTTTGAAATTATTGTACAAATTAATAATTTTATAACTCTCAGTGATACCAAAATTTGCCTTAAAATGTGGTTCGAAGAGATATAACGTAAATCGAATAAAATTGAATAAAATTGTACATTACGATACAAGTGCGGAAAAGTAGATTGTTGTCTCGTATGGCGTTTACGCCCAAGCGAAGCGAGGGTGGAAAGGTACACGAGACGAGAAACTCTTGGAGTACGAATACATCTGGAACAACTGAATATGAAAAGACTTTTTCTAATCACAACTCTAAAGACATCTAAAAACGGCTAGAATCGTGTTTTAAGCTCTAGAAGGCTAACATACATCGACTCCAACGACATCAACAAACTTCCAGACCGATAGAGGCTCTATAAGCGAGTCGACTCGCCTGTAGAGCTACTTTTGCCAAATAAATCTGCCCTGAATAATGAATTTGTCTTATCTACAACACCTGCAGCCAAAACTAAACGCCCTGCCTCAAGCACCCAATTGTCTGCCGCAGACTCTGTAGACAAAAAACAAAAAAAAAACCAAATATTAGTAATAGAAAAAAGGTCTCCCCAACAAAAAAATTAAGCCCTCCCGCACCACTAGTATAAAAGATATCTCTCGCAAACTACAATTATTCAAGAAACTATTCGATGTAAATAATGATATTTATCCATTGAATCTAAACGCGCTGAAGAATTTTCTACTAGTGACGTATGGAAGCTCTAAAATTAATCTAAATAAATCTCAAATTTGAAAGACGTGCATGATCTTTTGACACACAAAAATATAAGATCGAGATTCAACAGATTGATCAAACGCCTCAATAAACCTACGAAAACCACTACTTCGGACGAAGACTTGATGACGTAGGAGAAACTATAAGCAAAATGGATAATATACAAACAGTCACTACTTCTATTTCTGCAGTTAATTTGAAAATTCTGCACTGGAACCTAAGAAGCTTCATGAAGAGACGGCTTGAGATCTACTTTCCTGGCTTTTTGAAATTTAGGAAAAACAGGATCAGATTAAGAGGAGAAGGTATTCTATTTATGATTCGTAACAATCTTGCGTACACCGAAATCTCAGGTATTGTCGTAAATACAAAACACGTTAAAATATGCGGGATTCACATAAACAATGTAAGCCCTCCTCCTTCCTTTTGATATTATCGCGCATGTTACAGACCTCCTGGTCTCACTCTCACTCAACAGCAATGGCTACACATAATCGATAACTTAAACAATCGCGAAGACTGCTTATTTCTTGGCGATTTCAACGCACATAATATCACTTGGAACTGTGTCTCAAGCAATACGATTGGCGAAAGACTGCATAACGAAATTGATTCACATAATTTGTTTCTTTACAACACTGATTCGATAACTTACATCGACATTCATAGCAATTTTTCTTCCAATCTCGACCTATCCAATCTTTCCTCTGCACATATCGCTGACAAAATAAATTGCCGAGCGAAAGATGAGACTTACCCCATCAGAGGATCAGACCATTACCCTATCTCTATATACATTAGCTCTGAAAAACAATTCCATGACAAAAAATCCTTTAAATTAAGTAGCGCTCAAACAAATTGGTTAGAGTTTAAAAAGCACATAAAAAATAACTTTTCCGCTTTTCTTCCACATGAATACGAACAACTAAGCGCAAGCAATAAATATACTAAATTTATAGAGTTAATCTCTGAAGCAATTCACAGTAGCACACCTCGTAAAAAGTCATTAAAAAAATAAAAAAGCTTGCAGAAACCCCGTTACATGGTCTGATATTAAATGCGCTCGTCTAAAAAGACTTCGGTGATACAAATATAAAAAGTGTTCAATTTTCGAAAAATCTAGCTGATTTCATTGAGTTTAAGAAGCATGCAGCACTCTTTCGCAAAACAATCAAATTAAAAAAGAAAGATCGCTTCAAAGAATTCGTGGCCAGTCTAATCATTCATTCAAATCCCTCTTACTTTTGGAACACTAGCAAAATATTAAAAAATTGTTGGGCCAAAACATTTCTTCAAAGTTCTAGTCGAAATCTCCAAATTGATTTCAAAGCTGAAATTACAATCAATATCTGTTCTATTAAGTCTTTAGATTCGGCTCAATCCTTAGGCATTACCCTTGACTACAGAATGACGTTTGGAAATCATATTAATTCGACACTAAATAAATGTTCGAAAGCACTTATTATCGTTAAATTTTTATGCGGTATATGGTGGGGATCAGACCCACTGACGCTGATCACTTTATAAAAGCCTTGTGAAATCAATTCTAGAATATGGCTTGTTCATTTTTCTTCCATCCTCAAAGAAATTAGTTGTTAAAATAGAAAGAATTCAATGAAAAGCGATAAGGCTTGCAATGGGCTACTGTAATAGCACTCCAAATAATGTCATAATTGCCGAGACGAAACTCAATCAAATGAAACAGCGGCTAGTTACCTATGTAAGTGCCTTATCGTCAAAGCCTTATCAAATAATTACTCGTCACAGCACTCGGTATCAATAACTTTATCAAACTATGCGAGAGAAAAACTAAACCTTTTGCGAGAAAATATTTAATCAGCATTGGCATTCATTTCTTCAGATCAATAATTCTCATAATCACCACGACGATGCCCTTCAATGCCGAGTTAGGAAGAAAGCTACAAGTCAATCGAAAGCCAAATGCATTTTTAAAGGATCATATTGTAAAGAGCAACGTATTGGCCATATACACCGATGGCAGTAAAGTAGCACACAACCCGAACCCAAGCCAGCTGTTATATATGCTGTCGTCTACCCAGAACTAAACATTTGCATTAAAAAAAGTATTAACTCTGCATTTGCATTTAAAGTATTTCCCTATTCGAAGCTCTCGACCTAGTAAGCGATATAAAAAATAGCGAGATTCATATTATGTCAGACTCTCTAAACCTTCATTCCTATATTCTCCAAATTAAAAATAAGTATAATCACATTGTTAATCCTCATTCTGGTTCTATAATTCCGTTCGCACATTGGTATTGAAAGTAACGAAAAAACTGACGAAGCTGCTAAAGAGGCGACACTGCATTTACCCATCGATACGAACTATATTCCTTACTCTGATCTATATGAATCTTTTAATTATGAAACTAAATCGGAGTCTGACAGAATAGCTGTAGACAGCAGCAAGGAAACCGGCAATAAAAATAAAATGACAGTTCGCGAAAGAAAAACTCAGCAGAGAGTTTATTGTCACTATTAATAGATGCTAGGCCTATCATTACAATTTAGCGGAATAGAGAATTCAGATTTAGCGCTACACCGAAAAAATTATGTAAACAACCCGACTTGCAATTGCACTGCTGGAAACGAAAATTTAAAACACGCAATCCGGTAATGTATAATCTATAACGATCAACGAAAGCATCTCATTAACTCTCTCAAAGTAATGTTAAGTCTTTTCTCGTAAACCCCACAAATAACGTAATTCATTGTAAAATTCTTTAAGAAATAAGAAAAGCCCAGCTGACACGGATGCGTTAAAGAAAATTGACTGTAAAGTACTCTTATTTAAACTTATTTGTATATGTAATGAATGAACATTACATTCATAATTTGTTTTAATGCGATTGATCTTGATCGGACAAAAAAAGACCGGGTAAAACGAATCACTTAACAAAAATAATTTTTAATGTTTTTGTCTTTTATATTTACAGTCGGTAGAATACGTGATCCTAAAATTCCAAATGAATTTAAAGAGAAAGGTTCCAACTTACGATCAATAATTTTAACGTTAATGACCACGACCGAACAATAGCTTCGTCTAAATTACTGTGACTGAGAGACGACAACTGCCAAATGAGCTAGTTTTTAAAATTAACTATTACGTCCACAGCAATTAAAGTAGACATACAGACAAGTAGACATTTTGTTATTGTACGATTGAACTAAGAGGCAACGAGTGCGACGCAGACCGTTAATAGCGTGCTTTCTGAAAATTAGAATTTTCGCGTAATTCGTCGTAATAGTTTAATTAAAGATCATATGCAATAATAATACCGATGCAGGGATTACCGCGAAAATCAATAGTACTGCCCTTTGCTTGGTTATTCCCTTCGCGTCGCTTCACTTCACTTATCAAAAAATACAACATATTTAAAAAATCATTTTCGTGTTTTTTTTTGGCAAAATGTATTAGTTATAGTTATTTTCGTCTCCATATAATTTTCGAAGGAGATTGAAATGAAAAATGCGTTTCACCGATTGAATACCACGAAGTATGTCAATAAAAGCCACGCTGGCTACCATTGTGGCGCGGCGGTTCCATGGCGTTTGTCACTGTGCAGAGATGGAAATAGAGGAATACATAATAAAACATGGAAAATTGCATAGCGTGGCTCAAGTTATCAGACACGTGAATGAATAATGAAAAGGATCATCTGCACTGAACAAAATGTTATAATAAAATTTTCTATGGATATAGTAAAAATTACAATATAAAATAGGAATGGCAAGACATTTACGGTGTATAGGAAAAAATAAATTTTAATGCACAGAAAATTTTACTATAAAAATAGTAAATTATATTATGTATTAAATTTACTATTATTATTATATACTATATGTATAAGAATTACTATTTGAGATAGTGAATTTTATGCCGCATTAAATTTAAATACTCTTAAAAAAATTACTATTTCGGTTAGTAAATTTTTTTGTGCTTAACAATTTTTTTATTTTTATTACAGTACCGTTATATAATAATTTATTAGAATATTCTATTTCAACATTATTTTCCATGATTAAAGGCTATAGCAAAAAAAAATGCAATAGGAATAATTTAATAAAAGGAGGATAGGTTACGATTAGATTAGAAAATAATAACCCAAGCCTTGATGTAATAAAAATAAAATGAGCGATAACACATCATACAAAAATAATCATGAATCTAAGAAAAAACTAAAAATATACACTTACTTTCAGTGGCACTGTCGTGCGTTTTAACAGCCGAAAAACACATACTCTTTCAATTCCACGCGTAACCTAGATTTTCATATTTTTTACTATAATGTAGAAAAAATTGTTACATCCAGATAGCGGTTCAATGAAGGAGTAATTTTTATTATTTTAGTTAGTCATATCCGATAAATAAAAGTAAATTTTGTTATTTCAAATTCTAAAAAATGTTGAATAACAAGTGTAACTATAACAAGGGTACTATTTTGTTGTAGTAATTACTAATAAATCAAATAGTACATTTTCTTGTTATTTATTTTTATATATTGTGAAATATCCATGAAATCCTGCCGTTACTATATTGTATAGTAATTTTTATAAAATAGATAATAAATGTTATTATAACTTTTGTCGGTGTGGGTAGGCTCAACCACGACGTTACGAAAATTAGTCCAGATTTATAAGTTACGTATACATTCTTCAGGTGCTTTGAAGATAACGAGAACAGAAATGACTTTGAAAGCCAAGCTCATTCGCTGGAAAGGTTTAACCTTCAGAATTGTAGCAACGTTAACAACAACGCGACGTTTGTGGCGAAGGTCAATGAATAAGATAAGCTCGCAACCAGGCAACAACTCGCCGGCGCTCCATTGGCAATGCGCACCAGCCGTCTCCAGGTTTGCTTGGATTGCAATAACGGCGGCCGCGTTCACCTCGCGCATGAAGCATCGGCGCCGCGCACGGCGTACATTAATTTCCCTCGTTCGAGCGGGAGCAGGCCGGGGGGCTGGGGGGCCGCGGAGGGGGCCGAGCCACGGCTTTTGTGCGCCTAGCGAGCCGTCTCCCCCGGGAACGTTCGCGTATTACGTTTCAACTCTCGGGGACCGATCATTATCTCCTTCCAATTGGAATTCGAGCGAGGAGCGAGCCGGAGAAAAAGTGGCCGATCCGCGAGGGCTCAACTGGACAACTGGACGCGCAGTCGAGTTGCGCGAGTGCCGCTGCGTCGCGCTCGAGAGGCTTTCGCGTGGCGTCGTCGCCTCGCTGCACCTGGCCATGCCGCGCATTCGAGAGGACGCAGATGCCACTCGAGAAGCAAGTGGACCGCCGTACGCAGATAAAATAATGGCCGGCACGCGCCGTTGCTCCTCCATGGGCCTGCCTGCCTGCCTGCCTGCCTGCCTGCCTGGCTGCTCGTGGTAAACCAGAGCCAAAGCCAAACAAACACCCGGCTCGAGGCAGTGCCCCGCAACGCGGACGGAAATGCAGGATCGCAATGGACCTGCCGCTCGACTCTAGTGGCGAGCATCGTGCTCCGTGCTTCTAAAATACGAAAATCGCATGGGCATGCCCTCGCACCCTCGCCTCGAACAACTTTGCCCCGAGACTCCTCCCCTTTTCCCTTTTCGGCGCATCCTTGCTCCGGCGCAGAATGACAGTGGCGCACCTATAGCTGCCCCGAAACAAACCGAAAGAAACGTTCGTGTCTCCCTGCCCGGCCCGTAGCCCTGCACACTGCAGGTCTTTACGGCTGGACGCCTTCGGACAATCGCGTCGCGTGCGCCAGCGTTCACTGGATTCTCATTTGCGCGTTTTTTGCCGGCTGGATTTTCAACGAGGCCATCCGGACTAGACTGCGCTGCTCGCGTCAGTCTGGCCGATTGCTCGATGAGCTGTAAGCTGCAACGTTGCGGACGGACGACATTTCTTTTGTTGTTTATCGAATGGACAACTTTGGTTGTTAGCTAATGGCGACAGCAACGCCAACTCTCGGCTTGTTTACCTTCGTTTCCCTTCGCTCGGACAAACTCTCCTTCCACAGGCGAAAATCGCTTGCCAAATTCAACAACCTCGCTCGGCTCCTTTCTGTCACGGTTTTCAAGGGATTACACGTCGATTACGCGGCTTAATTTCTCACTGTGTACGGGCCGTGGGCGACCCCATCGCGGCCAAGTCCATGGTTTTACAATCAGTCAGCCGTGCTGTGACACGCTAAAGGGGTTGCCGGTCCATTTCCAAAAGCGGATTACCAGCCTTTTTTACATTTCGCGCGCTCGTCCGTCTCGATGTTAGTTTTTTAAACGACCGCTGCGACTGATTGATGGATGAGCTATTCGAGCTGAGCGTTTCGAGCAGCGCTGCTTTTCCCGATGATTTTTCCTTGTCGATCACGGAGCTGCAGGGCATTGTTGCACTCTCATTGTTGTCATTGTTGACTTTTAGTTAGCTGTACGCCGTGCAAATCGATGCCTACCAAGTCATTGCATCAGACGATTAATGGACGCGTACAAGTGCTCGATCGCTTAGTCTTTCATTAGAATAATAGATTCAAAATACATTTGACTGGGTTGTTAGCATGAACAATAACAAGACTCAAGGACTGAGCTCAGTTTATTCAAATAACAAGTTGGTTCATTCCGAAGAGTAATGACGCGTGGACTGTGGCCGATATGCGAACGCGCGGAACCAGTAGAAAGTATCGATGGAGAGGGATATGTACGCGTAGCCTGCGAGATGTGCTTACTCCCCAACGGCTTAGTTGAGAATTCGCTAAGAATTCGCTTGTTAATTTGAATAAGGGCTAATAGAATTAGAATGAGAATCGGAATCAAGTATTCATGTATGTAGATTGACTATTTCAACACTGGCGAGTTTGGGCTGCACTGGATGCAAACCCACGGCCATGCCTCATTCAAATGTTAGTTTTCAAAATTGTCCGGCTGCTCTTACAATTAGTTTTAGATGATGCAAGTGATGCCTGCTACGATCGCACTCCTTCACAAACTTCCCGGCAAGCTGCTTTCAATTTCGGAAATCAAAGCGTACAACCGAAAGGTCATGTGCGCTGGCGTAGTCTGCACCTAGCGCACATTAAGCACACAGAGAGAGAAAAAAAGTATTGCAAGTACATACCCCCTCGCAATATAAGGTACCCTAACTCCTCTATTTTTTCTCTCCGCCGAGAGTATGAATGATGATGTATGGCTGCTGGGCCGATAGGGGGCTTGGTAAAGGGTTCCATTGTGCCACAGCCACCCCTCTCTCTCTCTCTCTCTCTCTCTCTCTCTCTCTCTCCATTTCCTTCCATTGGCTCTCCTTAGCTCCGCAGGGGACGACAGAGACAGACGTGATATATTGCCGCGCACCGAACTGCAGTTCTGCCTCTATACTGGTAATTTTATGCCCGACTTTTTGCCCGCGCTTTTGCTCTTTCTGCTCTCTCTCTCTCTCTCTCTCTCTCTTTCTCTGCCGCGATTCACCCGCGAGTCGTGCGATCAGTCTTGGCCGTCTGTTCTTTGCTTTGCCTAATCAGCCAGCGCAGATCAAACGCTTACTGGCATCCTTGTAAATCCTCGGACTACTGAAACTACGATAGACCGCCGTACAAAGTACGCAGGGATCGGCAGTCGAGCGGTCCGCGTCACTCTCTCGTTACAATCGCGAGGGCGATGATGAGTCGCAGCTAGCGCCGTGAAATAAGACACCGAGCAACTGCAGTCTGCGTTGGCCGTGTTGGTCGCTTGGAAAAAGAAAAGAACGAACGCACCGCCCGAATAAGTATGCAAATGCGATCGGACACGGTTTTTCAAATTGGCCTCGACGTCGCCGCGCCAACAATGAGTAATAATAAACCGTGATAAATTGCCGAGTAAATAGTCGGCTGTTCCAGGTGCATATGTGTACTTGAATAAATAGGCCGAGCAAACATCGTCTAACGAGAGGATCGCGCGAGCGCGCCCGTTTAATCTTTGCATATGCGAGCTCTGCGTGCTTTTTAACCCCCCAGTATAACTAGCAGACAGTCTTTCTCTCGTATTTGCTCACTTCGGGCATCAATAAGACTGCATTAACCCGAATCATTCGTGTTTATCGAGCTGCGCGATCGGCTCTGTTTGCACTGTCGGCGGCTTACTTTTCTCCTTTACTTTTTTCCTTCTCTTCGCTTGCGATTGTTTCTCCACATTTGTTCAATCAATCAAATTAATTAGCAATGGACAATAATTCGTAATCTTGTCGAGTGTCTATGTTGCATTGCTTAAGTAACTTTCAATATCGCGCTGCCTGCGCACAACTTCCTTGAAAAGCGTCAACACATCAATAATCTCGTGTACAAACAACGTTAGCTATCGAAACTCGTTCCATTCGCAAAATCAATGACCCATGAAACAAACAAGCTTCAACTTTAACACCCTAAATAACGACACATTAAAATGACAATGAAGCGAAGATACGATGCTTTTGAAAAAGTGGTCCGTCGAGAGAGGGAGAGAGAGCGGCTTGAAATAAATCAGACCATTGTCTTACGCACTTATATCTATAGTTGGAAGCGGCCGTTAGGGATTTGACGCGCGGCACGCGCGCCTATTCAGTCCCCAGCTGCGGCTGTCGACGACGGTGCACCATCACCGTTTACATTCAGCGCTATACATCGACGGATGCATCGTTTTTCTTAACGCTTAATGCTTGGCGTCATTTTTTTTTTTTTTATGTGCGTCGCTTGGAATCTCTGGCTCGTCATTTTTTTATCGTTCCAAAGTCATTTTTCATAAGCTATGAGCTGAAAATCACTTGGAGACGTTCAAGAGGATAGATAATCTGTCGTGTTTGCAGTCAAATATCTTTTTCAAAGTACTTCTCCGATGGGGAATCAAGCATTACCTGGCTTAGAGAAAGACTCAGTGGACAAACTCTGAGCAGCGAGATTTCAATCTACAAGTGGACAGAGAGAATTCGATCGATGCCCGTAGAACTAGAGCAGCAGAAAAAATCAGTTGTCCAGGTTTCCGATGAGAAAGCGTCATAGAACAAAGTCTCCTAATATTCCCAAATATCCATTTTTTATACACGAGCGACCAGCCCATAAAGCCAGTGAGTGATAAATGAATTACAAGGGCAACTCGCTGGATGATCCTTTTGCTTCGAGAGCCAAGGTGGTAGGAGCAAAGCGTGGGGTGCAGTGCTTCGGAAATGATTAGAATTAATGTCGTCAGCGAGTTAGACTTATAGTCCCTCGAGGATTTTGCCGGAGACCTTGGGCCTACGGGAGCGTTAATCGAATTTTCACGTGGATGAGCAGCGGCAGCAGCTCTGGCAATGCTAATCGCCATCGAAAATTCAAATTAAAGGATGAGGATGCGATAATCTAGGTGCGTATAGACGCAGCAGTGCTAGCCAGATCGACCAACTAAATAAGATCAGTTGTATTAAACCGGCAAATAAATTTTCATTCTGCCAACTTCTCTAGCCTGATTACTGATAAGTAATCATCTTACATGAGCACTGTTTGCAGGCTGAAAACTGACTCGGTAAGATCTAGTTATACAGGTGTAGTGGAATCAAGGAGAAATCAATGTAATTGCGAACGATATGTTGCCAAGTGTATAAAATACGTCAGCTTTGTATCGCGTGCACGATGTCTCCATTATGCCTTACGTATCGTTTCGCTTCATCTATTCGTACAACCACTTGAGGCATCGCGCACTAAACTCAAATGATGTCCGCTTGGATTCAAATTAGAGATGGACGTTTTCGAATCACTCTGGCAACTTATTTGATGATAAAGGCACTGACAGTTATGTAACAGTTACGAAAATATAAATTTGTACAAAGAGATATATTATTGATTTATAAATTTGTAGAACGAACAATCACAGTTTGTCGAATGATGGATGTACAGTACATAAGCGTGCAAAAGCTTGTTGCGGTCTGTTGTCGTCGTCGGTGGTTTCCTTGAGGTTCCAAGTCAATCAGGCCAGAGCGTCACACGGGCGCGTGCGGGAATAGCTCACCACGCACGCGGAGAAAGAGAGAGAGAGAGAGAGAGAGAGAGAGAGAGAGAGAGAGAGAGAGAGAGAGAGAGACGGAGGGTAGGGGCAGAGCGTAAAAAGTGAGAATGTTTCCGCGAGAAAGTGCGTCGAGTTGACGACGCGAGTGCGTAAGCTTTTATGTTTGTCACTGGCTTTATCGCTCTCGAGATAGGGCTAGTTTTATCGTCAAAAACTGATAAAGTCTCGACACCCACGAAGGTCGGCTAAATATACTAGCAGTGTGAATCTTCCTGTGGATCCGACGGCGACAGCAGAAGCACGGCCAATCTATATTATGCGCGCGCTGTCGAGAGCGACTGACGGCAAAATTGTTCGGAGGTCAGTGCAGAAAAAGCAACGACAGCGATAATCATGAAAAGCGCGCGCATCCACTGGTTAATAATGAGCTAGTGAGCGTTGCTTGGCGACACTCTGTGCCAGGATAATTTCTCTCGACGGAAAGGAAGAAGAGCGCAGTTGCTCGTCCGACACTGTGCTTCAGCGAGGTGTAGCGAGGTCGACTGAAAATTTGATTTGGTCTCGTTCGACGCGCCAGCAAGATGGAACCAAGATTTGCAGAACAAGATGGAAATGCTATGCCTTTCGTCCGAGCCTGGAAGAAATTTAAGGACAGGGTGGACTGGCTGTTGAGCGTATTCACGTACCATGAGTTCTGTAGCTTCGAGAAATTCACCGAAGCCATGTACAGACCCACCGATCCGGCTAGTCTTGGCGTTTGTCGAGCGTTATTTGGTAGCTATCCAACAGTATTTAATGCTTCGACTTGGATCAACATTTTATTTGTTCAAACTTATCAAAAATAAAACTTTAGAGCTATTACGTGGTACTTTCTAAACAGTTGCAACTTTTATCGATTGATGTTTAATTATAAATTCCTATTCTGCCGTCATTCTTCCTACGAGTTTCTAGTACTCTAGAAAATAGTTTTGAGTTTCATCGAAGCATTCGATCGACAAGATTAATCTTTAAAAAGTCGGCTTGACAATGTATCGCAATGATTGTAGTACTGAACATACGCATGCAAACGAGCCCAGCCCTCTTGAAATCGGTCGAACAAATATGCGCTCTAAAGAGATTCAGTATTCAGTGTGAATACAGAAACTCGTCCTTTTCTACGTTGGCAAAAATGCTTGGAATTAATATTTTGTCAATGAATAAGTATCGACGATTGGAATTGAAAAATTGCAGGTCTCTGCATGGTAATAGACGTAGTAGAAGAGCGTGGTCTTGGCCACGTGGACGTCAAATGGGGAGATCCAGATACCTGCTACTTTCCACTTATTCATGGATTGCGGCCACTCGCTCTGCCGTGGATGGTACTTGTCTACGCGCTCATGTGGCTCGGAGCTTTCGGCATTATGCTTGGCTACCGTTTCAAGATTGCCTGCGGCCTCTTCGTACTTCCTTACTATTACCTGTTTCTTCTCGATAAGAGCTACTGGAACAATCACAGTTTCTTGTATGGGATCGTTACGCTGCTACTCTGGGTTGGCGGTGCTAATAGATATTGGTAAGTGATGGATGAAAACAATTGTTTAGTTTGTCAAATAATATTCTAATTCAGCTAAATATGCTATCAGTGCGTTGGATGCCAAACGCGAAAAGGACAAGACTGTGCCTTACTGGAACTATTTCATCGTAAAATTTCAATTTTTCGCTTTGTACTTCATAGCAGGATTGAAAAAGTCGAGTAGTGAATGGCTCACTGGCTACGCCATGGCAAACTTGTCCGATCATTGGCTTTTCAATCCTTTCAAGTAAGTCGCCAATTCTTAGTAATCCAGTTCTCCTCTATATTTGCAATTATGTTTTCATCAACCTAAGTCTCGCAGAATCTTTTTAACAACGGCGCAAACGGATTTCCTAATTGTCCATTGGTTTGGCTTCATCTTCGATCTGAGCGTAGGTTTTTTCATGCTATACGACATCACGCGAATTCCAGCAATGGTCTTCTGTACGGCGTTTCACTTGATGAACTCGCGGCTTTTCAGTATCGGTAAGTACAGGATATTACACAGCAATCATTGATACGAGTGTGTGTGTGTGTGTGTGTGTGTGTGTGTGTGTGTGTGTGTGTGTGTGTGTGTGTGTGTGTGTGTGTGTGTGTTTTGTTTTCCTTTTTTTTTTTGAATTACGAAATAAACGTGCGTACTTCCTGCGGCGCAAAAACGAACATGAAGGGATGTTTCCGTACGTGTGTCTGGCAACGATGCCGCTCTTTTGTCACGTCGACTGGCCCCGGAAATTCATCCGTGATTCGTCGAACAATGGTGGCGAAAAAGAAGAAGAAGCCAGCCCAGGCGGTTGCCGAAAAAAGAAGAAAATCTCGAGAAAGCAGAAATGCGTGGTTGCCGCGCTGCTGCTTCATATGGCTGTGCAATTGTTCTTACCCTACTCTCACTTCATTACGAAGGTGCGTGAAACAAGGGTATTTATCGAGACTGCTTAGCAAACTGGATTTTCACTGGATTTTCACTGGATTTTCACTGGATTTTCACTGGATTTTCACTGACACTGAAGGGATACAACAATTGGGTGCCTGGCTTGTACGGTTATTCGATGGATATGATGATTCACGCGTGGGACACATCATTGGTTGTGATCAAAGTGCGAGACAACGAGAGCAAAAAGGAGCGTTATTTGGAGCCAGGCATCTGGACGCTGAACGATCGGTGGGTGAAGCACGGTGACATGGTGCGACAGTACGCATTCTGCATCCAGGTATTCGAACAATTGCGAAGCTAGCTTATCCGTCGAATGATCGCAGTGGAACCGAGCCTGAGCATTTATTACCTTGAATTGTTCAGGACAACTTAGAGAAAATGAAAGTACGCTCACCTCATGGAAATAGCACTTGGTCCAATCTGTCGTCAAATTTAAGTATTTTCATGGACATCTGGTGTTCTCTGAACGGCCGATTCCATCAGAGGCTGTTCGACTCGTCGGTCGACTTATTAACGGTCGATTGGCATCCACTTAAGCCAATATCTTACGTGATCCCGTTACTCGACCAGCTCACATCTTATCGGTAGGTATAGAGCTCGGCGATTTCGAGTAACTAGTTGAATGAGTTGGTACGTGCGCTTGGAGGTCGCGCTCGGAGTTTTACGTAGCCGGCGTTTGCCCGTGTCGCAATACGCGGCGCGAATGCGTCTGGCACGCGATCGCTCGCGGGTAGAGCCCATAGCCGTGTGTATCCGGTGGCGTTCTCACGTACATCCTCCTTCTGCACTTTAGCGCGCAGCTGAACAGCATCCAGCAGCAAGTATTCGCTTGGTCGAACTACACGGACGTGCTGTTCATGGCCGATTTTCCCGGCATGCGCCTGGAGAATTACGTGGCCGAGGAGCTGACCAACGTGAGCATTAGCGTGCTCGAGGGCGAGGTCATCTATCGGGACTACGACGGGGACAGCAGTAGCACCAGCTGGACAATAGGGAAAGGCGGCTCCTTGGCTATCTCGAGCGGAAGGTTCCACCAAGTCGAAACCACCAGTCCGCATCCGGCTTGCTACATGTACACCTTCGCCAACCGGACAAAGCAGCAGCTGGCCGACCGAGGGTAATTTTATTTTACTTCCTTCCTCGGCTCGCTACGGCACACTTGCGCCGTCCGTCATTTCTGTTGGTCTTTTCTTTCGGGCGCGCCGACGCGCCGAAGCGCCGACGCGAATCTCGAGTCTTCGTTATCGATTGCCTACTGGCTTATAGCTGCCGATCAAGGCCAAGAGCGCCTTCTTTGTCCTTCAGATTTTTCTTTCAAATTATTAATCTTCGGTTGTTCGCAGGATCGAGGAGCCGCCGAGAACGAAGGAAGCTTTTCCCATTCTCAAGGAGATTAAGTACAGAATTTACGCGATAGGACGTGCGATCGGCAACATCTTCAACGCCCTATTGCATTTGGCTTTTGATGTACCGATGCTTCGCAGAGTACCGCTCAATCTCATCTGAAGGACTACACCTCGCTCGTTTCTGTTTGAAACCTCGCGATCACTTTGTCGCGACACGCTAGCCGTTAATGCAAACGATTCTCGTCGTCGCACCTTTCCCTCCATCCATAGAATAAACAATCCGTACAATTTTCAAATCTTTCCAGTTGTCTCATTACTACTTTTTACATATCTATTCTACTGGGACACTCGTGCAGATTTTGTGCTACGATTTTCATTCCGTCGCTACTACACGTATAATTGCGCTCTTACAAAAGAAGCCGATAGTATCGGATCGTTTAAAAGCTACGCTCAAGTTTGTCGCTCTGCACGAGGCATGTATGTCCCGTAAAGAATTAAAAGCAATATACGAACAAATCGTCAAGGTATATTTATAGTAATGTAGTCTGCGTTGTAGTCTGCATAATGGCAACATAATGGCAACATGACCGGCTGTGAATTATGCGAGACCTTCAGCAAAATTACAATCGCAACCAAGTAAAGTCCTCTACGAACTTATTAAAGTCCGCTCTTATTACAAATACAATATTTAGGCGAAAATGCAGGCTATCAAAGCAATAAGAAAGAATAAAAAAGCCTTCAGATTTGCCTCATCAATATCACTAATTGACGTCTGGACTTTGAGAAAAGCTGGTTTACGTAAGATCTTCGCTTGAACAATGAGATCGGAAGTGAAGTGGTCCAAGCGATCCAGGTAGGCTTGCGCGCGACCATCGACAATAACGAGTGAGCGACCTCTCGATCAAGCTATATCGACGAGAAAGCACGAACGGCTATTGCGCCATCAAAGCAGTCGAACGTTTAACAGCTGGGAGATAAGCGAAAGCAGGAGGAGGGAGCTGCTATCGGTCGGAGACGCTGCGAGCGAAACAACAACAGTGCTTCGTCTCTCCTGAGCTCCAGCGATACGCGATCGGCAATACATTTGCAGAACCAGGCGCACACGCGCGCGAAAGACCATGCGCTAGTTTGGCTGCTGAGCAAGCGACAGCGCGATCATGGAACGCACAAGGCGCGCCCGAGCCGGCGACCAACGGACGGACGACGATCCTCTAGTCGAGGCCCTGGACGAGCTCGGCGGCGGCTCTGCATTTCTTTGGATGGTCTTTTTCTTCACCGTCTTTCCTACCGTCTTTGCCGGCATGCACTCCAATACTTACATCTTCATTGCCGAGGTAACTCTGCGCCGTGCGACCGCGCAATTCAGCCAAAGCAAGCCGAGGGCCTAACGATGGCCGTGTCTCGAGCACGCTTTTCATCCGAGCTTTTTTATATATAAGAAATCGTGCTCTGCGAAATGTCGAAAGCCTGTCCAGCTTGATTATTCTTAAATTGACGGAACACGGCATCGCGAGCTCGATGTAGGCCGGGAGAAAGGTTATATTGTTCAATCTTGAGTCGAATGACATTACGGACATAACGGACATTACGCGCTGATAAATTTAGTAACTGTGAGCACTCGCGCTCTGCGTCCAATGCAAGTCCTCTGCTACAGGCAAGTCCAATCAAAGTGACGATGATCCTAGATCCCGAGCCACTGGTGCGCAGTGCCGGAATTGAGCGCAGCCAATTGGACGGCCGAGCAAATCCGTGAGGTGTCGTCGGCAGACTCGTGCAGCAAGTACGACTACGATTACTCGCACTTGGCCGAAATCGGCTTCGAGGAATCCTTGAAATACGTTGCCGAGCATCACGAAAGTGTCGGCGTGGTCGGCTGCATGCAGTATAATTACGCGGACGACGTCGAACGAAAGTCTATGGTCGAAGAGGTGAGAAAAAGCCAGAGAAAAGAGGCGCTCTATCGGGCGTCTGCGGGTGTCGGTGCAAGACAGACGAGTGCGCGCGCGCGCGCGCCTGCATCCGCGTGTAGACCGTATCGCGTGATGCCTGGCAAAAATTGCAGGGCCGATTATTAATTGGGCGCAGACCGCAGTCGGTTTTTTGCGCTTTTTACGTAGCGTCAAACTTTTTTGCGGCCGCGCGCCAAAGAGCCAGAGCCAGAGCGAGGGCCAGGCGGACGCGGCGGACGCAGCGGACACGTGCTGGCCCGATTGAATTTGGCATGGGGCGCGCGCGCGCGCGCGCTCACCTACTCGGCTTTCGCCGCAAGCGCGACTTGGGAATGCGACTGAGCGATGCCCAATTGATTTGGACGCAGTGGGACTTGGTGTGCCGCGACGCTCCGAAGCGCGCGACCACCCACATGGCCCTGTCACTGGGCAAACTGCTGGGCTCGGCCGTCTTAGGTGTAAGCTCCGATCGCTACGGCAGAAAGGCCGTCTACGCTCTCGGCATAGTGATGTTCGCCATCGCTGGACCTGCCAGTGCGTACGTGCCGTGGTACTGGGCTTTCGTCGTTCTCAGGCTCTTGACTGGCGTCAGCTTCTCGGCCACCCAGTTTTCTTCCCTCACCACGCGTAAGTCCAACCAACGACTTTCTTTGGCGAGATTTATTTTTTGTCGGTCGACGCGTCGACTGTCGACTCGGCTGCGCGGGTTTCAAGTTTGGAAGAAAAGAGAGGACGCTGCCGAGCGAATCGACGGCGACAAGACAAAAGCCGGCCGCCGGCTAGACAGACACCGAGTCGGGAGTCGGGAGTCGGGAGTCGGGAGTCGGGAGTCGGGGCGAGAGCGGACAGGCGGACAGGCGGACAGGCGGCCACGCGGGCAGTCGGCACGTGATGAGCGCGCCTGTCATTGTCACGTAATATCGGTAGCGTAAGCAAGCTGCGCGAGTGTGTTGCAGTGACAGAGGTGGCGGGCAACACGCACAGACAGTGGACGGCTATAGTCTTCAATTGTGGCTTTGCCAGTGGCTCGATCCTCGTCGCTGGAATATCTTATTTGGCCAGCCAGTGGAGACAGGTCCAAGTGGCCACCTCGCTACCTGCACTCGTGCTGCTACTGTTCGCGTGGTAGGTATATCGCGCCGTAGCCGCCTGCAGCCCAACCTCTTTTCTCTGCTCGCCTCTCGATTATTCTTTCTTTCGCGCGCGCACCGCCACGCTCCTTCCTTTTCTTTGCCTCTCTCTCTCTCTCTCTCTCTCTCTCTCTCTCTCTCGGGCTGGCGTGCGCCGTAGACGCGCCAACCACTCTCTTGTTTCCTTCGCTTGGCGCACAATGGACTACTGCGCCACGCTCGCTCCGATTGAAAACAAGCTCTACGGCTTCACTTTCTCTTCCCGAAAGATCGCGTGGATTTAATGGCTGACGATCGCTCCACGATCGCTCCACGCCTCAATAGCACCATTATCAATGATTTCAACCTCGGCTCTTCTTCTTCGGCTCTGCGCTTGGACGCGACGCACCGCCCAGACTGCCATTAGCCACCAATTCTCATGATTCTTACGTCATTTTATGCGCGTCGCCATTTGCACCATCAATCATTGGGAATCCTCTTGCAATCGCTCGCTCGCTCATCGCTGACCACATCGCGAGCAACAATTTTTTCAGAATATGCGCCGTGCAGCTGCTGATGTATGTACGGCGCGCAAACTCGTTACGAGTTTCGATAATCGGATCTCTAATCGTGACGCTTGGTATTTCCAACCGCCAAACATTTTGTATTATCATTTTGCCCAGCTATGCTCTGCTCTGCTCTGCTCTGCTCTGCTCTGCTCTGCTTTGCTTTGCTTTGCTTTGCTTTGCTTAAACTTTGTCGAAAACATTGCGATTTGCAGGTTCATGCCGGAATCCCCGCGATGGCTACTCTCGCAAGGCAAGCGCGACAAGGCTCGCGCAATCCTCGAAAAGTATCGCGGGCCAATCAGGCACGACCCGCGCGACTTGTCTCACGGCCTGCGAAGGTCCGACGGAGAGGCGCACGCCATTGGCGATCGCAGAGCCCAAGGCTCCTTGCTCTCCGATCAGGTGAAAGGTCTGAAGATTATATTCGGCAATGCCGAACTGCAGCGGAGAGCTTACATTTCGTACTTCACCTGGATGAGTGCATCGCTCACCTACTACGCGTTAGGTAAGTTTCGGTCGTAACCGACTTTGCGCAGCGCCACGTCTATAGTCGAAATACCACCTGCGCACAGCTCTGAACGTGGACAATATCTCGGTGAACTACTACCTGTACGCGGTACTGCTGGGAGTAACCGAGATCCCAGCCTACCTGCTTCCAAGCCCAATCCTCATGCTGATGGGTCGGCGGCTGGCAAGTTCAGCATTGTTCGCGATCTGCGGAGCGCTGCTGCTGACCGTGCTGGCGTTGGCGCACCAATGGACCGGAGCCATCGTGACGGCCAGCCTCGTGGCTAGATTCGCGCTCTCGGCCGCCTACGGCATCTTCATCCTCTACACCTCCGAGTTGTTCCCGACGGTGAGGCTTTCGACAACGACTATTTCCCTATTTCCGGCTATCCGCTATAGCCAGAGCACTGCACCGCTCCCGTTCTTGCTCGATTCCAGATGTCGCGAAACTCGGCTCTGGGCACGAGCTCCTCGATGGCCAATGTTGGCAGCATAATAGCTCCGTTCAGCGTCGACTTTCTGGGCATTTTGGCATGGTGGGCTCCGAGCACTCTGTGCGGCACGCTGGCCCTCCTCGCCGCGTTCACGTGTCTCGCCTTGCCGGAGACTCGCGGCCGACCGCTTGCCGACACCGTTGAGGAAGAAGTCGCCGACGGACGCGGTATTGTCTCCTTCGCGCACACCTTCAAGTGCGTCAGGTGATCGGAACCACTTCGACCAATACGTCCAATTCCGAAGATTGTGCACGCCAGCAGAGCACGCAAAGTGCCTGTTCGATCTTGCGATTGCATTTCCGGCTAATCTGTGCGCGCACAACTAATCTCTTCAAATCGAACGGAGAGTCTTACGGGCAAGTGCCAATCCAATCACTTTCCAATTGGAGACCGGTCATCTGACAAATATTATCAACTACAAATGCTTGGCAACGGTCAACTGTTATTCTTCCAATGGAAAAAACTGCAAGATAGTTTCACCTAGATCGACCTATCGTTTCATCTTGGAACGTGTATTTCACTGATTTACCAATCGTATATTCTATATTGGAGCAGTATTCCTATTACAGGCATACGATAATAATTGTAAACGTGATAGTCGCTTTCAAAAGCCAGAAGCATCTATACCAGGTGTATGAGAATATTATAACCGATACTACATTTTTCACAAATCTGTCAACTCGCTATCGTCTTCTTTTCACAGCTAGTATCTTATGAAGCTCAAAGACTACTTCCAATAAGTACAACAATCTGTTTTCTGGTAGTGCGCGCATTTTTTCTCCGATTCAGCTTAGTGATACGTGCTAACGAATGCTATTCAACCCCAATATTATAATACGAGCTGCTTCACAACCAATTTTTATTATAAAAGGCCAAAAATAACTGTATGTGAAATTACGAAATTCGATTGAAAAAACAATTTCTCCCATTGACAATCTAACGATTTTCGTGTATAACTATAAAACTCATAATCTACAACTGACAGCATCGTCTTTAAGAACGCATAGTAAAATACTGCCAGCAAACAAGTTATCTTTCAAATAATCGATATAATTAAACAATTTTTGTTTAGTAGGCTATTAACATAGCAGCGATAGTAAAAATTATGTAGATCTATCCAAAATAATCCGTTTGTATTTATTGCTCATGATCGCAATCTTCACCTATTTAACTCTTGCGGGCTGTATACACAATCTATAGATCATCAATCTATAGATTACGCATGCAGCTCTCCCTCTCTCTCTCTCTCTCTCTCTCTCTCTCTCTCTATATATATATATATATATATATATATACATATATACATATATATATAGAGAGAGAGAAACTTTTCATGAAAATATAGTAACATCTTGTTGAAATATAAGAAAATCTTCCTTTCTTAAAAGAGTGAGTAGTCTAAAAGTGCTCTTTATGAAGGACTTATTAAATCCTTTTTCCTTTCTTTTTTTTAATAACGTTGAATAAAATCTTTCTGATAATTCGAACTATAAAAAATCGGCAATAATTACTTACCTTAATTTTACTGGAGACTATGCGCTCTGAACTAAATGTAACGGAATATAGAAAAACTCGTGCAAGGAGGCACATCGCGAACCAAATTGCAAATGTTTTAAAATTTACTTGAGATTCTTCAAATTTTTAAGGCTCTATGGATTTTTCATGAAGTAAAATATACGCCAATGCTTTTAGCATGTTATTAAATTATTTGGTAATTTCTTTATGATGTATTAAACAATTAAAATCTCATTAAATAATAATTTCCAAATTACTAACAAGCTATGTATAAGATTTTTACGTCTTTCAACGAGCTGAACGTGCACGTCCGGGCTGAATTATCGAAAAATACACTAGCAATTAGTTATTGACAAATCACATCAACAGATAAATAATTATGATACATCAACATTGTTCAAAGTACTGTGCATTTTTTATCGAATAACGAATGCATAGGTTCTTTCCGATTAACAAAATATTGAATTAAACTAGAAATATTGAGATGTAAATATAAAAAGTTATGCAGCAAGTGGTTACCATAACTGCTCAACTAAAAATCTAATATCTCGAATTCTATTCAAAATTTTTTAGGCCTGGAAAAATATATAGGTTTTTCGTGAGATCAGATATGCATGACAATTTACAAAATTTTGATGAATTGATTTTGCAGCAAGCCATCCTCGAAATTCGGATTCAGGAGCTCAAAGTACATATGGTGCACTTGGACTGATAGCTCGATAGAGAAATAAATTGAACTTTGTTCTGTGCGAAAATTTAGCTTCGAATAATTAGAGTAGGCAATGAAAGATGTAAATCAATAGATTATTACAGTTAAATATTGTACTGTGATTTGGCTTTATTCAATAACGTCAAATATTATAACATTTTTTTGAGAATGCACTAATTACAATCGTGAACGTCTATATAGAAGTCTATTATATACATTATGAAGGATACAATTATAGAAGACTATGTTTTTACATCTTATATTAAATTTTTTTTCATGTTTTTCAAACTTTTTCATGATTTTTTAACGTAGAACTTGGGATAATAAAAACACAAGACTTCATTGATAACATTTTTATATCATTATTATCAACATAATTAACTGTACATTTATTTACAAATAAATTATATCGTGGACTTCTCGCATATCAAATCATGAGAATATTTAATGCATATTCAATTTCGTTTTCACTTCGTGCGCTAGATATCGCTATATAGTCAGTAAGAAATTGTCTATTAGGAAACAACGTTCTATTTCGATAAGTTATTGCAAAAGAACAAATAGAAATATTTTTTATTGTTTTCAGTTCCATCAGCATCGCCAAAAAAATTCTTTTCCTCTCTATATAATGGAAAACAAAACAGTTTTTATTGAAAACTGTTCATGCAATGATTAATTTAAACTACGGGTATCACGTGTATAGCGCTCAGTCCCACTGCATCGCTTTTTAGTCACATATCAATCGTGAACACCGCATACGGAGTCATGATTTGATTCATAGAGATTGGGTCTTGGGACTTCTGGGACGTTATTCTGGACCCAGTCGCATATGCACAAACGCTCCTGTACGACAAATACAATTCCAGTGGAATCACTGCAAGTTTGGGGTTATAGTTACTAATGCCAACATAATACCAATCGCTGATCAAATAAACTAAACAAATTGTAAGCGTTCAAATTTAGAGGTGTTCAGCAATCCTACAGTTTGTTTAGTTGATTTAGTTCATTTGATCAGCTGTTGGCGTCATGTTGTCATTATACATATTAATCATGGAAGATCGATTGTAAAGATTCCTGTTTTACTCCCCAACTTTAAAAAGAAATCAAATCATTTTCCGCAGTGGTCTGATGTTCTTATCGTTAGCTTAAATTATTTAGTTTATTCAAAATATTTTTCATGAAAAATTGAATTTAAAATTTTCAGTTTTGAATTTTCCATTATATAATATCTATATGACACACACACACACACACACACACACACACACACACACACACACACACACACACACACACCATACGAGATAGTTAGGTATTTAGGTTTCGATAATAGAATAACCCTGTATAAGGTGTTCACAGAATTTTACTGACACATTCAGTTTTCATAAAACTTAATAAAGTGATCTTATATAAGAAATTATTAATATTAATTAAAATATCAAAATTAATATTAATAATTTCAGCAATAATTCGAGCAAATGTTTTATTGAGCTTTATCATTTTTCATTTTCTTTATTTCAAATGCACGCTCCCTCAAAGTCTCTATAGATCGGCGCACAAACAACTGCGTAGTGCACACTGGTCTTGTTATATCTGATAGTGTCACAATTGATGTCTTTTTGAATGTGTCAGAGACATTTTGTGAATATCCTAGGTTATGTTTGCTATACATAAGTGCATAACCAACGTTTTATATCTTTGTCGGCAAAACGGAGAATCCATTATTTTCATAAAAATTTGTCAATTGTATTACACTTATTAGAGTATTTACAATTATTTTGAAAAAAGTAAGCGTAAACCAATTTTATTTCCTTTTACAACATTTACGTTATTACATTCCCTAATCATCGAATTGTACGTGAATAAAATATCATTATGACACGTTTTACACGAGCAAAAGGCTCAAAATCTTCGAACGAGAGGGTACCCAATGAAGGAACACCATGGCATATTATGAAGCAACAACTGGAAGAAGCTTTGCAGATGCAACAAATATCACAAAACAAAACAAAATCTGCTCGTCAATTGCTCAAAGAAAAAGATGATGCAGTTTATTATGCACAATCTTTGGGAAATATTAGTACCGATTGGGCAGAATTCGAAAATTCAAAAGTTGATGCTGTGAAAAATAGTAAAATAGAAAAGAAACCCAAGGGTCAGCAGAAAAAGATTGAAGCAGTTGCTAAAAAATATCTTTCAGAACATAAAGGATCAGCTGAATCTGCTAGTACAAATAAAATAGCTGGAAAAGATGAAAATATTGTAAGTACTATTGATAAAAAACAAAAAAATAATACCAAATCGGATAATCCTACTGAAGATTATTTTGCAAAAGATTCGAATGATACAGAAGATATTGATAAAAAGAAAAAGTATAAAGCAATCGAATTGTCTAAGTCGGCTTCTAAAGATACAACCGTTAGTAAACAAAAAGTCTATAATAAACTTGATGAATCAAACACAAAATTAAGTAAGAGACAAAAAAGAAACAAGAAAAAACAAGATCAGATCAACGAACCTCAAAACGAAGCCTCTAATATAAACATGTTCAATGTTGAAGGAAATGATTGGAATAATTCTGTGGAAATTGGTAAAAGAAGAAAAATTGATGACAATCGTGATGGACAATTTGCTAGCACTGCTTGTTTTGATAATAAAAGTGACAAGTGGTCTCGGTTTGATTTTAAGAATTTCAGAAGATTTGGCAACAATGTACCAAAAAAATTTCAAAGAAAAGTAGCCAAAAATAAAGATGATAGAAGTCATCAAAGAAGAAAACTTGATAATAATATACTGAAAGTTACAATAAATGGAATGGATGTAGAAATTGTAAAATACGATGGTTTTCCAGTGAAAAAAGACGATGCAGAACGATTGAAAGAATTAAGACAAAAATTAGTTCTGAAAGGTAAGCAAAAATATTATAATGCTAGTACTTTAACTATAAAAATGTTATTTTTCAATTAATCATTAACATAAAATGTTAGGCATACCTGAATCAGAAATAAATGCTGCCATGAAATTAGAAAGGAGAAAGTGTGAAAAAGTCTTGGCTCGAATACGGAGACAAGTTTGTTTTCACTGCAGAAAAGCTGGTCATAATCTATCTGATTGCCCAGAACTTGGCAAGGAAGAAGCAGGTACAGGAATATGTTTCAAATGTGGATCTACAGAGCATACTCACTTTGAGTGTAAGGTTACTAAGTCAGATGATTATAGATATGCAAAGTGTTTTATATGTAGAGAACAAGGGCATATTGCTAAACAATGTCCAGATAATCCAAAAGGCTTATTTCCTGATGGTGGTTGTTGTAAAATTTGTGGTGATGTAACACATTTGAAAAAAGATTGTCCAGATTTAATTAAACAAAAAGAAGAAATATCCATCGTCCTTGATACCATAAAAGATTCTAATCTGGAATCATTAGATAGTAATATTGTTACAAAACCACCATTAAAAACACCTGTTAAAAAAATTGTAAAATTTTAAAATAAATTAATATATTGATTTGCAACTGTTTTCAAAATAAATTTTTATAATGTTATGAGGTAAAAATTCTTACTTTTATGATTAAGCTTATCGACAGATTCATTACTTTATGTTTTATTTATGATTAATTTACAATATTTCACTTTTATCTGTTTCTATTATATGCAATATATTGATTTCATATTCTATAGCTTTTACATAGATGGTATTAATTATTATTCAGTGTACGTAATTAAAAATGGTGTGCATTATATTTGCAACAGTTCTCTAATTAATTATGCTAGCAGCCACTATCGCTGTACTTATATGTCTTTACGATATTCAATAT
This sequence comes from Phymastichus coffea, assembly GCF_024137745.1. Taxonomy (NCBI): domain Eukaryota; kingdom Metazoa; phylum Arthropoda; class Insecta; order Hymenoptera; family Eulophidae; genus Phymastichus; species Phymastichus coffea. Next base: position 1,257,027 of record NW_026706872.1, read on the forward strand.
ACATATCTGAATCTTCAAACAACATATAAATTTACTGATTTCAATATAAAAACTTTAATTTATATTTTATAATCCATTATAGTTCTTTTATACAAGTATCTATGCATATGCATTGTACATCAATGTTTTCTATTTAATACTTGTTAAAATATATTAGTAATTGGTGATTTGATCATACATAATTTCAAACAAATTTAAATTATTTGCAGAAAGTAGATGAACATTAATGATTAATCAAGTCTGACCAGTCGAATTTTATAGCAGTACAAATTCAGTTTGAAATTACATTTTTTTTATCTTGTAAGTATTTAACTTCTTCATTCGACTATCTAGTACACTTTTAGTGTGAATATTTTATTGCATAACACTAAATATCAATATACATATGCTCTGTTGAGAAAATTAAACTTTTGTCTGTTTTTTTATACCTAATTTCAAAGGGAATTAATCAATTTATAGCATATCACAGCTATCAACAATTTAAAAAATTTTTTGTATTATTTATTATTTCAGTTGATTTTCGGTCATAGTTTGACTTAACGTAATTTTAGTAAAGTTCAAAGTTTAATTTTCCTTTTAAAGTACATGTATATATAGCACTCCAGGTTATAGAAAATTTGTCTTTCCTGTTTAGCATGTATAATTACGTGGAAACAATGTATTATTTGATAATTTAGTATTGTACAAATTGCATTGATTCAATCGTAGTTCGTTTGGTTAAACTTTTTATTTTAAAGATAATTTTTTTACAATTCACTTGTCATCGTAAGTATTGACTTTCATTTGTTTAGCGAGTGACAGGTTAATTTTATTATAAAGAGCGAATTTAAAAAAATGATCGGCTTCATCAAATGAGCTACAATTGAATTAATTCAATTATAAAATACGAAATTATTGAATTATATACCTATAAAATGTTATACTTTCTCATAACAAAATCAAGGAAGCAAATTTTCTCTATCTTAGTGTATTATATATACAAGTAGAAGGCTCTTAATCAAAATATTTATACAATTGAGAATTATTCTCTATTTTTTCTAATAGATTCAGTTCAAAGAATATCGTTAACTCTCTTAATAAATATAAAATGTCTTGTTCAAAAATAAAAAACTGTTTTACTTTTTTACAGTTATTTTTTTAACAAGATGCAAATTTGTAATTCCTCACTGAATCTGTTAAAAATATAATAAAAATAATTATTTAAATGAATTATTTAAAAAATACTTTGAAATGTACAGCTTAAAAATGTATAAATAGAAAAAGCCACGAAGGAAGCTATACTAAGAAGCCAGTAAAATGTCGCACTGTACAACATTAAAGATCACCAAACACAGCATTTCAATTTTTTAATTGATTAATTCAACCTACTGTCTTTGGCATCAATAGAATGAATTATAAATCTATCGTTTCTTCTGTTAAATGTTTCAATAGTAAAAATTACAATCATCTATGATGAACATTGCAAAAAGGAAATATCACTATTATGATATCCCTGCTACGTCGATTCTGCTTTATGCGCCGATTCGATAATTTCCTTCAGACATCGCCCAAATTCTTCAATTATCAATTTTTGTGACGTCTCGTCGTCAATCATGTTTCGTTCAGATTCTTCTGCCTGTGCCATCAAACATTGGCATGTCATCTCAACTACTTTATCAGTCAAAAAGTTGAATGGTTGTCTGAAAATATACGAAGAATTGATCGAGTAACCGTTGTAAAATTTAAGTAAATCTAATGGCGATAGCTACCTTGCACCACTATTGGAGGCAGCAGGAGGTCTGAAAGTTGGATCTGACATTTGTAACGATTTTGTCTTGTTTAAGGTCAACTGTGCTGATCTAACTTCTACAGCTTCTACCAAGTCTTTTAGCGATTGTTTATGGACTGTAGGCTCTTCTACGTTCCGACAACCAATGCACTTGCAGTTCTCAGAACACGGAATTTTAGCCTAGAAAAATGTATTGACAAATGTTCGTTTTTAAATAATCATTACACAGAGAAAATCATTTTCATGGTATACATAGTCACGTATAAAAAATTTATTAATAGAAAAACGAATAATCTACCTCTCCTCTTTAACAAAAATTTAACAAGTCATGAAATTAACATTCATTTAAACATGACAAATAAAAACTGAAGAAACTCACCTCATAGCACTCGCAATAGTTTTTCAAGCAGCCGCTGCGTTTACAGTTGCAACCTTTGTTATGTCGCCTAATGTCATCTCCAGTCTCCCGAGCTTTACCGATTTTCGGACGAAAAGCATTAGGATTTCGTTCCAAACAGGATTTGATCGCCCTTTGTCGTTCTTCCTCGTTTCCAAGGTTATTGGAACAGTTGTTGCAATTGCACATATGACAGAATTCTCCATTGGCGAAACAATCGCAGTATCTACACGCATACATATTGATACATAAAGTTGTCTAATGATTTCAGTATATTTTTGCGGCTCATATTGTTTACACAAAAAAATATATATGTACAATGAGCATTTTTCTAATTTAACGATATATCTTTTTTCGAGAACTGCTAGACTATATTTTTTCGTAGGAATAGAACAAAAACAATTGATTGTCGTGTATTATTCCAACTAAACGTAGAATTCTTTATCGATATGGTGTAAACAAAATTTCGCATTAATGTTTATTAATTAAGTTAATTTACAGCAAGAAAAAACACTTGTTGAAAAGATTTGAAAATTAAAAAATAAATTTATGGTATTGTATATAGCATAAAAATTTCAATTTCACTATTAAACTTAAATTTTTCAAGTTTATCAAGTAAATATCGTTATCATTTTAATTGGGCTGATAAATAAATAAAAATTCATCTAGTTATTAATCAATTGAATCAAAACTTTCCATCATAGCCGTAAAATAAATCATATAATAAATATTCTCTTAATACTCACAATTTCAAACATTGCGATTTCGTACAATTACATGGTTTTCGCGGTCTAATGCCATTAGCGTCTGCATTATTAAATGATCTAGATGTCTTTAAATCTGACAAAGAAGGAGTTGACGTGTTTCCAATAGAACTTTGCGAGCTTTGTGAAGTATTTAATAAAGTTGGGGTTAACGATTGTGGTTTAGGCTTTGCTGGTTCATCCCCCTGATGTATAAATTATATTTTATTAAAAGCAACGCGATTATAAAATATTGGCAATAAATAAAAATAAATAAATAAAACTGAAATAGTAGTTCTAACCTGTTGGAGATACTGTGCAGGGAGAACAACGATATTGGAATTAGCAGATATGACTGCTTGGCCTGATGTAAGTTGACTGAGCGCTGAAGCAGGAATTGTTACAGTATTTTTTGACTGACCTCCTACATTAGTGGAAGCTGGAATAATTATTCTTTGACTGCTACTTGCTATTGATGTTTTAGGTGCTACAGTTCTCAATGTTTGACTCCCAGTATTTAAAGGAACGACCTGTATTTATAAAATTATCGTTATTATATTGATGAATAATTGTTAAATATTATTATTTAAATTTCCTTGTATACTTTAACAATCTGCTGTCCACCAATTTTTTGAGTTACCCCAACGGTTTGAAGAGTTGTAGGTGTTTTCGTTTTTCCAACAGTTACAACATTGTTGGTTGTTGTTGATGGTGTACTTACGAGACGAACGTACTGGACCTAGAACCAGTTAAAAATAAAAATTTACATTCTGTATAATATTGTTTTACTGTAATCTATCAAATTTTCATATTCTTACTTGTCGCCCAGGTACTTGGATTTGATGAACTTGACCAGCTTGATTAGCTGGTATCCTTATAATTGGATTACTATTTGCTCCAGCTTTCATTGCACTCTAAATAAAAAATGTTATGAAATTAATATTCCACTGATTTCACTTATTCATTGATTTTTTCAAGTTATTATCTGTCAACATTACCTGTCTTATGATAACTTTCTGTGTACTTGACTGTCCAGATTTATTCACAGTTGCAGTTTGTACGTTTACAACTTTTGATTGAGCAGATGTAGATGGAGCTGGTAAGATTTTTGTTGGCGATTTCACCGAACTACTGGGAACTATTGTCAATTTAGCCGGTTGAGCAGAAGTAGATTGTACTAATTTGTTAACAATCAATCCCTACAAAAGATGATCATTTCATATATTTTAATTAAAATTCAGTGATATTCAATATATTTCTTTTAAATATGCTTCTCAGGTAAAATATATTTACAGTTGTTTGTTTTTGAGCTGTTGATGGCAAAATATGTTGAACCTTATTTGTAGGTAAAAGACCCATTTGTTGCGCTTGAGCAAAAGTAATAGTTTTTGTTGGACTATTTACATTGTAATTTGATGTATTAGTTTGTATGAACTTAATTGTTTGTCCTTGTTGACCTTCCGTCGGAGATGCAATTAAGACTTGCTGACTACTCTGAGGCTGGGTATTTGCAAGGATCATTTTTGTAGTATATACCTATAACAAAATATTAAAACTGATTTAAATAAACTAAATAAAAATGCATAATCAATACAAAATTATTTTAGCAGATTAAAATTTTACTTACACTCCTATTTTGTTGAGCATTTGAAGCACTTCGTTTAGCTTGAATTGCTTTATTGACTTGGGAAGTGTTTCCACTACCTTTAGCAGCAATAGCCTTGGCTCCAGTAGGTGTTGACCTTATTTGTACTATACTACCATCTGGAGACTTGCCAGCTATTATACTCTGCGCTAATGTTTGCAGCTGATTGGGAGAAGCTGACGCTGGATGAGAAATTTTCAAAATTTGACTTGCACCCTGACCTGATGCTGGAGATACAATCATTATTGACTGACTTTGCTGAGCTGACTGAGTAACATTTGGTTTTATCTGTAAGAAACATTAATAATGTAATTAGTATTCAATAAAATTTGTACTATAACAAAGAAAAGAACAATAAAAATGTATATATTGATACACACTGGAACTGTCGTTGTCGGAGATACCTTCTGTAACGTTGGTTTTGTTTGAAGTATCATATTTTGGGTGGCCGAAGCAGCAGTTGTATAGATAATCTGTTCAGTCTGTACTTCTGTTGGTACTTCAGTCATTTCAACATCTGGCAAAATAGTTTCACTCTCAGTCATTTCCTCGATAACTGTATGAGTTTCTTCAGTGGCCATAACTTCTTCTGCATTCATACACTCTAATTCAGCTTCAATATTTGTAAGTGTCTCATAATCACTTGAAACGTACTGTTCCCCAGTGTGAGATAAAGTTAAAGAACTCAATTCTGTATCAGACATATTTTGAGAGGTAAGAGCCACTGGCTCCACAACGGTTCGGCTGCTTTGATTTTTACTTGCTGACATTGTGGGTTTTTTATTAAAACAACTTTCTGTAAAGCAAAATGGTTATGTCAGAAATTTTATTCTCATATGTAATACAAGAAGCTTGCAAAATTCCCAATTGTAAATAAATGATAGAATTTAGATAATAGGTCTAATGGAAATGTTATCTTACTATTGATTTCCCTAAGATTGAATTTTAATGTAGTGTACCAGAAAAAATGATTTATAATGAATAGGTACTCTACGATATTCGTAATAAATTGACCATTTTTTGAATTACAAAAGTACATCTTGTTCTAGATTTAAAAATTCAAAAATTCAAACGTAAGTCAATGCTGCACAAAAATTCATGACTGCAGTACTTGATATTAATATACATAGCCGAATCATATTGCGAAGACAAAAAGTAAGAAATTCATTTTTGAGCATCATAAACAGGTAATTTTAATAAAAATATGCAAACATTCGAAGCGTACCGTAAGTGAAGGAACATTAGCGCCATTACTGTTTCGAACGCGCCATTTTCCACGAAGACAACTTTAATTCCATCTCACGTAAATTCAATAACTACTGTACTCAATGTAATTTGAATAAATTACTCTTGTCGAAACACTAAATTTCTTATAAATCTTAAAGAAACTGGACGACTTCCTAGCATTTCCAAGCAGGATAAAAAGTGCCGTATAACCACTTAACCTAACATTCGAAATTTCGTATTGAAAGAAAAGTGTGAAGTGAGAGCAAGTGAGAAAGAGATAGAGATAGAAGAGCAAAAGTGCTTGGGTGGGGGCGTCGCTCTAAAATAGGTATCTTTTTCTCTCGACAAATTTAATTTGTTACGTTGGCTCAAAAACTCACTTTGAAGTTATTATAAAACTTGCCACGATCTTTATGAAAAATTGTCAACTTTATCATCGCTTACCGCAAAATTAGTCTCGAAATAGAAAGATTTTGTTTAAAATCACGCGCCCACCATTACTGTCCCAAGCTACACACTGTACGCCGCGTAGCCACCGTAGCGCTGCTATAAACAGGTCCAAATATTTTATGTATACTTTGTTTTGATGGATAACGGCACAGCATCAATATTCAGAATCTTGACTGTTAACACTGACCTCGTCGATACCGGAATAATTATTTACGAGAGATAACTTTTGCGCACTTTACAATATTCGATTTCGCCATGTTCTATTACCCTTCCGCGGCTAAAAGCAGCCCGTAAAATGCTGGCGCCGCTGCACTCACCAACCAATCACAAGCAGACTCCACCGAAGCCGCGTTCCGAAAGCCGATGTAAACGATTCTTTTTCACTCTCGAATTAGTCGAATTCTCAATTGAACTATATATGTTAATTTTCTATGTTATATTTTTAACCACGAAAGCTTGTATTGCATGATTTTACAACGACGATCTTAATAGACATTTGGGCTTAATTAATATGATTACAAGAAGATCGTTCATATATTGCGATTAATTAATTAAAATTTCCTTTGAAAAATTCGTTGCTGAAGCTCTAAAAACTACGTACTAATTGGATTCAAGAAAATTGTTCGCTATCGATGATTTCTCGATAATGCGCTATGGTCAATTTCTACCCAGTCTTTCGCCAATTAAACTATTCATATTAATCATCAATTAGGTTTAATAACAACAATTATAATTATAATAGCTTCTTTTATACTGTTTTAATATTCGTTAATTTTGATGCGCTCCACAATATTTGATGGTATTTTTAGACCTAATTTTGTATATTAAGTACTTAGGCTCTCCGTAATTATTAACTGGAAAGCTGAGCTATTTTTAGTACTATTTACTCAAGGCAAGAAGAAATTAGATAACCAATTAATATCAATATTACAACTTACGCTATTCAAAATTAGTAATGCGCATGCGTACGCTACGCGTTTGTGTGAATGCGTTCCTAAAACTAAACAATTTCATTACTATATATATAGTGATAATCAGTATATCAATTAATTACATTAATTAAAATTTGCTAATGCAAACTTAATTTTTAAAATATTACAACAAACAAATTTTTCATGTTTTTTTTCAATATTTCAAATTACTTAGATATTAGAAAAAATAAATTATATTCTTTGTTCTAAATGTATTTTTTAATGAAATATATATATTACATAAAATATATCTCAGTATAAAACAGATATATATTATGATTATCACATTGATCGAATTTCAATGTTTATATAAGTATAGTTTGTCAATACCAATACACCAATGCATGAAATTCGTGATGAATCATAACCAGACCTGACTAATGACCATAACCTGACCAAGCAAGGGGCTGCGACTGCGCACAGAACGCCATTCGCTATTTGCTATTTAGCATTGTTGCTGATGATATCCTGCTGCCTTGTAATGTTTCATTTTTAGGCAAATAAGATTGAAACAATGGCCTCAGCAGTACGTCAACAACTTGCAAATTTGACCCATTCTGGTGGTTCTCATAAAGATCAAGCTGAAAAGTAAGTTAACAATCAAATGCTATGTCACTTTTTTATTGAACAAACAATAAATCTGTCTGTTTTTGTATAGGTACAAAGCGATCTTGGATGCGATATGTGCAACGTCCGGTGAGGAGCTCTCTGAGAATTTGAAAGTGTTCATTGAAGCAAGTATGTTGATTGTTAATGTTCTTTCGATAAACACTTTATTGTCGGAGATTTGTTAATTAATGTACGTGTTTTGTTTCAGTTGTTAACGAGAATGTTAGTTTGGTTATTTCCAGACAAGTACTAACTGATGTAAGTAGCCGATTGCAAGTTGTACCAGATCAAATTTCAAAAGCTGTTTCACACTTCACATTAGATAAGGTATTTTTAAGTATTTCTATGTTTCTCTAAATATGTCAAATATTATTATTTGACCTTGTTCTATGATTATTTAGGTACAACCTAGAGTCATCTCTTTCGAAGAGCAAGTTGCAAGTATAAGACAACACTTAGCTGACATATATGAACGAGAACAGAACTGGCGTGAAGCAGCTAATGTACTCGTTGGTATACCTTTAGAGACTGGACAAAAGTAAGATTTGATAGTTACATATTTAATGTAATTTTTATTAATGTTTCCATTTATTACAAATTTATTTAACTTTGCCTTTATAGGCAATATACAGTTGATTACAAACTTGAAACATATCTCAAAATAGCAAGACTCTATTTGGAAGATGATGATCCTATTCAAGCTGAAGCATTTATTAATAGAGCTTCCCTTTTACAGGTATTTTGCATAATTTAAGTTATAATTATTTTGTACAATAAAATTCAAAGTATACTAATACTACTTTCTTTGTTGCATAGGCCGAATCTAAAAATGAGCAATTACAGATTTACTATAAAGTTTGTTACGCAAGAGTACTGGATTATAGAAGAAAGTTTATTGAAGCAGCTCAAAGATATAATGAATTATCATATAGATCTATCATTCATGAAGATGAGCGCATGACTGCTCTAAGAAATGCTCTTATTTGTACAGTACTTGCTTCAGCTGGTCAACAGAGAAGTCGTATGTTAGCAACATTATTCAAAGATGAAAGATGCCAACAGTTACCAGCTTACTCAATATTGGAAAAAATGTATTTGGATAGAATTATTCGTAGATCAGAACTCCAAGAATTTGAAGCACTTTTACAACCACATCAGAAAGCATGTACATCTGATGGGTTAGGTTCTACAATTCTGGATCGAGCTGTCATTGAACATAACTTACTATCTGCTAGTAAGCTGTACAATAACATTACTTTTGAAGAATTAGGATCACTTCTTGAAATTCCACCAGGTAAAGCTGAAAAAATTGCAAGTCAAATGATAACTGAGAGTAGAATGAATGGATACATAGATCAAATTGATTCTATCGTACATTTTGAAAGTGAGTATGCTTTCAATTATTTAAGGTTTTTTTGTAACTCTGTAAAAGTATACTTAGAATTTAAGATGCTCATTTCCAAATATTTTTTCCTGCAGCTCGAGAAAGTCTACCCACATGGGACAAACAAATTCAGTCTCTTTGTTATCAAGTGAACCAAATTATAGAAAAAATTGCTCAAACTGAACCAGAATGGATAGCTAAAGCTATGGAAGATCAGATGGTGCACTGAATTTTTTAAGAGTTAATTTAAGTAATATTAAGTTCTCACAATCGTTCTAATGTGTAAGTTTGAAAATATGATTGCTCCATGTGTATGATGTACCATCAGTGCCACAATCAACCAAGAAAAACAAAGCTTATAATACGAATATAATATTTATAATTTTTTAAGGTAATCTTTCAAAAAACTTTCCTTAGAACTAGATAAAAAGGAGCACTTGAAATAAGATCCGTTCTTTTGTAAATAAATCATTAATTAAAATTCTTTTGTTATGATTTAACTTTATTGAAACAACAGTCAGAAAACTAAATGTGTATGGGTGATTCCACAGGAGTATCATCAATGTACATACGATACTACAAAAATTAATGACCTACAGAAAATGCACATAAAAAAAATGAAAAGATGTATTTTAAAGTAAAACATAATATGCAAGTTGTTTTCATTTTTCGTCTCAACTTTATTGTTGCTATGGATAGTTCCATATCGTATCTTACTAGAGTCAATGTGTTGATACTATGAAGCTGACGTCTAAAATTTAACAAATCATTTGCTTTTTACAGCAGTATAATACGGAGATTTTTAAATCTTGCATTTATTAGAATTTTAATTTGCGTCACATTTCATACCGCATCTCTTCCAATCTTCATCCAGCTGGCTGAGTGAACAAACGACATAAACTGTCCCTTATACAATATGCAATAAAGTTCAGGTAACCCTTTGCAAGGGCAAATCTACCTACATTACATTACATTACAGGCAATGACCGGTCTGAAGCATGATTGAGACATGTTCATTATGACGCAAGTGTAATGAAGTATGTTTTTTCGAAAGGGGTAGGATTCACTTTGATCTTGAGACTTAAGCCTCCAAATCTAGTGCCAGACCAACTTTATGACCACCAGATCCAAAATTCTTGCCATCAATGTTTGCAGAAAGAGTAAGAGTAACACCTGTAATATAATTAATTAAATTTACATTTTTGAAAAAAGTATTTATAAATGGAGTCTAATATTTTGAATTTTCAATAAATTAATTTAAATGTTCATAAAGGTGCGAAATGAAGATGTAACTAAGTTTGAGTTCACTCTAAGTGAAAACCTATTTATAAATTAGCATATGAGGCACTATAAATAACAAACTGTAGACTGTTTGCTCAAACTACCGTAGGATTCAAGATTCCTTCATGTCTCTCAAACACATTCTATTACATAACAGCTTTTATAAATTTTATATGCCCCAAAAACCAATAAAAATAATCTTAGACTACTTTTAAACAAATCATTCAAAAAAAATTTCAAGTATACTAACCACTGTGCAATTTTTGCTGATATCCCAAACCAATTTGTAGTTGAGAGTTAACCTTGGCCCTCACACTAACGTCCTTGTCAAGATCATACTTGGTACCAAGACCAAATTGTGTTACATTGTTGCTAGAATTCCAAGCTAAATTAATAGCACCATCAAGTTTGGAATTGATCTTATGGTATATTGATCCTCCGAATTCACGACCATTGTCACTAAAACAATAAATATATTATATATTGTTAGTACTGCAGAAAAAAAACATTTTCAATATAAAATTTGTTATAATTTATTTGATTTTGTTCATTTACACAGATGTGTGAAGATGGAAATCAGATGCGTTGAAGCCAAGTGCAAAATTGTTCTTTGTAACTTTCTTGGTTTGAGAATCAAAACCAACTTGGTATCCAGCTAACCAACCTGTAATATAATAAAAATTAAGTAGTGCTCCTTATTGTTAAAAGTTTGAAATAATTTTATTAATCTTACCTTGATATCCAATAACAGAAGTAGCATTGATCAGAGGGCCAGCTGAAAGACTCAGATCAAAATCAGCAGTGACAGCAACATTTTCATGTTTATATGTACTCTTCAATTTGCCAGTTTTGAGTCTATAAACAAAATAAAATAAGATTGAATGTAATACACATTCACATTTGTATCTACTTTTCAGTGTATAACATTTTTTGTGCAAATAGAAAAAAGAGAAACATTTACTGTGAACTGAATAATTAAATTTGAAAAAAAAGAATTCTGAATAAACGAGTAATAAGATAGTTGTTGGACAAAATATCTTTAAACTTACCCAGTTTGAGGAGAGAAAGTGGAACTGTAACCAATAGTGAGACCTTTGAGTAGCTTATCAGCAAGAGTAATATCGGCACCAAGAGTATTGTCTGTATTCCATTTTTCAACAAAAGTAAGGCCATAATCCTTAACCTTGTATTTGCTTTCAAGGGTACCAAAGACTTTGCCGGTATCCTGATTGGATACACCACCAGAAGAGAACTCAACACCACAGTCTGTCTTAGTCCTCACGTCAAGCTTGAAGAGACCAAAGTGGTATCCTTTACCAAATACATCACGTGCATTCTTACCAAGATCACCATAAGTTGGGGGAGACATTTTCTATTGAATAAGAAAATTAGATTTAGTAACAAGATGGCAGTAGATATGGTAATGAAACTTGAGATAACTTTTGAGGAATATTTTCTTAAGTATAACAATATAATTCTTATTATCTTTGTAGACCTAATTACATTGAATACTTTTTCATGTGACAAAATGGCAATAAAGAGAATAAAATAAAACCAATGATGAAGGAAACCAGCAGTCTTTCAAATTAATGGCTGAATGATAGAGGAGTCAAATCAATTGATCAGGGAAGCAACGGTTTGACACATGGGTGTACAAGGAAATTATTAAAAAAAAATCAGTCGTGAGCACAGAAAATCTTAATGAGTCGATTGTTTTATTGGTATAACTTTCGTTGTGACGGTTCAAGTGAAAATCGATGCCACTCCTCTTCACGGTCGATTAACCTTCACCTTATTACCTAAATCCTACCTCTCGTCATTCTATGAAACACTAAAAACTTGTAACATATACTTCTCTCAAGTTTTGCAGTGTCGATTCAACGACAAGACTGGTAGCTTAAGACTAGAAAGAGGCGGTATTGAACTGCCCTAACTATTACATAAGGCGTAAATTATCAATTTTCATTGAAAGCGTGAAGGGCAATCTCTCGTTTTCCCGTTTCAACCCGCATGCAATTTTCTTTAGAATAAAAAGAAAGCGAACTACTGAACCGTTGTAAATAAAAGATATCAATAAGGTAACGACGAATGGCAGTTATAATTCACAAAGGCACGCTTTGGATCATGGCCACGGCAGACGACATTTTACTGGAGCGTGCGCATACCGGCAACGAATACTTCCCGCTTGGCCGCTCATTCTTCCGAATTTTTCTCCCGTTTTGTCATGTCATTTCTACACGCAAATGTTACACAATCATCGTTAGTTGTGCTCAGTTTTTGAGCACTAATTGAAGATTACTTACTTACTCTCAAGTTTCAATCGGCCGAGTCGAATAATTCACGAATAGGGAACAACCCTGGTTAGACTCCGTCTGAATTCTGTTCAGACTGTGTACGTGCTGCGTACGTACGCAGAGAGGAGAGGATAGAATATCCGATATTATAGAGTAGAGTACAAGAGTTAAGTTAAGAGTCGGTATAGTCGCGATATGCGCTTGCGCAAATGAGCGCTTACGTAGATGTCACACTTTTTGAAAGATGGTAAAAAAAGTACTGAAAATTTACTATATTAATTGTGGTATGATCATATTGATTTATTGCATCGTGTTTCATTATTTAATTAGTAAGTTAAAAATTACAAGGTAAACAATTTGATGTGATATATAGGGTGAGCGGTCCCTATTATCGACCCCCACTGCACCCACTGCCCGGTCCCTTTCATTTAATTTAATTTAATTTAATTTAATACATTTGGGCAACGTATAATCACAATAATTGATTTGGTATTAATCTATACAATATATTTAATGGATTACGACTTGTTTCATCACATAAAAATATCAAATATATTTCTTTGACAATCAAAGTATAAATTAAAGTGGCCGGATATCGGTACATTCGACTTTTTCTTGAAGCCAATTACCGGTCAAAAAGCAAATGCAAATAAAGGATGTTTTTTTCCATTTTTTCAGTTGTGTAACTGTTTTAAATTGTGCTGCAGTGCATATTGAATATTTTGATATTATATTTATGTCCTATTGTAACTTTACAAATTGAATACATTTTAAAATGCCGGTAATTGATACATTGATTCGTTAAGCTGCCGGTAATCAGAACACTCACTGTCTAACCTGCATTGAAATTATAATGATAAAAGTGTCTAAAAGTCCAGCGTATGTTTTCTATAAATCGTCCAAACTGTGAAGATGGAATAAGTTAAATTCTCGATCAAATTGAAAAATGCATCCGACTTTCGTTATTATTATAATATTATGGAAATGAGTTGTTCATCATATACATCACTTGTGCCAAAAACGTGAACATTTTGGACAAATAATGAATAATGTTAAAAGAAAAAATAATCACCTTTGCTGAGAAATTGACAAATTATTCATGTCAAATTATTACTAAAATATTGAAAATTAAATATTATAACAGTTTTTAATATTTTATGGTAATAAAGTAGGAAATATTTACATTAGCCTATGGTAATTAGGATACAGAAAATTTTTGACTGAATATGGTATGATGTTACGTGGATATTATTTTATCATTAAATTTATGTACAATGTAAACATAATAGATGAGAAGTTGAAACAATTCTTGCTACTTGGGTTGATATGTTAATCCACTATAAATATTAAAGTAGAACAGTAGATAAAGAAAAGTAAAAGGATAATAAATTTGGAATTGACACCGTACAATGATGATTCTCGAAAATGAATGATACTTCAATATTAAAGTGAAGCTTATTCATTCGTTGGATTAATATGATTTGAACAGGAATCCTATTAAAAAATAATCGGAAATGCGGCAAATCTACCCATCGGACCTATCAATATATGGCTTTGACAGGTACGTCCTACCGTTGATGCCGACACGAAATGACGTTATTTTGATTTGAATGCTATTCAAGAATAAAAGTAAAAACGACTCACCCCGCCGCTGACTGGATTTGTTGGTTCCCTCGGACTCGAGCCTTCTCGTTACGGCCGTACTGTAGCTTCGGGACGGAAAGAGCGCGTACATCTTGAAAAGTAAGCCAGTCGAAGTGGAACTGCTCTTATCGACGAAGAAAAACAAACGGCATCAAAGTTTGCGCCCTGCAAATCCGCAAGTTCCACCATTTTCCACCACTTGTTTGAAAACATCGAAGCTTTCGTAACATAGCTCGCGCCTCAGAATCAATAAACTATAATCTGCGAGAGCGAGAAACTGTTGGAAGTTTCTCTGTCGTGGTCGAAAGATTTCTCGGAGCCAAAAATACTGAGGGAAGCAAGTTATATACCACACACTCGAAGTCGCTCGAAAGAGAGAGGGAGATGAGATGCAATCTAGATTGTACTATTGGCCCATGCGTGTGCTCGCCTGTTTATTTGGCGGGGATTTCGATTATAAAAAGCTACGGCACATCCGCGCGCAAGCTCCAGTGACGGTTCAACCATCATACAGTAGTGAACGCAGTTTAACGAAGACACAGAGTTACTCGATCATGTCGGTAAGTGCGCGTTAATTGATCTGATTGAAAATAAAGCGCAACCTGTGTGTATAATTAGACGGGCACGTGACGAGACGACGAGTGCGCGTAGAGAAAGAAAGTGAATGGGTCAAGTCGCAGTTATGCGCACTCTATTTTTATTTCATTTATTTATTTTGTGTGTGCTTTTAAGTGACTATTCATCACTTTAATATCTTCTATACAGTGGCTGAACTTAGAGAATCTTGACGCATCTACATTGGCAAATTATAAAACGTAAGATCATGTGTCACAGGAAAAACTGGCCTACGAAATGCAAAGAAATGACCAGGTTGGCAGATACTTGATAGCCAGCAGAGAATTACAAGAGGGTGAGGAGATTCTTACCGAGCAGCCATTCGTCGTTGGACCGAAAGCTTCTACCTATCCCATTTGTTTAGGCTGCTATAGTCCATGGCCGCCGACCGAGGATAGTCAGCCGTTGTGCTCGACATGTGCCTGGCCTGTCTGCTCGACAGAATGCGAGAACCATCCGCATCACAAAGATTACGAGTGCGAGGCAAGTCGGCATCTTTTGCCGCTTTTTTATTAATTTTTATTAATTTTTCATTTGATCGCTTTGGATATTTATGCGAAATTTAATGCAAAATATATGTATGAGTTGCTGTCAATTTGTTCTGCACAATACTTATACGGTTAAGATTGCATAAGAGCATTTGAAAAGAAGTAAAAGAGCCAACTGACCTGCTAGAAAGATATTGTTGAATGTTGAAAAGATTGATTGTCGTGACAACCTGAACAGATCTTCGCGAAATTGGGGGAGAAGTTTGACTTGGAATCGGCACTGAGCGAAGAGCATCTACACGGATTGCCGCACTACGAGTGCATAACTCCGTTAAGACTGCTACTGGCCGCGGAGAAAGACGCCGAGAGATGGAACAGCGAAGTCAAAGGCATGGAGGCTCACAACAAGAAGAGAAGTCAAAAGGACCAATGGAAAACCGACCACGTGAACGTCGTCGAGTATATTAGAAATCGTCTGAAGCTTGAAAGGTAGTAAAAGGAACCAATCTGCCATTTGCTGGTTCTAAATCAGCAGCTCTCAGATTTCTTCTATATGCAGAGCTCTGCAACGCGTGATTGCAGATTTTCCGAAGAACAGATCCAGACCGCTTGCGGTGTGCTCGAAGTCAACTGCCACGAAGTCAGATCGGATAAGGGTTTTGTCGCGAGAGCTTTGTACCCAAAAGTGGCGATGATGAATCACTCGTGCGTCTCCAACACTGTCCACAGTGTCTGCCCAGCCGAGAATTACAAGTACGAATGAAAATACATTATGCTCGAATTATACGTCAGGATGGTCTTATTCCTCGTCGATAAACGGACGAATTGGTCGGCTTTGTTCGCAGGATTTACCTGAGGACAGCAGTGAGAGTGCCGCTTGGTGGTGAGCTGTTCGGTAATTACACGCACGCCTTGCTACCAACGATGCTGAGGCGCGAGCATTTGCTCGAGAGCAAGTACTTCGCGTGCGTGTGTCACAGGTGCGCCGATCCCACGGAACTCGGCAGCCACATATCCTCCCTGAAGTGCAACAAGTGCGACAACGGCCTAGTTGTGCCGCTCGATTCGCTCGGTACGCTTCGCACTTTCGTATTTGCAAGTCGAGCTTTTGTCCAAGTGCAATAGTCAACCTTTTGGGGACGCTAATTGGACTTTGAGCGCCTCTTTCGATCAAGCCAAAAAATTAATCGTTCGTCAAAGACATTGTCAGCCAGCATTTGTCTTGCTTCCTTATTGCTTCAGTGAACAATACATCTGATGGATCGTCGTTGATTGTACGCGGACATTAACGATAACACATGCACATTTGCAGATGCGGACAGCCAATGGAAATGCACGCACTGCGAGTTCTCAACGAGGGGAGCGGCGGTGAATAGAGTACAGAAAATCATCCAAGGGGATATGGATCAAGCGGAGGTATATACGCTGGCCGACGGCCCTGACGCTATTCACGTCAGAGAGCAGTTCATTAAAAAGTATCACTCGGCACTACATCCCCGACACGCTTTTCTCATTATGACCAAGTGCGTAACACTCTCGACCGTCAATTATTCGTTAATCCGTTTTCCGATTTGATTTGCCCTGGAAAACCTCGAAAACTCCATTACAGGTACTCGCTGTGTCAGCTGTACGGGCGCGTTGAGCAGTATCTATTGGAAGATCTACCGGACATTGTTCTAGAGCACAAAGTCGAGACATGTGTCGTCAACTTTTGCAAGTGCTCGACATTGTAGAGCCTGGGATGTCGCGCTCGCGAGGCATTATTCTCTACGAGCTGCACGCTCCGCTGCTATTTATCGCCAGATCTCAGTGGACAGCCTCGACTATCGACAACGCAGCCCTTAAGTCCAAGATGATCGAGGCTATGGCAATACTCAAGCAAGCTGCTGATATTTTGTCGTTGGAGCCGAAAGGCACGCCTGAGGCTGAAATCGCTGAAGGCGCCAAACAGGCGATGGCTCAGCTGCAAACTTCCATTGACGACCTGTAAATCTCGTTTAGCTACACACACACACACACACAAAAGATGGTTTATTTTTTATATACGTTGTATACGCGCCTATGTATACCTGATCGATTTAGGTCGCCATCATTCAAATAAACTATAACATAAGATTTCTTTGATATAATAGGCGCTCACAACTACCGTATCTGCATATTGGTTGTAATCTATTTCTTGCAAATATTATTAATTTTCGTTATTAATGCAAGAATGAGTGTTCGGTTTTAGAAATAAATGTAGATTTTTGTACAATAAGCTTGAAACAATAAAAAGAGCAAGTTAATCAATCAACCACTCAATCTATATAGATTGCAATAATTGCCTCGGTGTAGTTTGAACGTAGGATCTCGTCGATTAAATCTCACTTACACTTACCTCAATCTAATTATACGCGCGCGCGCGCGCGCGTGTGCGAGAGAGAGAGAGAGAGAGAAGAGAGAGAGAGAGAGAGAGAGAGAGAGAGAGAGAGAGAGAGAGAGAGAGAGAGAGAGAGAGAGAGAGAAGACTGTGCATCTTGTAGCAAAGTACGCTTCTTCACTCTAATAATAGTTCGATGAATCGTCACGAGAAGATCAGAGATGTTTCGCGAACAGCGAGCTTTCGACTACATTCTATCCCAAGTATTTTTAGTTTGACGTTCATTTCATGACAAAAGATTAAGAAATCAGAGTGAACAAAAGAGATGGAAAGAAAAACACGTTGTGACAAGGCTCAGAGCGACAAGTATACCATTGGCAATTCGAAAAAATTGGGCAGGTAAATTTCTTATGATCGTTTTTAAAGGCCTCAAATTAAACCAGATCTTTTATAAATTATTCAATGAAATTAATTTTAACGAAAAACGTTTGGCAAACGTACGCGACAGTTTTCCTATGCGTACATCTATGTAAGCCGCTGCATATAGTATATATATTATCTAGTCATTCGCTGTCTTCATCTGGCTATAGGCATATGCTAGCTGCGAAAAATTTGTCACCTGGAGAAGTGATACTACGCGAAGAGCCGTTAGCCGTGGGTTCTGATATTTGCGACGAGCCAAACATTTGTTGCTTCGGATGCATGCGCTCGTTGTCGGATTTTCGAAATGGTAAGCCCCGTTACTGCTGCTCCAAATGCAACGTTGCGCCTCTGTGTAGCAAGATTTGCGAGGTATGGCTTTATACTTTTGACATTCGTACTCGATAGAATGGTCCAAATGATCAAATAGACAAACGCTGGCTCACGTACAGGATGCAATTGGGTTTCACGCTGCAAGAGAATGCAACGTTTTCCGAGAGAAGCAGGCCTCGCTGCTCAACAACTTGAATCTGCTCGCGCGTGTATTACTACACTTGCGGCTTTGGCTGTTGAAAGATGAAGACGATGGCGTTTGGAACAGCCTTATGAGCATGGAAGCGCACCTAAACGAACGCAGAAACACTGCAGTCTGGAAAGATTGCGAAACTAGGATAGTTAATGTAAGTCATCTAGAGCCGCATTGTCATTTAAGTGAAGGACATGTACACTTGTACTCGCAGGTCTTCAAGAAGTTCAGCCTCTATGCACCAACGGAACACAACCAGGATGAATCGCTTCAGAAGCTCTGCGGCATCGTCGACGTCAACACGTTCGAGCTACGCAGCCCAGCCGGCCCCATTGGGATTGCGACGGGGATCACAAAGGGTGGTCTGCGTGGTCTTTTTCGTAGAGCTGCCCTCATGGCACACTCGTGTCGACCTAACGCTCACATCAGCGTCGACGAGCATTTCCGCATGACCGTGTACGCTGCGCTGCCCCTCACGGCCGGCGATCTCATTACCTTCAATTACACGTCGTCCCTCGTGGTTTGTAGTTTGGTCGGAGCTATGCTTACGGCTCGAACGCCTATTGAATGTTTTGTAATCTAATTCCGTAGAAATAGTGTCGACCCCACTCATATCTGCCTACTAATTACGATAACGTATATTTGTATTTCGCGCGCATATACATATATAACCATTATTTACCTCGTATTCACAGGGAACTGCAAGCAGGCAAGACCACTTGCAAGTCGGAAAGTATTTCCGATGTCAATGTGATGCATGCACAGATCCACTGGAAAATGGCACATATCTCAGCTGCCTTGTCTGTCCACGTTGTCGAAAGAGCTACGTGGCTATGCAGAAACCACTGGATCTGGATCCTTATGATCAAAAAACAAAGTGGGTCTGTCAGAAGTGCAAAAGCATATTCTATGGTTGTTTGATAAGAACTACTATTACTCTAGCTAATCAACTGATAGATCAAGTGGACGAATCAGATCAGAAGGTGGGCCTTTCCCTTGTACATGATTATTTCATATTCGTTACCAAAGAAATCGTAATTTTTTACAGAAAATGGAAAAGCTATTGAAAAAATTATCACTTACTTTTCACGCAAATCACTATCTCATGTTGTGCTTGAAGCAAAAAATACTAGCGGTTTACAGAAATGAATTGACGAGCATCAATCCTCAAAAGAAAACATTAGAGAAAATGTTAGCTATGGAGCGTGAATTACTCGAGGTTTTAGAAATCGTTGAACCGGGCATTTCGAGACTGAAAGGTTTGTTAATTAAAGACATGAAACAATACTCTCAGGATAATTGCTCGTTTTTTGCAGGAATTCTGCTGTATGAAATGCACCTTCCAATTGCAATTTTAGCAAAACGCGGCTATACCTCGCGTCAACTATCGGCTCAAGAATTATTGTCCCAATTGGAGGATTCTCATAGCTGTTTGAAGCGCTCGTTAACGATGTTACTTTTGGAGCCAATAAATACGCCGGAAGGCCAGTTGGCCAAGCGTGCATTGCAGGACCTGAAAATTGTTGCGCAGAGTGTTGCCGATGCAAAAGCTTTGTCAGAAAATAATACGCGTGACAAAATACCAAAGTAAAGTAAAAATAATATGATCGATTAAAGACTAGCTTCGCATGTATTTTTTGCGATTTATACGATGGTCTTATGGAAACTCGCTGTGCTCGCTGTGCTTTATGTTTTCTACCAAAAGTGCTTATTTTCAAACGTGTAATGGCCAAATTCTCATAGCGTCTCATTTTAACAGATGCGCATAACATTTTAAATACTTATTTTAAATACTTTTTTACAAAGAACATACAAAATTATATCACAAATATATCATGACATTCATAGCAGGTCAGATTCATCTACACTACTATTTAAAATTACTTGATTCTTAATGTATAGACTATTGGTTTTTACTATTTTTCGATAAAAAATAATTTTTTAGTTAATGATAAGCGATCAAAAGTCATATATAGTTTCTTTCATATGTCAGGAAGCAGTATAAAAATCCAAGTTGAAAATTCACTTTTTTACAAAAAACGGGGGAGTCATTAATCCCATTCGATATGCCGTACCCTATTTTACTTGAACATCGAATGTCCTTTTCACGTTTTAAGATTCATTGATTTTGATTGAGCTGCACGAATGAAAATTTTAGAAATCTGCCAGGGCATTCTTGTTATGCGTCTAATTCTTATCATAATTATCTAAGTACGGTCCGTAATAAATTATTTTTTTCAATTTATTTCCCATATCTTAAAATCTAGCTCATATCAAATCAAAATGTAAATTAACTAGTGAGACGAATAGCCAAAATAGCTGCTTTTACAGCTTCATAATTACACTGTATCAGTAAAAGAATTAATATTTTTCTTTATAAAAACATCGACCTTGTTATATAATAAAAACAGAACGGAAAAAAACCGTCGCGTACGCAAACACTTATTTGCAATGCATTCCATATGGAAAAATCAATTAGTTCGACATATACACGTGGTAGTATAGAATTAGCTCTTACCTAGATAACATCGACCATAGCAGTCACGTACCGAGAATTTGATTTGTGAAAATTTGGCCAAAGTACTAATGATATCAAACGCGCTTCGCGCATTCTTTATCATTTTTATCATTTCTGATTATATTGATAAAGATCTTTAATGCCAATTCTTTTTTAACAATGGATTTTGGATTTTTTTTATAAAACGCATATCGTAGAAGAAAAATATATTTTGATGAAAGATTCACATTTCGAAATTCATGATTTATCATAATTATCCAAGACTGTAATAATTTTTTAGTTCTTTTCAACTACGCGGGTCAAATTATTCAAAAATCTATGCCATTCGTTAAATAAATATTGCGACAATAGATTTATTTCAATCTTACACATTCAAAAACCAGATTATCGATTATAGTAATAAAAAATAATTAGAAAGATATCAAAGAATAACCTTTTGTTTCTACAAAACAATTTACTCGCTGTTACGTCCAGAATTTACAAATATTTATTTTCCCTTTTTCGAATATATCCGTAATTTACTGGGAAAATCGGTCTAGAGCGAGTGAAGGTAGGCAGAATTATCGAAAGGAAAAACCTGTCGTGGCGAATTACCTTTCGCTACCTTTGGCCTGTAGTTTCTCCTACGATTTATCAAACTCTAGTCCGGCGTTGACGAGAATAGTGAAATGTGCCTAAAGCACCGCTCACAGTCAGTCATACTTCTCAAGTCGAGAGGAATTAGCGAAATGTTTCAGCTTGAGTTGAAACTGTACTAATTTTTAATGGTATCGATAAATATATATATAATTTAAATGTATATTTAAATATATATTTTTATATATTTCTTTATTAGTATTACACTGTTAATCTTTCTAGAGATTTAGACGTTTCGCGTAGCTCATTACTGTTTCGCTCGGGATCGTGGAGTGCCCTCCAGTCCTCTCCACAATAAAAAAAAAGTCAGTAATAGCCCGCCCACTGGCATGATAACTAATGTCATCGGACAATGGGCTAATTGCTCATTCAGCTTCGCGAGTCGTTCCTTATCCTATTCAGCAATTCTCGCGAGAGCATGAGAGAAGAGGACTGTGTCTCTCCCACTTTCGCGATGTGCTTTTGTCTCACTCTTCACGGGAAACAGCATCAACTTACATGCACATTTCGTCTGGAGGTCGATCCGTATCGAAGTTGCCGAGAGCGAGGAACCGCGCAGTTAATCGTTTGCGTGAGAAAGACTGAAAGTCGCATACAAACTGCTGTTTCGGGAACTTTTCAGCGTCTGATGTCTGGCTTGCTTGGAACGTACTACTCGCTGATAATAGTTTCAAAAAATGAGCGTTAAAACAACAATAGTGCAATCTTTTTTTTTTACTTTCATTGTCTTCAAAATAACCAGTATCGAAACCATACATACGGTTATTTGCCACCACATAACAATATAACACGTGACCAAATCTCAGCCAATCAATTCACTGCGAATAAAATACTTCAACATGGTATCCATCACTTTTTTATAAGCGGATACTAGGTTATTACAGGGAATACCAAATGAGATACGACAAACCTGCATGGGCAACAATGTCCGTTAGGGTCTTTAGAGTCTTTCTACTGATATTCTTATTCCATGTGACTTTGAACCTCCCGGAACATTAGTATAATTCACCATCTATCTCCCCATACGTATTCACTGGTTTAAAAAGTCGCAAAATACGCCCATCATGGAGACTGTATATGCTGTATACGTTTCCATGACGCCCTTCTTCTTAACTTCTTAAGCCACAGAATATGTACACAGATGTAGATGATGAACTGTACGAATGTTCTGGGGGGTTCTAAAACACACGGAACAAGAACATTGCAGGAATATTCTCTTAGTGTGGAAACTGGAAAGAAAATATTGCAGGCACATTCCACAATTACTTAGAAGGTTGCCGGTACGTTACCGGATTCAAACTTTGAAAATGTGCTGGGAACGTAGCTGTGCGAACGATCGGAGAGTACATAAGAGAATATTTTATTTAATAATTACATTTTAATGTAATTAATAAATAAAATATTTTTTTCCTTAACAAGCCCACGGTATGTGGACAGATATTAAAGTTCCAATGATTGTTAACTTCTTCGTATTTATTTCTTATAATACATACATAATTTGGACCTACGAGAAAAACTATTGCGGATACATTGATCGGGATTCATAAAACGTCCCAGGAATGTCGACCATTATTTCAATAAAAATTATTTTATGAATTAATTTTTCAACCATGAGTATACCTTTCCAAAGTTTGAATTCACATAACATACCGGGAACTTTATAGGCAATTGTTGCGGAACATTATTACGGCAACTATATATTTTTACTACTTTAATGAATATCATCACTCATGTCAATGTGCATCTGGGACGATTTCTCACCGAAAACCCTTTGGTATTGCAAAATTCCAGAAAACAAGTTGCCGCTACGCATAGTTACTACATACGGTCGATATTATACCTAGGTACGTAGACGAAATCATTTGAATGTTTCCCGGCAGCTACCTATGATTATGTGCGAGGAGCTATCTAACTATCGACCTTAACCACTGTCAGGAGTGTCAGGTCGCAGTTCATGGGTCAGTCTGTCACTTGGCAGCTTACTATACATAATTGCTTTCAGATTTCAGTCTGCTTAATTAAAAACGACGATGCGTGCACGGCAGTGATAGTATAATTTAACACACATTAATTTTGTCAAAATTCTTTCTATTTTTTGTTTTATTTCAAAAATACCCAATATGCGGAGCTGGGAGCCATTATTTGTTGGTAAGATATTACCGTTCAAACTATTTAGTATTGATATTCATAAACATAGAAACATGCTGTCACGCGTGCTTAACCTCATCATTCCACAGATGTACAGTTATAAACATTGACATGTCTATTGCAGTTGTAAGCTGATTTGACTGAAAATGATAACACATCGATGAGAATACTTTTCATTGGTAATATATAATTCATACACACGTGCACGTGTGTGACATTTATTTTTAACCTAACTCTTTCTCTCATTTCAGGTTGAAATTCTTTTTACTAAAAACCTAATTTAAAATGATTGATCAAAAAATTATTGGTATGTGCTTTTTGATCTGCCTAGCAGTTGTTTTCAATTTTTCTTTACATCGTATTGAAGAAGGTTATGTTGGTGTTTATTTCAGAGTGAGTATTAAAATAGTTCCATACTTGAATACTCATTAATCTAATGGTTAATCTGTTGTTTTCAATAAATTCACACTTTTCACATTTTGATTTTTAGGGAGGTGCATTATTACCTCATGTTAGTACTCCAGGATTCCATATGATGATACCACTTTTAACAACGTTCAAACCAGTCCAAGTGACTTTACAAACAGATGAGATAAAAAATGTTCCTTGTGGGACTAGTGGCGGTGTTATGATTTACTTTGATAGAATAGAAGTTGTAAATGTATTAGATGCTGGCAGTGGTATGTAAATAAAAATTTATATTTATGATCTCCTGTTGCTTTTGTTCTTTGTGGACATTCAAAATTATCTTTAAATATTTTCAGTGTATAACATTGTAAGAAATTATACAGCTGATTATGATAGATCCTTAATATTCAATAAGATTCATCATGAGTTAAATCAATTTTGTTCTGTTCACACATTACATGAGGTTTACATTGATTTATTTGATCAAATTGATGAAAATCTGAAGACTGCTTTACAAAGAGATCTAAATGAAATGGCTCCAGGCTTAAGTGTCTTAGGTGTAAGAGTAACTAAACCGAAGATTCCTGAAACCATTAGGAAAAATTATGAGCTTATGTAAGAAAATATATTTATAATTATTATAAAACATAGCAAATTATTGTTGAAAACTTATGTTTCTTATTGATCTTCTTAATGTATGTATGTAAAGGGAAGCAGAGAAAACAAAATTGTTAATTTCAACTCAACATCAAAAAGTTGTTGAAAAAGATGCTGAAACTGATAGAAAGAAGGCTATAATTGAAGCTGAAAAAGAAGCTCAAGTAGCGAAAATCCAATACAATCAGAAAATCATGGAAAAAGAATCACTTCAACGTATGGCAGCCATAGAGGATGAAATGCATCTAGCAAGAGAAAAGAGTCGTTCCGATGCAGATTATTATCAAATGGCAAAGCAAGCTGAGGCAAATAAATTGCTATTAACAAAAGAATATCTAGAACTTGAAAAATACAAGGCCTTATCACAAAATGCTAAAGTGTTCTATGGGCCAGATATTCCTAAGATGTTTTCACTTGGTGGCTGTGGTGAGAAATCAATGAGTCCAGTCCATGGTATTGCCTTAGGAAAAGATGAAACGGTCACTGAGTAACTTCACAGAAAAAATGGGCAGTTAAATAATTCTATATTTTTAGACAATTGATGCAATTATACTTCAAATGTTAATAGTGCACATGTATTGTTTTCAAACACAAAGGAAATTATGTGATTTCAGTATTGCTCACTTCTGAGTTATCTACTAACAATTCAACAATGACTTTAAATTTCTTTTTATAACTTTTTTGTGTGGATTTGAAAAAGTGTATACAGTGTTATGTATACCGTTATGTCATCCTTGATTACTTGTAGATCATTTTATTTATATTACTTATGATTTATCAAAAAATATGTATACATGAATAAAGCGAATATGCTATTGTTCGTATCAATTTTCCAAATTACTGTGTTATTATTTTTCAAACTAATTCAAATCGGTTCTGCAAATTTTATCACATTTTAGTACTCGATTTTATGAGTAAGATAGATTTCAATAAAAATATTTTAATTTTGTTGTTGTAATTTTTGACATACCATACCGCGACCCTTCAAATACAAATTTTGCTCACGATTATTGCTCAAGTTGGAGTACCAAAGTAATAAAGACACTGTCAACTGTCACTAATGTCAGTCGTCAGTTTGTCACTGAAAGTGATACGTGAACTCTTGCTACCAACTTTGTAAGTTGCTGTAAAAAAATCACGTTATTTGAAGATTTATAATAACTGTATAAAAAAATATTGATAAATCAGTTTAAAATTATCTGCAATTGACAAATATGACTGCAGTAAGTACATACCACATTGAAGCGTTTCATTTTAATGAGAAAATTATTTCTATTTTAATTTAAGGTTATAATATTTTGTTTTATCTATTTACTAGTAATGCTGACATTTGGTTTTACCTAATATTCATTAAAATGCTAAATAAATATTGTTCTAAATATATTGATATTGACTAAAAAGTAATACCAATATTTTTCAGGATCTGAAAAAGTTTCTGTTAGGTTTATTGAATCGAGTAGAAGGTTTGCACAGTATTTTGATCACAGACAGAGACGGAGTGCCAGCTGTTTATGTAGCTAATGATAAAGCTCCAGAATTAGCAATGAGAGCAAGTTTTCTTTCTACTTTTGGAATGGCAACTGATCAAGGAAGTAAATTAGGTCTTGGGAAAAACAATACGGTTATTTGTATGTACAGCAGTTATCAGGTAATGTTGCTCCAAATTTTTATATAATGAAATTTAACTTTAGTGTTAAATAAAAGGATTTTGTATGATGTTCAAGGTTGTGCAAATGAATAAATTACCACTTGTAGTAAGTTTCATTGCAAGTCACAATTGTAATACTGGCCAAATTCTTGATTTGGAAAAGAAAATTGATCCTGTGCTCAGCCAATTGAAAAATGCCGTTGTGGATGCCTGATGGTTGCCTGTTGTCCACTATGGGTGATAATTAATACATATCACCCATGAGTGTGGCATTGTGATAAAAGACTTATTATTTTGCATTAGCTAGTAGATGATAAAATATTGTATACATTGACATTTTGGAACTAGTACATTATTTAATTAGCTTAAGAAAGTAGATTTTTGTTTGTCTCATGTAAGATTTACACCCAAGTGAAGCAAGTTAGGTAATGTACTATTGTGGCAATGCAGCATCGCTTTATGAGAATGGAATAATTGTAAGCTAAACTTTGTACAATGGAAATTTATGTTTATTTGTAATCAATTAAGGTATTCAGATATAGAATGTTTTATTTTACTTGCTAATATTTTTTAATACATACATATTAAAGAGTTATAAAAATATTAAAATACTACTAGAAAAATGATTATACTGTGCTTATCGCATTAACTGTGTAAATATACATGTTTGTATCACTGATAGAATTATTGGAATATTCTCTATGCCAAATAATCAGATTTCATAAAGCAAAGGCTTGCCATCAAAACTATAGAGTATATTTTGAACAGCTGCTATGGCCATGTCATTTTCTGTCTCAATGGTTTGTGTACCCATGTGAGGGACGATTACTGTAAATATATAAGTAATGTGAAATTTATATGCTATTTTATGATAACCACATAAAAAGTTATATGGTTAAATATTATGCAAACGAAATATAAATGAAATTGAAGGAAAGTACTTTACGTGTTTCATCGCTAATCAATCAACGATACAATTTTTATAAAAAACGTAACGAATGACTTACCTACGTTCGGGAGCTGCAGTAGTTCATGATCCACTGGTAATGGTTCTGGTTCAGTAACATCAAGTCCAGCAGCGAAAATCGTTGCGTTTTTCAAAGCTCTGACCAAAGCATCCGTATGAACGGTCTTGCCTCGACCGATGTTTACAAAAACAGCAGTCTTTTTCATTTTTTTAAAAGCATCATCATCAAACATTTCTTCTGTTTCTGAATTCAGAGGTACGCTGTCGATAACGAAATCACTCTGTTTAAGGAGGTCATCCAAAGATACAAATTCAGCACCAAGTTCATCTCCTAGAGAACAGAAATCAGATCATTCTTTACGTCAAATGTTAGTTTTTTCTCAAAAGTTTACATGTTGATCCTTACCAATCTGTTTTCGTGAATGGCCAGTATAAACGAACTTTTTTATCTCGAAAGGCTTCAACCTTTTAAGAATTTCAACGCCAATGTTACCTAGTCCGACAATTCCTACAGTTTTGTTTCGCAAATCGTGACCTAACAGCCAAGAAAATCCAGATCCAGTCTTTCCTCTAATAGCAATGAAATCGACTTTAATATACTTGTTTCATTTTATTTATTTGTTTTCTAGACCTACTGTTCAAGTTGCAAACGTCCTTCGTGAGCGCGTCTAGCTGCACCTAACAATAAGAATACTGCAGTTTCAGCCACTGCTGCCGACAGAATTTTCGGAGTATGTCCAATTTTAATACCTCGCTTTTTAATTTCAGCGACGTGCAAATGATCAAAACCGGCAGTTGGAGTTGAAATTATTTTCAATCGATTTCCTACAAACGCAAATTAACAGTATTGGGCAAGATTTAAATTTAACGATTTTTTTTCTGCAAACAACTACCCGCAGCATCTAGAAATTTGGCATCAATAGGAACCACTCCAAAAAGAGCATCATGTTCAGGAATTACTTTTAATATTTCATTCGTCGTGGGCCAATTACTTCTCATAAGTGTAACATCACATCTGGAAATTCACAGTTAAGTGACAATACTTGACAACGTATTAGGAGAGCAACAAACATACTTTGTCTTTAATAAATCTAAAGCAGACTGAGGTGTGTCGTTGTGAACCACCAGCACTCGCGGTCTCGCGCCAGCTGACGCCATTGTAACTATATTGGCAATTTTTGTATTACTATGCCGTATAATTAGGATACTGCACATATTAAATATCCTTGAGCTTATGTAAGTATTCAAATCAGGAACTCTAATAACTTACTTTAAACATAAACGAATCAAGTGTACGAGAAACGATTATAAAAATAACTCTACTATTGTTTTCTTATAAATTAAACGAATAATATATATTTATTATTTGAAGTGGTAAAAATATAAGCATCACAACTGAGTAAACTAAAAAGCAGAAAAAAATAAATCTACCATTTATACGAGATTTTAACCAAATAGCGTAAAAATCTATATACATGTACCTAACACTTGTTTCCAATCAATTCGCTATATATACTAACGTGTACATGTGCGTGCCAAATGACAGCGGACTCTTATATAAGCGAATCTTATGCGCAAGCGCAATCCCTCTTACTATACTATTTTATGTAGACCATAGTAAAATTTACAAGTTTCTAATTAGATAATAGAATACGTGAAGTTCTTGACTCTTGGCATTTTTATAAAAATGTAACGCAACTCTATAGTCAAGGTTGAAGAAAGGTTGCAAGAAACATGTTAGGACAAAGTAAAAACTCATACGTTTTACTATATCAAATTTTTCTTAATAAAATTAATTAGCTAGAAATGGAATATCATACATGAGTAGACGGTGTTATATAGTGTTTATTTAATTGTTTTATAAATCGTTCATTGTAGATAAATTTTTTGTACCAAATAGCCTGGAATATTTCATAAGAGATTAACTGCATCGCCAAAAGAAAATGCACTAAAATGTATTCAGCACTTTAATAAACTTACGTGTGATAATAACTACGCAAGCGACTTCTTTTCATTTATGTTTGACTGGTTGTTATAAGCAGACTGTACACGTACAAGCAATGTAGTGCTGAACTTTTATGCTATTTTCATCAATCAATATATACTCTAAATTGTATGTCTCTATTCCAGCATCAATTTCTTTCACAGTATATTTTGTTTCTTTCTCTATGTATTATAACTTTTCTTGCATCGCATATGACGCAGCCAACAAGAAGTAAACACAAATTATGTGCCATTTTTCTCTTTCAAAATTGGGTATTCATTTATTTATTGAATAATAATCTAGTTTGAAAGTAATGCGTTAGTATATAGCACTTGTATTTATTTTTACAACATTAATTTTTAGTCAACCATTAACATTAAGCTTAGTCATAATTCGTAAAATATTTTTTCTGGAAAAACGTTTAAATATTTGCATGATGGGACATGAAATCAAGAAAAAACACGAGTTTTCATCTTTCTTTTAAAAGAAAATATGGATTTAGTATTATAACATTTGCATATTATTTATATAATTTACGTTATAACATTTATCAGTTTGCCAAGAAAAATAATACATTACTCAGTAGATAGACCTTACAGAAATTGAATTATTTTACAATCACAGTTCGTATAGCAAAGGTTTGCTCTCAAAGCCGTTAAGTATATTTTGAACAGCTGCTATTGCCATGTCAGTTCGGGTCTCGATGGTTGCACTACCCATGTGCGGAATGACCACTGAAAATGAAACGTTGATTTTGATCTTATTTGCCTCTCTCACTTTTCACGGTGACCAAACTTTATTTTCGTAAATACTATTGACAAAACGTACGTTTTTTCAGTGTAAGAGGTTAAATTAAATAGTACTCACGAGCATTCGAAAGTTTCATTAATTCGTGACCGATGGGCAGTGGTTCTGGTTCGGTAACATCAAGTCCAGCAGCAAAAATTGTTCGATTGTTCAAAGCTCTAACCAAAGCTTCTGTATCGACGGTCTTGCCGCGACCGATATTGACGAAAACGGCGCTCTTTTTCATTTTGTTGAAAGCAATGTCGCCAAACAATTTCTCGGTTTTTGCATTCAGAGGCACGCAATTGACGACGAAGTCGCTCCGTTCGAGCAGCTTGTCGAAAGAAACAAATTCCGCATTCAACTCATCTCCTAGGAGCCAAACAATTTTTATAAACTATTCTAAAGCCAAAATTGTGTGCAAGTCTGATAATTACCAATCTTCTTTCTAGAATGACCGGTGTAAACAAATTTGTTGATTTCAAAAGGCTTCAGTCTTTTGACAATTTCTACACCTATGTTTCCTAAACCGACGATTCCAACGGTTTTATTTCTCAAGTCGTGACCGAGCATCCATTGGAATCCAGATCCTACTATACCTCTAAAGCAAAATAAAACATTTTACATAGTAATTCTAGATGGAAACACTTGAGCAATATAAAATTTTACTTTTCGAGTTGTTGTCGTCCTTCGTGCGCTCGTCTTGTCGCGCCAAGCAACAAAAACACGGCCACTTCCGCAACTGCAGCAGACAACACTTGCGAAGCATTTCCCACTTTGATACCTCGTTTTTTTATTTCGGCCACATCCAAATGATCAAAACCAGCGGATGGAGTTGAGATTATTTTTAGCTTGCTCCCTATACGAAAAAATTTTGTTTGTGCAGTATCAAACTATAAACCTTTCTAATAAATTATTTTTCAGATAAAATAACCACCCGCAGCATCTAGGAATTGGGCATCGATATTAGTCTTTCCCAAAAGTGCATCATATTCAGGGAGTAACTTTAATATTTCTGCTGTTTTTGGCTTTATAGAATCCATTACTGTAACATTACACCTGAAAATTAAATCGATGCTTTACGTCGCGTTGAAGGACTTACTTAATAGTTTAATAATTGTGCAATATATTATGTTGTTCTAAATGACTGGAAATGTCAATATAAATTACCTTTGACGTGAGCAACTACAGATAACGAATGATCAGAAATAATTCGCTCTATGTCGTTGTATTGTTTAGTGTGGAGTTTCATACTTAACTTGCGAACATTACATGTTTATTGAGAAAAAAGAAAATGTAACACAAAAATAAAGTATTTATCGGCGTTAAGCATAAAATTGAACGTACTTTGCCTTCAGTAAATCCAGAGCATCCTGCGGCAGGTCATTATGTGTGACCAAAACTCGTGGTCTCGCGCCAAACGATGCCATTTTTAACGCTCGTTTCGAAACTTTACACGTAACACCGTCACACACAATGGAACTGCCACTTTATATAATCTATGCATGTACAACATCGCTCAGGCGCAGGCGCGATATATCACTGAACTAACTATACTAATAATAATTTATCTGACTTAACTGATAGAAGAGAACCGCAGCTTATCAAACATATATTTATCGTGAGGTGAGAACACAAAGCTGCCTGCATTTTTGACCAAAATATTTTGTTTCCATGACAATTATAATCTCATTTCATTCTTGTTCTTTCCGCAGTAGTCTCGTGCGTTTGAGTTCTCTTGAAAGTTTGAAAAGCCTTTTAATCAGGCAGTTGTTTGAAAGTCTAATCACGTTCATGATTGTATTTCACGAACTCAATATAATTGGTATCTGCTCTGTGTACGCATTTGGATATCTCTTAACAAACCGATGTCAGATAATATAGCGAGTACTACTTCTTCTCGTTCATGCTTCGCTGCTCATTATGAGCTGACTATACATTTTACAACTTGGTGCATTTCAATGTACGGTGAAATGCATATTCGCATATTCGATTGCTTCCTTTGATGCATAACTCTTGATGTAAATCTTTTCCAATGTATCATCGATGTATCAGAATTGGCTTGTATATTTTGCCCAGTATATAGTTATTGCACCGTTCGGCAATCATTATAATAAATTTTTCGTCAATGACGTGAACAATTGTACTGCCTTTTATTCATTTGAATTGGAAAAAATAAAAAAATGTCTCTTGTTTTGATCTGTATTCATAATTGTTACAGTGAAGCTTTACTTTGAAAGCCGACAAGCAAGTATATCTTGGAACAGTTGCTGTACATGGCTATGTCAGCTCGAGTTTCGATTGTGGCACTACGCACTACTCACAAGGCACGAGTACTGCAGATAGAAGAGATTTCTTTTGTAAAAGTTATTTGATCTGTTGGAATAGCGACCGCAAAAGGTAGTTCTTACGCAAACTCAATAAGCGCTCACCATATCATTCATATCAAGTCTAGCAGCCAAAATTCTTCCATTTCTCAAAGCTCTCACCAGAGTTACCTGATTATTATTCACATGAACAATTGTCATTCAACATGTTACGATGTTATTCATGTTATGACCAGCACTCGCGGTCTTGCACCGGCAAAGACTTGTCCAGGCACTTCTTTCTGACTTTAACACATAAATTTATATACTTCCACTTATACACATGACTATCCAAGACCTGCATTTTTCACGTGTAGATGTGACAGTACAGATTTCTTTTTATATCTGCACTACTCAGAGTCGGTACTGATAATAATAAAACCAATTTATCGTGCAAACTATTTATTGCACGATATGTCAACATATTTTCTATCTATTGGACTCTTGTGCAAATCTTTCTATGTTTTTTGTAAAGGTTTATAGTTGGCAAAAACAGGTTTTTCACGCCTATAAGTCATGGTAAGCATTTTAGATGAAAACGTTTCGGATAAAAGTTGCAGAGAATTGAAAAAGCTACAATTTGAGCCATCGCGCGATTATTTTCGTTCATTAGTTATTGTAAAAAGTATCAATAAGCCTCGAAAAATTAAAAATATTTAATATTTATTGCCAGATTCATTTTTTCTCATTTATTTTCCTATCAAAAGAAAGCTCTTATGATTAAAAAAAAATAATTAATAGATGAGAAAGCAAAGAAAGATGGTCACAGGATCAGCTATTGTGAGCTATTATATATAGGTATATGTTGTGTACGCATATGAAAGATTACCGTAGATTTCCGTAGATAATTAATTGTTTGAAAAGTGCATCAATATAATCAGCATGAATTTCATATAAATTGATGACTTTAATCATACTAACCTCAAAATAATGACCAACTGATACCTCAGTATTTTGCTTTACATTGAATTTTGCTCTATGTGAAAGTTTACCTTTAAATAAACAAAGTTAACCACAAAATATATAAATTAACAGATTATCATGATAAAATATTTCTTCAACACAGAACTCAGGATGATAAAAACTTACTAGTATGGATGAATTTGTAAATTGCAATTTAGCCTACTTTGTAGTATTGCGCAAGCAGCTATGAAAGTTAAACAGATATCGTACAGCAAAGCATGAAAATATTAAAACAACTGGATCGTTCGATTATCGATTATTATGATACGAAATGTTTTATATGTGAACAACTTTACAATGTGATATTGGTGGAAAGGGAAACAAAAGCACTGCATCAGTACAAGTTAAATAGTCACGCGATTCAAACATATTTAAGTTTCTCCGTGAATAATGTACACTCAAAAACAGTGCGCAGCTCTGCCACTGTAAGTACTAATTACAATACATAATAATTATAATACAAGCTGTCTCTGAGAATAAGTTCAAAAGTTATAAATAAACAAAATGTCTTAAATTAACCCAAAACTTAAAACAGGTACAAAGTTACAAGTTCCACCTGTTTCACAAGTCTACATAAAAACCCAAAGAACTAAAAGAAATAGTTAATCTTTCTCGAAAATTATAACCAATAGTTTATACCCGAAAAGGACCAAGATATCCTTATCGATACAGTTGAAGACATTTGTGTTTTGTTCTACATGAATGAAATCACTACGAAACTTAACCGTCAAATTTATTGTCCTTTTCCAGAATTGTTCAAAATAGATTCTGCTGCCACCTAAATAGTTCTACACTAGTTGTCGAGTTAACAAAGAAAGAAAACAGCGCCTTTGAAATTCAGAGCCGCAAGTTGAAGATACGTCCTTACGTAATATCAAAAAACCACACGAAAGACTAATTTATCTTAATAATTAAGTTTTCAATGTTTTAAAGAAAAGTAAAAAATTCCAAACGAAATACGTGAAAAAACAAGTTTTTTATATCATTTTACAAGTTTATCCATAGTTTTTTGACCAAAAAGTAACAATTTTTCTCTTTAAATTTTTTTTAAAGAGTATGTTTTTCGAAATATAACGATTTGATTCGTAATATGTATTTTTTAATAAAACACGATATAGCTTATAAAAATCATAAAAAAAAAATGTTTGGACATGATTTTGTAGGCTTTAGGACAATTATTTGGATAAACTTATAAACGGTACAGATAGATTTTAATCCCCATCACTTCCCTCCAAAATAAATTTCACTAAAGTTAGTAATAAAAAATAAAATTTTGTTTCTTACTTATGACGTAGCTTTTGAAAAAAAAATAAAATACAGACATGTAGCTTACGCCACTTGATAAATATTGCAAAATTCTACAAAATAAGTACTCGTTGGGTTTTTACGACGACTCTAAGTCGAGATATGAAGACTGAAAGCTTTAAGTTTTCAGTCAACAGGGTGGTAAATGTTATTGAGCGGAAATATAAAAGTAAAAAAATGACAATTATATTGCTGAAAGTGAAAATTTTTGAATAGAGTTGCAAAAGTATCGCTCTAAATAAGCCGAAGCGTGAAATTTAGAGTATCGATTTACTCTGCACAATTTTTTCTCTTCTTGTACTTTTTGATTTGTTAGATACAAACTAATAAGTATAAGAATGTGTTTCTTTGCTACGGGTATTTCCTTTAATATTAACCGACATTTTACTTCTGCTGTGCATTTGACGCGTCTAACGGCGTGCCCCCCTCCCCTCCGTCCGGTCCAATAGTAAAGAAATATAATTAATTGTAATTAGTATTTTAGGATAAAATTATGTTATAGGTAGAATTTGTCTAGGAAAAAATTCAATTTGATCTAAAATGAATATTCTAGAGATCATAATTAGCAATATTCTGACGACTTCATACAGTTGCGGAAGACCCATTGCTCTGTTTGCCTGTCTGTCTCTTTTACTCTATTGCTTTTTCGTTGGGTAGCGTTCCCTCTCCCTCTCTTACTCTGCTCCCCCACTCTTTTTGACTATTTGCCGCTCACCAAAAATCAGTGCGCCATGGAAAATGTGCGAAAAGCAGATTCGAAATTGTCGTCAGACTGAAAAGATCACAGTACCTACAGCGTGTTCTCTGAGACAGTGCATTTCTTCTTGCTGTTTTCCGGTTAGGCGTTCAAACTTATATGAGCGCGCGCGCATGTGTGTGTGTGTGTGTGTGTGTTGACCAAGACTAAATTTCGAGTTAAATAGAATTTTTATGTGGTACTCGCTACTCAGCGATTTGAATTTTCGAGAACGACTTGAAGATTTTCAATGCAAAGTATCTTCATAGCGAATAGTCGAAGATAGTCGGCACGCCACGAAAAATTTGCTCAAGACAACACAGTAAGCGTAGACGAAAAGGCAAAAAATTGCATCTTACAAGATCTTTAAAGGCTGTTTCAAAGTTGAACGACTATGCTGGTAAGAAAGATAAATTAATAGTTTTGTTTTAGACAAGTGTTTCAGTTTTGAAATATGTTAGGTTGTATATATTGTTTATATTGTTTATAACCAGAAATTGAAAAACAATTAAATTTTCATAGTTGACTAATGAATGCGTAAAATATATTTGGTGGCAAAGGTACGAATCTCCTTGAAATAGCTAAGTGATGGAGAGAGTTTATCTTTTGTTAAATATGCCCCGGTGCTATGTGTTTGT
This sequence comes from Phymastichus coffea, assembly GCF_024137745.1. Lineage (NCBI taxonomy): Eukaryota > Metazoa > Arthropoda > Insecta > Hymenoptera > Eulophidae > Phymastichus > Phymastichus coffea. The sequence goes on from NW_026706872.1 coordinate 1,293,608, forward strand.
GTTCGCGTTGGCGTCTGCGTCGGCGTCTGCGTTGGCGTCTGCGTCTGTGTCCGCGTCTATAATGCAGTCGCTAAAAGAAATGCGAAGCTGGCTCGGTGTAAATATTATATCTGCGATAAGTAAAGTCTTGATTTAACAGTAGATTCTTTAAATTAATTAGCATAAAAAAATCTACCAACTTATTTATTTTAAAAAGTTCATTCAGCGTAAAATACAATTCAATAAAAATGCAGCTTAGACCCTTGGGCACAGACGCAGATTAACTGACCTTTCGAACCTGTATAAGGTCCAAGCACATTCTGTCGCCTGCTGTGCCGTTGAGACATCGAGGCATCTTTGCCAAATGTTCAACTCTTTCGCTCTGTTGACTACTCACAATTAGCCATCTGATGCATAATGAAAACGAGAATGGTAAAGCATGTTGGAATAGAATGTCATCAATTGGTATCAATGAGAATAGGTTGCTACTAATCGGTCGTCTGCACTATAACTGTAACGAAAGCTGAATAATTCAATGGACGCGTTTAAATGACACACTCATTTATTTCAGCTGACACGGAAAAGTGACAAAGCATACTCGAATAACAAACTGACGTCGCTTTTGAGGCTGAACAAGTATGACGAAATAATAGATATGTTTGAGACTATGAGTCCATGTAACTTGATGGATCTGTGCGGCAAGACAGTACTTCACTTGGCAGCCGAGCATGAAAACCTGACTGCGATAGATCATCTGAGCGCGCAGGGTGCAAACGTTGACGCGCAAGACAAGCAAGGAGTCACGCAACTCATGACAGCCATCAAGCGGGGACACGTCAAGTCAGTTGTGACTATGCTCAAGATTAACGCCCATATTTGCGGTTGCCATTACACGAACGTCAAAAGACCGTTTCAGTCGATCATATTTCGCTTCGCCGTGAAAATGCCACTGAACATCGTCAAGATGTTCTTCGAACAGGTCAAAATCAGGAATCGGGTGGACCTTCGGATTGCGACGAAGGAGCTGATGCGCTTCAATTGCCCACTCTACTGCGTGGCCTTGCTGCAAAACAGCTCGATATTCAAGCACATGCTGGATCGCGGCGCTTCCGCGACGAGCGGCTGCATCTACACCGGCAACACGGTGCTGCACGTGGCCGTGCAATTTTCCATCTGGGAGATCGCCGAGCTGTTGATCGAGCGCGGTGTCGACGTCAACATGACCAACAAGACGAGCGAGACGGCGCTGATGCTGTACCCCGTCGCCAGGTCCACCGGCGAGGACTTGCGCGTGCTGCGACTACTGCTGTGTCGAGGCGCTTGCCTGGTGGGCCGCACCGCTCACGGCAAGATACAGGTGCACACCCTGTTGACCCGCGGCACCGCGCCCGTCGTTCGCGAGGTGTTGCGGTACATGCCGGACCTCGGCGTGAGGGACGCTCTCGGGCAGACGCCACTACACTACCTCCTGCAAAACCGGAGCGACGGAGTCGTCGAGCAGCTGGCTGGCAGGGAGCTGCAGCTGCAGCTGGACGCGTTCGACCATTTCGGGCGAAGCTCCGTGCACCTTGCCGCGGAGCGGGCAATCCCGCGGAACGTCCAGTACCTGCTGCGCCGCGGCGCCAACGCCAACGCCAGCGGCGACGGCGGCGCCACGCCGCTGTTCAGTGTTCTGAGCTCCCTCGGAGAAGCGGACGCCAGCGGAAATGCTGCCCAGTGCATCGAGCTGCTGCTGCGACACGGCGCGGACATTCAGTTCGTGGCTGGTCATCGGAGGACCGTCTTCGATACCGGCTCGAAGCGCGACGAGGCGTCCGGCGCGGTGGCCTCCTGGTCGCCGGCGTGGCTGGCCGCTGTCCTCCCGATCGTGGCTTACTTGGCGCTGTCCGAGTCGCGAGGCACGGCCACTGTCACTGAGCTCACGCTCGCCAAGATCAACTCTTGCCTGCCTCTCAGGTATCACTTGATGCATTGCCGACGACAACTGCGCCAGATTAGGAGACTCGTAGATCCGCCCTTGGTTGGGATATTTTTTAAGTGTCTAGCCGACAGCGATGAGAAGGTCGTGCGTCTGGCGCGAAACCGAAAATTAACTTCGAAACTGCTGAGTGCCATTAAACAACTTTCGAGACAAAGCAGCTATTCGATCAGTCTTCGGAATCTGCTTCGCAAGGCTGTTAGTATGATCGAATTGCAAGATCAGGCCATCCCCAACCTCTGCAGAATCAAATATTTATGCAGCAATAGGCTTGTCGTCAACAAGATAATTAGTTACATGAACGAGCAAGATCTAAGAATTTTGAGTCAATTTTAGCTACTAAGATCCGTTCTACCGCCACGTTTTGTGATATTGTCGAAAACTTGAAACTGCGACTTCGCTCCCAGGCTATGATCCGTGCTCATATATATAAGAAGAGTTAGCCACGCTGCATCCTTCTATATATACTTTGTTTTAAAAGTAGCAATTATTAGTAATTCGCAGTCGAGACCGACGACATGAACTCGCACTCTACCTGTATATTCACTTTCATATCCACTTTTCGCACATGTGTAAAATAAATTAGATGTTTTATGCTCGACTCGAGTATTTTTCTTCACCATCCTATTCCTATATTGTACTTGTTCAATCGTTCGAGTATTGAGCACGCTTTAGTCGTAGACTCTTGACTGACGCTTGACTAATAATTTTACTAACTGAACTCTGATAAAGTCGTAAGTCGAAGCACTCGTAAACGAATGAAGCATCAATCACTCTTGATCGTATCCAGCTATGAGGTGAGCCCTAATCGAGGCAATATTGTACTCAAATATTTGGAAAAACTTGATTCTGTATAGTTACGGCCAACGGCAATCTAAAAAGTATTTGAGTTTCACCTCGGCACGAATGGAGATGAAGTATGTCAGTAAGTTATATCGTTGCAAGCATTTTGAGGAAACAGCACGCAGGCAATCCGTAGCGCAGGAGATAAAAGTATGTATATCTCATTCGGAAACTAGCTTGGTCACCGTCTAAACTAATATATCCAAGGAAATTAAATGACCCGCTGAACCCTAAACGTCGCCCACATTTTTCGGAAAATCATACGTTTGTTTAAATCGCTACTTTATTGTTTGAATAAATTATGAATAACTGGATTTTTATATCCCGGCAGATTTTTCAATTTAGCTTATTTATTTTTTTTTTTTGCCTGATTTTTTGAAGACAAGCTCTTGCCATTTTTTTGAAAAATACCTGTATTTCAAAAGCTGTGAATGCTTAATTAAGTAAAAGATTTGACGTTTTTCGCCAAGTTTGCATGTTAATAACTTTTTAACTATTCAAAATTTTCGGACAAATAACGAACCTATTTATTCTTTAACGCTTACCCTATAACACGATATGTTTTGTGATTGCTGGTCAGAGATACACTTTTTTATGGTTACGGGGTGAAACCGCGCTCGCGGACGCTTTGTTACTATGTTGCACACCGTTTTTCGAAAAATATCATTAAACAATACAATAAATATTAATTTGATTCAGTCACACGCGAATTACAGATAAAATTCCTTTTTATCTTAAATATTATTTTATTATAAATATAATTAATTTTTAAACGTCAAATACTTATAGAAATTGTAGATGCGATTTGTAGTGATACTAAAGTTAGAAATTCACCTATCAATAAATTTCCAATAAAAATGGGCTTAAAAAATATCAAGTAATTGTAGATACTCATCATCTTACTGATCGTAGCAGACTACACAACCAAAACGGGCACTCACAATCCAAACTAGAATTGTGTCTCCGTTATTTCGGGCGAGGTAAGCTATCAACTACATGTTTATTGTTTTTTTTTTAATTTTTTCACCGGAATTTATAAATTTATTCAATTATTATATACTATAGGATCCTCGAAAACACGTTAAACAAACTATTGCATAGAAATGACGGATTCACATCAAATAGAAGTTTATGAAATAGATAGTGGCTGTTATATATTTAACAAGCTTAGCATTTACGTTATTACTGCGTTATCAGTAACTTACCAGTTGACGAGCTTTCCATGTGATATATCCGTAGGTTAACTGCTTATCATATTCATCTAAATATCAATAATTTAGAGTCATATTTATATGGGTATATGATATTCAGAATGATTTATTAGTACAGAAGAAAGTAGATACTTTCTCGTCGCCGATTGATAAAAAAAGTTGCTATTCTAAAATATGTATTTTCTGGAAAATGATATGTCGTTGTGTGAAAGTTAGAATAGAGTGTTGATATTTTGTTCTTGTTAGAAAAAAAATTAGAAGAATAAATACAATGCAAGTTGTTAATTAAATCAAAGCTGCCATGTGAGTATATTTGAACAATACTTATAACTGTAATATTAAATTTTTACACGTATTGCAATCACGTACAAGTAATAATATGAATTACTTATTTATTAGCAATATTATATATTTATTAGCAAAAGAAATCCAGATCCAGATACCAGATTAGGTATTTCTGAAGGGATCCAAACTCAAATTTGCTCCATCACTCTCAGTTTTCGACATATCTAACCTAAAAGCAAAACACAACCCGTACAACTTTGTAAAAAAAAATTTTTTTACAACTTGAATGACGACACCATAAAGAACAACTCTTGCCCTTCAAAATGCACTCCTCATTTTTTTTCAATATTATTTTTTCCGGCAGAGATGACATTGAAGTATAATTAATTTGCATTTTCGCAAATGTCATTTAAGAGGAGAAAAGTTTCGCTGAAAGATAATAGTGGTAAATAGCATATCTATTAGAATACGCTTGATTTAAAATAAGCGTAGAAAGTTTCAAAGATGCATCCCTTAATGAACTACTCCCTAATTTTCCAAATCCTTGCACTTTATAACTCGGTAAACTACAGCTCAAGACTGCCATAGCCAAATTTCTTTAACCAACATAATCTGTAACCTACAACACTATAACACTTTGGAGCACTACAACCCAATTTCCTAAACCCATAGATACCATACTCTTTAGGGCGATAATTACAGACTATTAAAACGACATTTGCAAAACTACAAATTTATTGTACTTCAATGTATCATTTCTGTCGGAAAAAATGATATTGAAAAAAATTCGAAAAGCTTTTTGAAGGGCAAGAATTGCTCTTTAAGATGCCGTTATCAAAGTTGAAAAAAAACTTTTTTTCCACACAATTACAGGGGTTGAAAAATAGCAAAAAGCGTTTTTTTAACGCTTTTAGGTTAGGATATCTCAAAAACTGAGGTTAATGGAGCAATTCTGAGTTAAGATTCGGATTCAGCGTACCAAATCCCTTCGGAAAAACCTGATCAGGTCTCTAGATCTGAGAAGTGTCGGTCTGTGTATCATCAGTCTAAAATTCTAATAGCTTCTTCTACGTCTTCTAAGCCTCAAATAAACTATATGCACTTACTTAAAGGGCACCTTGTTCAAAAAAATAATAAAGAAATCAAACTTCAAGTAATTATAATTATGACTTTAGAACTAATTTTTTGATTCCACGGGTCCGTCAAGTACGTATATATTTGAAGTATAATAGCAGATTAGTGGAAATTATTAGAATTTAAAAAAACTTTGGTTCATCTATGTATTATAACATATTAACAATCGATTTCAAAAATTCACTAATACGAATTTAGACTTATGATTATTTTCTACCAGCTCACCTATTAGTTCATATTTCTTGAAATGTATGAAGGAGGAAGTAGGAAAAAATTTTATTTTCGGTATTTAGATCATTTTGTTACAATATATTTTATAAGTTATAGAACGATAAATGTTTACCTTGGTGCCAATATCATTTTCCATTTACATGAATTAGTAGTCGTTGGCATTTTTAGATTATTTTTACTTCTTTATATTGCTGTTTTAGGATTTCATTAAAAAATGTTTCACGTTTTTGTATCAAAGTAAAAATCATGTAAATTTTTCTTGTGATAGAAATTTACTTGTTATACGTTATTTTTATGGGGAATCCAGTGCGGAAAGTTCAAAGGATCACCTATAACTAATTTTATAAATCAAAATGTGTTGAATCCAGTAATATCATTATTTGTCCTTGTAACCTTAGAAAATTTTGAGATATTTTTGAGATCTTAATTTGAATGATATAACATAACTCAAAATTTAAAAATGTATAACCCGACATCCATATAGTAGCAGGGGCGGCAGAAGGCAATGATACAGTAGGATGAAGTGGTTGATCACATGGCAGTACTCGATGGTGAGTGGGACGTGATGAATGACTCGTTGACGTCCAAGATAAATCCGACTGATCAGTGTCTGATGAACTCGGCAATCACAAGCTTTCTTGATGCGTGCATTTATGCTAGCCTGTCAATTGACTGAGTTTGACTCGGATATATTGAACGCATTATAATGGTAAAAACTGATATGCGTGCTAGTTATAATAATTATCAACATTTTCTGAGCTTTACTCAGATTTGAACGCATATATTCGTAGATTTGAACGTATAAATCTGTAATAAAGAAAAAATATAGAAAAGTTAGTTAGAAAATTAATTTTGTTTACATTTCTTGTAAGCAAAGTTAATTTTTGGAATGACGATTGCAGGCCACGCTATAAGTGAAGAGAACCACATTGTTTTCTTTTATTTTACTTCGAAAAATTGTAACACGAAGGCATAAAGTGTATAGGATATTACGTGCAACGTGATCTCGAGGAAGAGAACATTCACCGCTTCTTGCTGTCATTGTACAGCAGCAGCAGTAGAAATCGATGTTGCTGCATTTTATTTCTCTATGCGAGGCTATTTATTTGTATAACCTCTGTAATTATTGTTGATTTTCCATAAAAGTGACTGTTGAACTACCAATTAGTAATTACTAAAGTAGACAATCACATATTTACGGAGAAATGTAGTAATTCTTCATAATCTTAGAAAGAATTGTTAGGATGATAGAAAGGTACTTCTGAGCGCAATCCCTCCAAGTTAAATTTTACATGCGATAAAATATTCTTCGAATTTAGAAATAGGACGCGTAACTAAGAAATCAACGATAAAGGAATTATATTAAGGAGAATAACTATAAAAGTGTAACTATAAAAACATAATAAAACGACCAAAGGTAGGTGGAACGTATTATGTAATGTAAAATTAAATGAATATGAGTTTTAAATAAAGTATATCGGACAGATTTATTGACCGATACATTAATTATATCATTGAAGAATAAGTAGGTTTTTTATTTTTCCAAAAATATTCTAAAGTTAAAAAGTTATTAACATGCAAGCTTAGTAAAATACATCATATTTTTCTTTTTAAAACATTGTTAGCTTGAAATAACATGCATTTTTTAAATAAATGATGTGAAACCTTATCCTTTTAAAATCAGCCAAATGATCTAAAAACAAAATTTGTCGAGATGGAAAAACCTAATAGGTTTATAATTTGTTTAAACATTTGCAATTTAAATAAAATGTACCATTTTTCTGAAAAACTAACCGTAATATTAGGATTCAGCGGGTCAAAATACATAAGAATACATATTTTATTTGTTTGGAAATATTTGCTCCCAGACTAATAGCCACGAATCATCATCCGAGTACGCAACAAGTATCAGGGTAGCAAGCTAGAGTGGAGCTGTGCCTTTTGGAGAGAGTCGCGCTCACATGCACATTATGCGATACTTCTAGTTATATAGTCACGACGCGGAGAGAAAAAGTAGGTATATAATACGCGTCGCGCTTACCACGGCTCTCTTTATACATAAATATTTGCCGTTGGAGTATGCGCGCACTATATGCACGCGTCGTACAACGTGCAATATAAGTTGGAAACTAAAGTCTTTACTAGGGTAATATCAACAGTTGCAAGAGGCGTTCGCTCTCTCGATAGCTCGTCTATATCAATTCCTATACTTTACTTTTCCGTGCGCCAAGCATTTATTTATCCGATTCACAGAGATTGCAACTATTTATAGCCGTTGCAAGCCCATTGCTCGCGTGCAGTCAAATAGTTTTTTCAACTTTGGCTAGTTTTCATTTTTATGCATAGCGAAAATAAATATGTACATATAATACAATAATAATTGATTTACCGCAATGAAATCTGAACGTTAATTGTGTATAATATGCTGCGCATATTATATTCATATATATATATACTGGACAGTTTTAGAATTTCTAACAGACTCGAGGTAATTGACATACTTGTTTGTGAAAATCTAGCAGTGAACCAGCTTGTACTTCTTCATCGCAACAAGAAACGTAAAACACTTTTTAAATCTATCAAATAGTAATTTCGAAAGCTAATCTTGATTAATGTTTTTTATATTAAAATATCAATTAAAAAAACATGAGTATTATTCAAAAACGTCCGTGTATTAAATAACAGAAAAGGATATAATTTAGTGCGATTGCATAATTAATTGTCGACTGTTTTAAAAAGCAATTATTTGAATGCCGTACTGTATTTCTATACTATTGAGATTAACGAGCCTCTTTTTCTTTTATGCGAGTGAAAAAACAGTTGTCAGTCGCTCAGGCGTCGCGCTCGCGTATCATCTTGAATTTTATAAGTAGGCGGTATAAGGTACTTATTTTATAAATCTTTTAACAAAGTGATAACAAACATAGATAGTGTCAGTAATTAATTATTAAGTTTGCAAAATTGGAATAAAGACTATAAGTAATCCAATGCAATATGAAATCGAGAGAAACAATATTTCGCAATAGGCAAAGCCTATTAAATGTGTGCATGATTGGACGCTTGTATCTTTCTTGTTTTTATATGTACAAATATTATGTCATCGCATGCGTATATCCTCCTCTCCTCATCCCCTTATAAAAAAGTAATGGATGACATGTTAAAGCATTTTATTCGTGATCTGAATGGCTGAGATATAGTCACGTGATATGCTGTTATTTTATTCCCCTTATAAAAAAGGGATGGATGTCATGTTGAAGCATTTTATTAAATTGTTTATAGCAGTTTTCGATATGATAAATCATGAATTTTGAATACGCGGAATTGTTTTATTAAGATTCTGTCTAGAGGGTGAGTACCTTCGCCATTGATCTTTTCTTGTTTACTTGTCGCGCGCAAAAGCCGGTAAACTCTTATCAAGCGTGAAATAGTACACTACGATACAAGTGCGGGAAAGTAGAGTCTTGTCTCGTGTGACATTTACACCCGGGAGCGAAGCGAGGGTGGAAAGGTACACGAGACGAGAAACTCTTTCCCGAACATGTGCCGTACCGTATTTTTTGATACGCCGTGTGGAAAGTGCGATTTTCAACGCACGTTTTTTACCGAGCGTGCGGGAAAAACGCACTTTCCGCACGGAGTGTCGAAAAAAATTTTCCGTTTGGTTTCGCGTATGAGTGGAACCTCTTCGCGTGCAAAAGTAAGTGCCCTTTTTCGTAACGCCGAGCGATAAGCCACGTGGTGTTTTGCAGTCGAAAAATGAGTAGAAACAGGCGATGATTAGTGCGTTGCCGACTTTCAGTTTTCGCAAGCGGAAAATATAATTTGTTAGCCTGCAAATAATAATTTATTATTAGGATAGGGATTAGGATTAGAATTAGGGTGCTATGGATATAAATGTATCCGATTGTGCAAAGGCTCTATACTGCAACTGCCCAATGTGCAGTTGCTACTGTGCAACCGGACTTATGCATCTCAATAAAACCCCAGTAATGCATCGCGTTGCTGTTTGTGCTGGTTTTAATTCTAATTTCATTACGGACATAACAGTGACAAGATTTTTATATTTGAATTAAGAGTGTTGTACTCGAAGCATAATAGTTTAAATTTCCAAGTTCTAACTGTATTATTAAAAAATTATTTTTTTGACGCCTATGACGATTGATAAATATTCGCCACTGCATTATGTCTTAGACACTTTTTTGATGATATTTTAGAAATATGTTGAATAAATGCTATTAAGCAAGCAACGTTACCATCACTAAATACAAGATTGTTTGAATGTTCGGCTTACTGATAATAGAATGTTACAATAATAATAATAGAATGTACTATTAAAAATTGCAAGTAATGGATTCTAAACAAATTATTTAAGTTTCTTCTTTTGCTACATCATTTTTTTTTATCATATATGCCTTAACAACAGATTATCAGCGGTTGTAAATTGTTTCTTTAAATGTAAAACATGAAGGTCTTTCACAGTCTCAGGTAAATAATCATCAAAATCATACATTTTATTATTTTAACCTAGTTTTGCATAATATCAAGGATTAACGCCAAATTACTCGTTGAGAATTATTTCGCCTGCAAAGTTATTCGTAAAAACAATTTGTTGCAAAAATGCGTTTTTAATTATAAACTTATTATTAAATTTTTTTTACATTTCATTTGCTTGTCATTGCAGGGATTTTTTTAAGTACAAAAAGAAAATAGAAAAATTATAGATCCTGCACTGATTGCAAATATACAGTAATTAATCAAATTAAAGTGACCATAACATCAATACAAACAGAATTTTCAGACAAACATGGCATAAAATTATTATCTGAAGATATCCAAAATCACAAACAATTTTTAATAAATAAAAATGATGATAAATTATCGCAAATAGTCTCAGTATTAATAAAGTCATTTTCTAGCTTTCATGCGTGATAAGTAAACAAGAAAAAATCATTAGCGAAGGTACATTTTCGCATGCGAAGATGCATCTCACCGCCTAGACATACTCTTTTATTAATACACGTTTTACACTATGATCAATGTTTTGTAAACATAATTGAAAAATCCAGCTTTGAAAAAAGTGTTTTGCATTAAATTCTTGTCATATTTATCAATAAAACAAGAAATGAAAAAGAAAAATGAAAGCGCGCGAAGCGCATCTGATGTTCTTATAGTTATATAATGTAAAGTCGACTCACGTATATACATATGTAAATACGTTACTCATGCATTCCGTTCACGCTCTATAGCTGTCGTTCTTGAATCTCGGCTGTTGGCATTTGGCATACCTATGCGGCATTTCAAAGAACAACGATATATATGAAGAAATCGCAACTGAATTCTTAAGCTTGTATTTATCTTACGCTCAATTATTGGCTTTATGTAGGTTATTATTAAATAGGTAAGTTCGTTTATTTTTCCTGGTTTTGTTTTATTTAAACGAGCTGTACTTACGGTTGAATATCTGAGCTGCGCTGTCCTTCAATTTTGAGGTTATCGTATAATGCCAAATATTATATCATCATTAAATTAGCCCTGAAACTAAACTCGTATAACTCAAACTGTTATATCAAATTAAAATTTAGTTTAATTATAAACGATTGATTCGCTTGCACTTTTTCCAGTACATAAAATGCGACTGTTACCTCAACGTATGCTTATTCCATTGTTAGTGAGTTTTTCAATAACTGGAGCTACTGTAGTATTATTGTATTTCATCAATAAAAAGGTTAGATATATTTTTAAACAGATTCAAAACTATTATATATAGTTTCATATTTATATATTTTATTTTATTGTAGAAGGATGAGGAAAATTTTAAATCTGGACAAAAATCAGAAAAATCAATCAAAATCCAAATTCCTCGCCAAGTAGTTCCTCTTGTTATTGGGCGTGCAGGCTCAGTGATTCGTGAATTACAGGAATCTACAAATACAAAAATTAGCTTTATAGAAGATAATGATGTTGACTTACCTATGCGAATCTGTGTTATAACCGGAGATCCTAAGAACTTAATATTAGCAGAAAAAAAGATTCAGGCTGTATTGATCAACCAACCATTGATTGAAACTTATGAACAATGGGTGCCCCAGCGAACAATTATGAAGATGACTGAGAAAGGGGAAGTTTTGCTTAAACAAATTCAGAATTCATCAAATGCGAAAATTATTCTTGAAAATTCATTTAATGTTGCTGATTTAGGTAAATATGAAAATGAGAGAGTATGCATTAAATTCTCTCTCTCCTTCCCCCTGCTCCTTTTCTCTTTTTCACTCTGTAATATTTCATTATTTTATTTTTTGACAGATACCAAGAAAAGAGTAATAATAAAAGGTACTGCGGAGCAAATTGCAAATGCCTTATTATTAATTGAAGATAGAGTACGAGAAAATAATGAGTCCAAAGCCAAAACTGAAAAAGGCTCAATCAACAGAGTTCCTAGAGTTAAATCATTACCCATTGCTACTCCCAATGATTCCCCAAAAAGTACAGAAAACTCAAAAGAAATATTTGATATTCAAAGTAAGTTATTGTATAGTGTATAAGATTTTATCAAAAATAACAATTTATTAAAATAAAAATTTTTTATTATAGATAATGAAGGAAACATGGATGTTTTTGTTTGCTCTGTGAATGATCCAAGTCAGTTTTATATTCAAGTTATTAGTGATACAAATGCAAAATTGGATGATTTAATACAAGATATGCTTCAATATTATGAAAATGAAGAAAACAAAGAAGTGCATGCCTTGAGAGAAGTAAATAACAATTAAATATAATATTCATTATATATTTAATTAAAAAATTTAGTTGCCAAGTTTACTTTATCTTCTTTTCAATAGATAACCATTGGACAAACCGTTGCTGCTAAATTCTTGGATAACAAATGGTATCGCGCGGAAATCATCTCACACCTTGACAACGGCAATTACGACGTGTATTTCCTCGATTTTGGTGATCGCGATAGTGTAGAGAGTAAAAATATCTATGAACTGCGCACAGATTTCTTGAGTCTCCGATTCCAGGCTATCGAGTGTTCTCTATCAGGTGTCAAACCTAAGTGAGTAATCTCTATCCTAATAAGCTTTTTAATAATATCTTTGACATATATACAATGCAATTTGCCGGTACAAAAGTCATCTTATTTATAATCAATTACTCAACTCGCTGTCATCCATGTTACTTGATCTGGAGCTACTTATTCCAGCTTCGCAAACTTCCATAAACAGCTCGGGATTGACTTGTTCCATCATCTTCCAAGCAAAATTCTTCGTAATATTCATCGCATTCTCCTCGCAGTATGCTAAACAAGCTCTCTTCAATATGTCACAGTCAAACTCATCAGCCAGTAATAATCGCGTGGCTATATTGGCTGCTGTTATCGTTTCTGTCAAGCTTCTTTCGCACAATTCTTTCAATCCTGAATTTTACAAATGACGTTAAAATCAACATCTTTGTGGAATTATTAAAAACGAAGATGTTTACCTTGCAATTTAAATCTCAAAGATAGTGCGAGCAGCTGAGGTGCCAAGGCATCAGTGTTATCGACATGATCGGTATAGATATAACGTAACAACTCGTCTATAATATCTTTCGATAGATCTAATAACTCTATTTTTTGTTTAATCTATGGAACAAATATTAACAATCTTTTTCATGGTTCAAACAAACAAATAAATTGCAAACATTTTAGGAAGATTAGTCACTGTTTTCAAGATCCCATGAAATGAGTCTCATTAGTAAAAGATGGAAAGATCTCGTGCAACCGTGTGGATATAAAAAATGAGATTCTAGCTTTAGGTAAATTAGAAAGCGGCGATCACAGTCAAACTATTGAGACATACGTTGTCGGTTGCTTCTTCCGTCGTGCCATTCTTCTGTTCGATTGGCGTTATCATGTTCGCAAGCACGTCGCTACGAGCTAATATGACACAGCTGTGCACTGGGATCACCATATTTTCTTTCTCGTTTTCACCCTGGCAGATTAATTTTGTGTCTGCTACGTGAGGATGCTTCAGTAGTCGTGCCATGTCCTGCGACATTGAACATGTTGAAAAAGAATAATTTAAAACGTGTTATTGACAGAGATGCGTCCTTTGATCTATTAAGTATTTTAGGAGTTGATGAAAATTCCAGTGATCAGTGTCGGTTGTCCGTCAAGTATCGATTCATTACTTCTCATTTATCGAAACTGCTAAATTAATAATGATGAAATCGAAATCGATTCTTCACTTCTATTTTGAATCTCTCTAAAGTAAAAATTCGCGAGTACATTAAAAATGAGTTATTATCGACGCGATTCAGAGATTTGTCAGTGCTCGAAGTCTAAGTGTTTGGTAATAATATTTGCAAAATAATAAAAGCAAAGAGGTACCTGTGACAAGCTATGTTTTTCGCTTTCGCTTTGTACGATCTGTATTTTGACCATAACGCATAGCTCGCCGTTTTTCTTGAGGTGTCGATCAACAATTGACAAATCGCTATAACCCAGCGATATAATGTCACGAATTGCACGCAGTTCCAGCACTGTACGGCTCACGTGACAATACTCCCAGTAATTGACGTCCGCGTTGAAAACCGCGAATTGGAAGCGAATCCTCGCCTGCTCGACCTCCTCCACCGTGCAGTTCAAAATGTTGAGGCACAACACCACGGGATTGCTTATTCGCTTTCCTTTCAGACAAGTTTCTCATTAATTGTGCTGCGATTGGATGCGTAGTCTGACTTTGTGGAAAGTCGCGATTATCGGTAAATTAACGACATTGCCGTAGATGCATGAAGCTGAGGAGTCAATAATAACTCGATCTAAGTAAAAAGACACAATTTTCTAAATAATCGTCGCGCGTCGCTCAAATCTTTCTCAAATCTCTAATGAACGTCCTCCGCAAATTACGCTATGCCGCGGTGCTGAATTCCCAATTGTCGAGTCTCTGCAAACAGACCGTTAACCGAGCAAAGTAGAAAAGTGCACTTTTGCCGAGCTACATTGCCGACGCGCTCGTCGCTCTGCTACAGCTCGAGTGCAGGGCAGATTTTTCGAGAATGAAAGAGGCGTGCGTGCGAGCGATATACCTTCGGGTCCTTTCCAGAACCTAATGGACAGATTCCAGGTGCTGCGTATGCCGTTGACATTGATCTCGAAACTCGGGCTGTCGATGCTGCTCTTCTTGCTCACTACCTTTTTGTAATTGGCTATGGGCCATGCGTACTTGAAAATCACCTGCGACACCGTCGGCACCAGCAGTTCCATCCTCGCTTGTTCTCTTGTCGCGCCTCTTGGCTGCTTTGCGACGTGCCTGCGAAACAGCTGCGTTTGTACTCTTTGCTCAAAACCACCCACCAATCGAGACTAGTTTAATGCTCAAGCGGCGCGAAAGTGATTCTACTCGGCTTAGAGATGCTGGTCGAGCCTAGATCTACAAACTCGGAACTCGGCGCGCGCGGACGGATCTGATCCTGCCGAGCGCTGCTGCCTCTTTCGATTTTTCCTTACCCGCGCTGCTCTCTCATCGAGCTGCATCGGCGCGGACAGCGAAGCGCAGAAGGTCAACGCAGCGATCCGAGCTCTGGCAAGCTCATCGTTCTGCCTGGCTCTGCGCGAAGGCGCAAACTTTGAAGAAAAGCGTTGCCGTACTATTGGCGAACTGCATCGGACGAGGATTGAACCGCGAGCTCGCATACCAGTCAACGATAGCAAAGCCAAAACTTGCATCTTCGCCAATTGTCCGTGTTCACTGGCAAATCTATGAAAATCGATGAATGACTCGGCTACAGTGGCTCGTTTGGCGCCGCAGGCTTCAGAGCTTTGTCATTACGTTGCGCTAGCGGCGCGCGCCACCGCAGCATTACACCAACCAAGTGAAAGTGCCTCGACCGCAGCGGCAACCAACTTGTGCAAAATCTATTCTCGTAGCCGCGGTTTGCATTGAGAATAAAGCGCCACTCAGCAGGAAAAATTAACGACGCTCTGGCAGTTTCCGTTCGTTATTGACATGATTATTCCACGGTGTAATAAGCAAAATATGCACTTTTGTCACGAACTGAACTGTTGAAGCTTTCCGGACGTCTTGATTATATTATATATATATATATATATATATATATATATATATATATATATATATATATATATATATATATATATATATATATATATATAAAGGAACGTGAGTAGGTTTCACACGTTCAGCTGTGTACAATATTTCGAATAAACAAGGCACTTGTTCCGTCAACTTACATAATGAGTCGATGATCATTATCTCGAAAAATTCATATTCTTCAAAAACTCGAAAGTCGAAAGTAGGTTTGGGGTCAGTAATTACGACGTAACTTGGTGACGAAGAACAAAGCTCATCACAGCTGTGATGTCAAAATTTTGGGTAGTCCAACGAAAGTGAAATACGTACTAAGAAGGAAGAAAAATGAAGCAGCAGCAGTAGCAAAGCGCTTGTGATTCTTTCTCTCTCACACACACACATACACACACACACTCATACTTCATATACGCGCGACGCTCACCTTTTCCGCGATAGCGTAGTTCGAGCGACACTGCGTGTATAGTTAGCGTGACGACGACGACGATGATCGGTTTTACTTCTCGCGCGCTGTTAGCGCTCTCTATATATCCAGATATAACGCACGTGGTGCTAGCGAGCGTAAACATCAAGGAAGCGATGCGTTTCGATTTTGCCAAGGTTTTCTTGGATTGCGTTAGACAGAATATTGATGACGTTCATTGAGTGCAAGACTATGCTGCTACTTAAAAACTCGGTTTTTGAGATGAAAGTTTGCTATAAACGAACATTTAATGGAAGATCAATAGAGTGGTTGTTGAAAGGAATGTATGTATTTTTTCGCACTGACGAAACTCATGAGATTTTGTCTGTGTCTTTCATCTTTGATGCATGCACAGCACGCTTCGATACTAGTTTGAGAAAGTATTTTCAGCTTCTTGTGGGCGTTTTTGTCAGAGCGAACAGAGCGACGTTTTTCACAACGCGTGCGGTAAATACAACTTAACCTAGTTACACTTTCTGTCTCTGTCTGTCTGACCCCCCCCCCCCTCTCTCTCTTTTCTCTCGTATTTTTGGCAGCTCTCCTGTCATGTGACATGCCATACCAGCTTAACGAATATTTATCGGCAGGTCGTTCTTATCCTCTTTGTCAACGCTTTCCTCTGGTAACTAGTGGAAAATAACACTAAACGAATATACACTGTCCACGCATATTCAAACAGCGCGCATCGCATTGGACACAAAAGAGACCAGAGATACTGTTTCACTCTGTTGGTCAGATTTGAATCAGGCGCAAAACAAGCTAAACAATTAAGTGGCTTCAAATTGGAATCCTGTTGATGATCTGCACTGCAGATCATCTTATGTTTCTTCAATCACAGTTCACTCCTATTTCTATGCTCTTTGTATTATTTTTAATGAAATCAATGCTCTAATTAGGCCTTCATTTTCCTGTTTCCGTTTTTAAAATACAAATAAATCAGCTTAATTTCGATATTGTGATGGAATTTTAAATCGGCTGTCAAACATCTTCTTAAAGTGAAAAAAGACGAAATTCGTTGATGCTAAGATTCACTTACATTATGTGAGAAATCCGAATGGAAATAATAACGGTTTTCACGTTTTCATGGAATAAACAAGCGGCAAGCTTTAAAAATCTTGTACACTATGTGATCATAACTTTTGATTTTCGTCGCAATTCGTCAGACTTCCAATAAGCAAAGATGTAACAAGACGAAATAAATGTTCGGGGCATAGAGTAATAGATGAGTGAGAAGTGGTAAAATCCGATGTGATACTTTTGCTGCAGAAGTGGCGAGTGGAGCAGCGAGGTGACGGACAAGTTCTCGCAGCTGTGTGCTCTGGGCCAATGGCAGCCACGTGTCGCCAAGATAAGAGGCTACAAGGAGCGAGCTTTTGGCTGCGGCTCGAGTAGGCGTGAGGGCTCGCCTATTCCCTCGATTGAGCTTTACGAGCGACGCGACGAACAAGTAAGTTGTCAATTATCCAGGCTTTCTTTTACAAATGCGACATTGCCGCGACGGATATGGCTGTTCAGTGCAATGTTGCCTTTTAACTGGAAAGATCGGAAGCTCGAAAGCTTGAAATGATTCGCCGAGTTTGGCGTCACACATTGGCAAGCTCGTCTGGAAAAACCGTCGCACAGGGTCCCGCAAAAAAGCACTCTGTCTCCGTTAATACACAGTCCGAACTCACGGTTTTAGCTCATCAACATCAATAAAGAGTTGATAAGGCTGGACTTGGCAGTCGCCGAAAGCGAGCCCTGGTCAGCAGCCAGCTCAACGGTGTCGTTGTCGCGATGTGCCAAGAGTCCGGACGTGATCTCTCTAACGAGCAACGGTAGCAGTGCCCACGGCAATGCCGGCAAGCATTCGATCGAGCAGATTGACTTGACATTCACGCCCAAGTCCAAGGTATCATCGCGATTACTGCATCCTCTATATTACTTCTGATCTCGCGATTGCGTTTTCTACTCAACTTTACCTTCTTGTCTGTTGTCCTGCAGTCTGGCAACGTCGACGTAATCGATCTGACGACACCGACTGCACTCAAAAGCCAACGAAATGGCTCTTCGTCTTCGTATCATTTCATCGAGAATGAGAGCAACGCTCATAAGCCACGACCCGCCAATCCTTTCATGAGAAGCTCTCAATCTGTAGTACGCAACATCGTTCCAGCTGGCTTCGAGGATGAAATGTCGGCCGATGAGTCCGACGGATACGACTTTAATTAGAGCTGGTTTTCTTGAGCATGTTTTATGTGCCATTATTTATCGGAATGATTCTTGCACTCGGTCCTTTTATACTTTCACGCAAACAGTATTCCGAGCGCTCATTTCTATAACGATTTTTATTTCGATATTTCTATACATATTCTCTGTCGATGCTTTATCTTTCGTCTACCTAATAGATTGCAAGAAATTCCTTACTTTCAGTTTCCTTTTATTTTCAAGCCGTCAATTATTATTTAGATAAATTCTAGATATTTCATATATTCCACGTTACTGTTCATTCAGTCGTTCCAGTCCCAACGAAATAAAACATATTTATGTTACCTACAAAGGGCTAAAAAAATTTTACCAACATTCAAGAAATATAATTTATTGTGATTTTATGTGATTTTATTTGCGAAACAAATTGAACAATTTGTTTATGAATAACAAATGTTGTGAATAACTAGGCAGTTTTAATAAACTAGCTGCTCTATTGCATTATCAAGTGGATTTCAAAAGATTCTAGGAGCACTAAAATTTTTGAAAGATTTTAAAGTCGTGATATTGGCATAAAGATATCAAAGATATCTGTGAAACCACTCAACAGTCTTCCTTATATTATGTAAACATAACCGTGATACCTTTAAATCATTCAAGTACAACAAGTTGATTGATTATGCACTACTTTCTTGTTACGTAAAGGAAGTTTTGATTGTTCAAATACGTGATCGAATATCAATGGTCTTCCTTATGACGAAAAGATGGCGGCTGGATCGCTTATTAATCCTGTAAAAACTTAAATAAGAGCTGTGAAAATTAATTTCCAATTAATTAACTTCACAGCTAATAATAATAATAATTTTCGACAGTATCAACATCAATACTTTTAATTCTAAAGTCATATATACATGAATTTTTTTTATTCTTTTACTTTATTGAATTAATTGTCGAATTTGAAAGCATAAAATTAAATCTAATAGTAATTTTGTATTTAAAAAAATTTAATTTTTTAAATTTAAATTAAAAAACAAAATTTATTTAGTTTTTTATTATTTGAGTCATCTTTATTTAACTTAATTTTCCATTGAGTTCAACTGAATTGTTGAAGCTGGCAATTAATGTGCCTTAAAATAAGTTTTGAGCTGCTATTGTGCTTTGAACAGGCCAGTGCGATCTAAAGAGCTTTAAAAAGCATCTGCGATGCTAAATTTAATAAAAATATTTTTTTTACTCTTAGGCACTGTATATTTTTGTACCTTACACTTTATTATCCTAAAAGAAACGGATTCATTGATAAATTAAGGTTGTAAATTGTAAATGATTCGAAGCGCAAGTGACATAAAATAAAAAATAGCAGCGGTTCGCGCTGTACATCAACAAGAAACAAATACTTGTTCATTGTCACCTTTCATTACAAATTACTACTATGATTTCTATTGTAAAATTAACGACTGTGACATTAGTAACTGAGTGATTCTATAAATTTTTAGCAGTAAACTTTACTTTAAATAGAAACTGCGGGCATTAAACAAGTTTAGTTTTGTACAGTGTAGATTGTTATGGAAGTAAAAAGAAATAAAAACAGATCAAATATAACCATCATTATTCACTACCTATCGATATCATTTGATACCTACCTACCTACCTACCTACCTACCTACCTACCTACCTACCTACCTACCTATCTATCTATCTATCTGCTGCGGTTGTCAGAGGAAAAAGAGAAGAGAGGAAAAAAGTCGAGGCGGAAGATATGGACGCGCGCGCGGCTTGACTGTCCCGCTTTTTCAACGCTAAAAAACGTGATCGGAAGTAAAATGGGTAAAAGATCTTAACTTAACAGGCATGGGTGGGGAGAGAAAAAATTAAAGTCCCAACGACGACGACAACAACGACGTTGGAGGAGGATTTTTGCCACGCAAGACGGGCGTAATTAAGGATTCGATATCGTGGCGAAAGCTGCGGCGACCAAGCGAAACCGTATAAAATCAACGACGCCACGGACTGACTTGTTCAGTCGAAATAACGTTTTCGCCCGCAAAACTTGCCTGTTTTACCGAGAAATATATCAGCATGACGCCCCTCAACTCTTCATCCGCTTATCTGGTAACGTTCACTTTCCTTTATTGCTTTGTTTTTCCCTTCATCGATTTTACAGTTTTATTGTAAAATAGTGCTGCAATTTATTTCAGTATAATACGTAGAATTGATTGTTCGATTAGTTATATTAGTGATTTAAACGCACTGCAATAAATGAAAGCTATTACAGCATACTTATTTGGGAAAATTGGGTATTGATTTTTCTGAGAAAATGAAAATAATATCAACAATAACTAAAGTTGTGAAAGTAGAATCGAACTTTGAGAAACTTGAGTTTATAATATTTTGCTAATTACTCCATGACATTTTCCAGCGGTAAGAAAAAGTATTGTTAAATTGGCTAAGAACGAGTTTGTAAGATTTATGAACGTCGACGTGTTAGGTACAGGGAGAAACAAACTTGAAGAGAACGCAAATAGGGTACTGTTGCGCCAACCTTGACAATTGCTCATTAAAACTTACATCTCGGCACTCCAGTCTAATTACTATATTATGAAGTCTCTTTCCGACTCCCAGTAAAGCAAAACTCTCTCTTTCTCTTTTTCTCTCAGGATTGCCAAGTAGAAATTTTCTCACCCTTTGCAAACTTTTCAGCGTCTACTGTCGGTCGCATGCAGCATCGCCTTGACACTCGCTGGTCCTCGTTACATTGCTATTCCTATTGACGGAGTCGACGTGATCGAGTTGAATCCCATCTCAGCGTCGTCCTCTGCCAGTTCTCGATTGCCACGGCAAGCCGAGACTTATGTCCCAGTAACACTTTATCACGAATACGAGCAGCAACCAGTTAGGACTGAGAGAGCGACTGCTCACATTTTGGATTACGTTGATTTTGGCGCTCACACCGGGCCAAACGGAGCCTTTAGCTGGTATGCTGATTACCCGTCTCATCATTGATCCAGCACCAATTTGGGCTTCGCGTGGATTAATTTTCCAAGAGGATGAGGCGGGAGCTTACTTTTTTTGTTTAAGATACAAATGGTTGGGAATGAAAAATGTGTATAATGACATTTGTTATGTGCTTGACGCGTAGGTGGAATAAATTTATTGGCTATTGTATAACACTTGGTTTTGTAGACAACTGCAAACAGAAAAAATTCATACCGTCTATCCAATGGCGACAATATCATTTGATACAATGATTACATAAATTATTGTAGGAACAAGTTAATATAAATAAATATAAATCGTCGGACGTCACTTATAATCAACAACGCTATAGCAATGGCTGTGTATTTCAAATAGCATTGATTTTCTTTTGTTTAAATGTGCCGAGAGAGAGAGAGAGAGAGAGAGAGAGAGAGAGAGAGAGAGAGAGAGAGAGAGAGAGAGAGAGAGAGACAAACCGCCACAATGTGAAAGCTATAGACAGGAAAAAAGGTATATATCCATTACGATAATAATATTTTTTATTCACTCCATAGTGGTACACTTCGTTTTCAGCCGTGAGCTATCCCTTTGTGATATACAATCACTACACAGCGACGGAACGACGACCATGATTTCTTTTTATTTAATTTATTCAACGATTTTTCAATGTTTGAGGATATTTCGATTTTGAAATACACCCGTGCATGTGCGTAAACGAAAAATCAATTAAATAAAAATTTAAAAATAACTGCGCAATCCTCGTGTCATCGTTGGAAAGCATACGTAACGCCGTCCTTCGACCTATTTTGCGTTTTCTTTTTTCAAGAAAATTGGAGTCATTATTTACCTAATAGAAGATAATCACACGAACATACTCAAATTTTAATTCAAATCATCGTAATCAATATATCTCTTTGGGTCCAACTTACAATCTGTACAGATCATATTCTTCAAAATCAACAAATTAGCTAGGTAACGATTAATTATGCTCGATTGCTAACCACAATACAACAAAGATTTGCCTGCGCGAACAGTTTCATTTTTACACTTGGCTAATTTAAGTCTGTTTGGCGGGCACATTAATTCCTCAAACATTTTCTAATCAATAGACATATCCGCTTCGATACTTTGAATACTACGGATAAAAGCTCTGCCAATATATCGAATTAACACATTAAGAAAAAAACTTGGAAGCTGCGTCTTTTTTCTACATATATTATGGAGTGTTATTTCAAAATCAATGCCAACAATCGTGAACAGATATATCGTATCGATATTTTTCATTTCTACGTCACATTTAAACAGCTTTACATTTAAATTTCTGCTTCTTTTTACTTGTCGTTATATAATATATAATAGATTTATCCACTGTTATATCATATGTTGTATATTTTATTTGTTAATTTTTTCTTTGTAGCCATCATCAGCTCCTCGAAAATATGTATAACGGTCGAGCAAGATGTACTGGACTTGTTTCATTATATTACAGTTTTTTGACATTGAACATAGATAGATAGAAGATTTTTTAATGGAGATAGACTGTTTTGATTATGAAAAACTATCAGCTAGATAGGTTTTTGTTTGAACAGCCCTTGAGTAAAACAAGTACTTAGAATGAAACGCAGACAACTAAAAGCTAGTGAGTGTCAAAGTGCATATTGAGATAACAAAGTTGCTTAAGCTACATGTAAAAGATACAAAATTAATTGCATTCTTGAGAATGCTTGAAAAAAAAAGTTGATAACAAAACAATGATAAAGAAAGATAATTAAGGAAGACTCAAGGCTTGTTGTTAATCTGCAAAGTCAATACTGTTGGAACACCAGTAAATTGGCAATGAATTAAATACTACATGTTAATGCGCTCTGTCATTGCTTGAGCAATTTTGTACAATCAGTTTGTTTTTAATGATTATTTGAACGTTATACACAACGATAAATCCTATATATAATAAACTGCAAGTTGTCTATGCGTACGTGCTCGTCAAATCGTATAAGGATTACAACTGTCAATTGACTGCAGGTACTCAAAAACTTGCTTTTTCCACCTCGTACACGTATTAATATATATATATATATATATATATATATATATATATACAGGGTGTCAATTAAGTCCCGGGACGCCTGAATATTTTCTGAAGTACTTCAGTTCTGAAAAAGGTCAAGGTCATTCCTTTAGTAACTTTCAACGCGGAATCCGATGGTGACCTTGGATTTGACCTTGAGATTGACCTTCAAGGTTATTTCAAGGTCAACTTTGTTTTTTTAAATGGGAACCCCTATTTTTGACAACGACAATCGAAAGAGCGGAAAATTTTACGTCCAAAACGGTATTTTTAAATTTTTTTTCATGGCCTTGAGAAGGTCGATTTAAGGTCAAATGCTTCAAAAACTGCCTAAAAGCGTTTTTTTAATTTTTAAGATATCGAAAAATGACCTCTACAAAATTTGTTTAGAACAGAGTGGGCCACCCAATGCACCAAAAACCTTTGACCTTTAACCTCATTTTGAAGGTCATTTCAAGGTCGAAGTGTTTTTTGTAATGGAAACCCCTCTTTTTGACCCCGGATTAGCACATAGCGCGAAATCCGACGTTTGGATAAGGTATTACGTTGAGTTTCGATTGATCCACGACGTTCATCGCTAAGGTCATGTGAAATTTAGATCCAATATTATTCGCGAAACATTTACAAAATGTTTCGGGCTAAATTTATTAAATTCTACTGAGAGCATGTTACAGTGACCTTATCTTTGACCTTTGATTGTTTGAATAATAAAGTAACGGGTTATCCAAACCGAAAGTCAAGTTGTTTTAAATGAGGAGCAAGCAGAGACATAGGTACAGTTTTTTTGCCGGATAAGTTTTTTCCACTCACTGCGTTTTGAATGTTTCTTTCTGATTTCGCGCTATATGCGAATCCGGGGTCAAAAATAGGGGTTTCCATTACAAAAAACACTTCGACCTTGAAATGACCTTCAAAATGAGGTTAAAGGTCAAAGGTTTTTGGTGCATTGGGTGGCCCACTCTGTTCTGAACAAATTTTGTAGAGGTCATTTTTCGATATCTTAAAAATTAAAAAAACGCTTTTAGGCAGTTTTTCAAGCATTTGACCTTAAATCGACCTTCTCAAGGCCATGAAAAAAATTTAAAAATACCGTTTTGGACGTAAAATTTTCCGCTCTTTCGATTGCCGTTGTCAAAAATAGGGGTTCCCATTTAAAAAAATAAAGTTGACCTTGAAATAACCTTGAAGTTTAATCTCAAGGTCAAATCCAAGGTCACCATCGGATTCCGCGTTGAATGTTACTAAAGGAATGACCTTGACCTTTTTCAGAACTGAAGTACTTCAGAAAATATTCAGGCGTCCCGGGACTTAATTGACACCCTGTATATATATATTTTTTTTTTTCATACATGAACTACAAGTGATGCGTAACGGCGCGTGCGCACTTACCAGAAAAATATTACAGCGTCGCATTTTTGTAAATATATATGTATATATGCTTTTCCTCGCGAGCCACTCACAGAGATCACAAATATATTTGTTTTTGTTGTTCGCGAAAGCCACTTCTATCTATCTAGCATGCGCAAGATCAAGTCTTTGACGGATCGACGAGTCTCACGTGTATCCTCGAGGTCATATGTTGGTTTGTTGCATTCTTGTTCGAGAAGGGAAAATATTAACTAGTAAATGTAATGTAGTCTTGGAAACTCACTATCGTCGTCTTAGGCGAAATCAATGGAGAAGCTTTTTTGTGAAAAGGCACACACGTATGTATACACATGATATCTTGAAAATTATAGAAGAATACATCAAAAATATATATAGATTATAATATATGCGTTAGAATTGTACTTTCGATTGCAGAAAAGCTATATATTGTTCGCAAAACACGGCACATCAAAAAATGCGCTAAGATAATTGAAGCGTCGCATCGTACCTACGCACGAGGCAGAGCAATCATTGGCATAGTAACAGCAGCGCATCCGCCAATGACTCAATCCTGCTCAAAGTCAAATATACATTGTACGTACTCACGTCTTGCTTGTCGCGCGTATCAGCGACGTCCCATCATTGGATACGCACATGTGTACATACATGATGGGAATAAGTCGATCGCGCGCGGCTCGATATGATCGTACAAACATCTATGCTCACGCCCCCCTATACATATAGGAGATACAGGTAAAACAGGGTAGCTCTATGATTTTTTTAAAAATACTTTCGCATCACCGGACCAACAGCATTCTTACAAGTACTCTTCAAGGGTATAGATCCGGCTGGTTGCACAAAAACTCAGTCGGCATTACAGATTGAACAAAGAGCGTCATTTTTACCAAAGTCTTTGCAATTTTAACGAATTTTAACTTCAAGCTTAAACAGAGCATAGGTAACTATCAATTTAGTACGTCTTTACAGTTTTTACAACGCTGTTTAGATTTTATTTCTATCAACTCTACCCACTTTAATATAAAAAGTTTAAGAATATGACTTTTAGGCAAAGCGAGGTATATACTCCTTTTTCATAAATATTGCTTCAATCTCGTTTTAAATTAATTAAATATCCACAAATTGCCCTCAGCGTACGTAAACAGAGAGAAATTCAGAGCAGTTTAAAATAATTTTAAATCGATAGATTTTTTAAGAGAAACAAAAATCCATTGTCAGAATGTGGTTCACGTGCCTCTGAAGGAAGTGATTGCCGATTTTCGTGGGTATCCTGTTTTGCCTGGATTTTTTTAAATTCTGAAAGTTGGCTTCTTATGATTACTGTCTCTAAGAATGAGTTTTTGACATAGAAATATTTTGAGCAAAATATAATTGGATAGGATTTTCCAAAAAGAATAAAAATCCGTGGTCAATATTTGAATAGGATGTATCCGAATGAAATTATTGCTGATAATAACGCTGAGGTACCCTGCTTTGCCCGAGTGTCTTCTATAGATATATACATATCGATTGAGCGAAAGTGCACAATGGTCAACATCGATCGACAGCAGAAGCTCGCCCGCGTAAGGAATCTCTGGATGCAATAATGTGAATTGTCTAGCTACACACAAAAGAAAGCGAACGATCCATCGAATAGCCCATGCGCCTCGAAGAAGGATATCCAGTTTACACGGTGTGTTGAGACAACAATATCTGCGGTGGCAATGGCGTTAGCGGTTGAACCTCGGGTCAAGTGGTGCACCAAGCCAACACGACCTTCTTGAACGGCACGAAGACCGCATGCTGCGGCTTGCTGTATGTGCATGTATGAAGGTCAAGGATTAGTGGCACGCAGCTATTTTCGGACCTGCCACTGGGGCATTGTCACCCCGGGAGCGCAAACGTTTGACGGCTGTTGCTTTGTTAGCTATTATGTACGCTCGTTAAGTTTGATCGAGGCCATGATACGCCTGTCAGTTCTCGAAAACTACAAAGGCTTTCCGCGTTATCGACACGCGCGTCATCGTGTTGCCGTAAGAATCGATCGAAAAACACGTTGGTTGCAGCTTGAACAGATGAAAAAATGAAAGTTTACCAATCAAAGTATCGCCTGCCATGAAAAGTGCCGTCGGAGTTGCCATTGTCGGTAGGAAGTAGCACACCGACATGAACGTCCTCGCGGCCAGTGACAGGTCCCACGTAGCGCACTCGACCCTGGAGTATTCTGCCCTCCGGAGAGATCAGCTTAACCAGGTGATCCAATTTGAGATCGCGAGCTGTCTGTACATATATATAGCAAGCACGTGCGCGTATGTAGTCAAGACAGAGATACAGTGGTTTATTACAATTGTCTCATAAAGAAACGAACATTGCCAGATTACGTAAGAATACGCCTTCAAATCAGTTTCAACTCAGTCTACGTTTTCATGATTTAAACTCTACAATTTGTACACTTGACAAATTTTCCGATACTGTAAATAATATTTAAATTACTCGAAGCTAATGAATAAAGGTCTTAGAAGCTAGCACCTAGACTTTTTTTAAGTTATCCGATAGTTCATCATTCAAGCAATAAAGTTTATTGATCGAGCTAAAAAAATTATAAATAAGTCAACGAAATGAACGAGTGAATATATATAAAAGGTCAACAATACAAGTTAGAATCGCGTTACTTCCAGCTGATTCATTGTTTACCGACGCGCAATAGCGCATATACACCGGGGAATGGGTTGAATAGTACATAGTGCTGCATACGCGTGTAGCAGACCAATGCATTGGCCCGAGTCTCACCTTTGGTAAGTAAGGTCTGGCGTGCTGGGGCGGGCGCCATTCGCGCAGCATGTCGGGCTCGGAGTGTCGACGTGCCCGCCTCCTCCTGGCGCTGTGCTGCTGCTGGTGCTGCTGGTGCTGCTGGTGCTGCTGGTGCTGCTGGTGCTGCTGGTGCTGCTGGTGCTGCTGGTGCTGTGATTCGCCGCGAGGACTCGTTATCGTGAGCATCGAATCGATGCTACGCCGCAAGTAATCTTCTGCCTCGTCGAGCAACGATTCCGTGGAATCGCCGCTCGTTTCACCCAGCGACTCGCTTCGAAGGTTCGGCAGGCTACCGCGGATCATCGGGCAATCTGCAAAGTTTTATCGCACCTGAGGCCTTTGTCAACTTGAACTTATAACTAATTTCGCTCTTCGCCTTACATCGCTTTCAACTTGTACAAATGAACCATCAGCACGATAAGCAGTGAGTTTAAAATGAACGCAGAGCAATGAATAATTACGCTTTCAAACAGCAAAATCGAACGAAAGTCATGGAACAAATTAATTCGGAGCTTTCACCGTGTTTGCGTTCGTGGGCTCGTAATATTCCATCTAGTTTTTCGAAAAACAAACTCTTAGACTTGTTTAATAAATTTGTTTCACGATTTAGTTTCCGATGAAAATATGAATACACTGAATAAAATTATTCGTTGCAATACTTCTTTTGTGAGCTGCCACCTTGTTTGTTTTTTTCGAAAATTCCATTACATTACGATACAATGTTTGGGGTAAAGTATTGAACAAATCAGACAAGTTGCAAATCGTTCAGACCAATTCGAAAATATTTGTTTAGTAAAAAACATTTGTTTAGTAATAAGAACAAGATTCAATGTAAGTTTTAGTCTTTTTAGCTGAGTAATCAGTAATTATTAATGAATTACAGCATTTATTAAATACCTGTCTAAGTTAGAAGCAAGTGAAATTGTCAATTGGTGCATGAAGTGGTGTATACTAATGCTATTATGTAACGCAATCATTCGTCAATTCATTATAAATTTTATCAGAAATAGCACGTTAAAGGGTATCTATTAATTTTCCAGTTGTATGTTTATTCAATTAAAAAATTATATTTTGCTTAGCCTCGTCTTAAAACAATGATTATCAAGTATTTTTACAAGCTCCGCATCAGTATACTAACATTATACTCGTATAAAAGACCGTGTAGAGAACGTTTTGAATTGTATATGAAATTGTTTGAATTTTCAATTATCACAATGTTTCTAACAAATTATAATCTGCTTAGCAAGACGTCAAATCTCGCTCGCAATACGAACACCGGCTACTAAGCCCGTCACACTCATGCGCCATTTTTCAAGATTATTTTTCTGGCTATAATGTATTTATCGATCGCTTCTTCTTTACGACCTTCACCGTCATCAAATATCAATATTTTAGAAGAGTAAGATTTTTTACTCTTTAGGGGAAATAAGTAAATCGAAGATGGCTTTTCACCTTTACACTGCAAGGGATTTTAAAGTGACAGTGCAACACGAAAACTTTTTTGAGCTAACACTGTAACTCTTTTCACAGCCAAAGTAAACATACATATACATGTGAAATAAAACATTGCCATGATGATTATTGTATAAGAGAACACAAAGAGTTTAATGAAAAATGAATAATGTAATTAGCATAAGCGCATTTTCATGCTGATTATTTATAACACGCTTCTGAAAAAGCTTCGTCATATTTATGTCCAAATATTTGGTGGCATTATTTAGCAAACTATCGAATCAGCTATACTGAAATTTTAGGATAGGCAGTTTAGCAGAAGTCGATAACTGTCATAGTTAATCCAAGTCCTGAATTGACTGTTGACAACGTTTTTCATAAAGGATTGATTGTTATTCCCACTATCCTTTGAGACTTTTCTGTGCGTCGATAATCATAATAATTCACGAGTTTCTTAATGTTAAGCGAAAAGTAGGCATTGGTAAAGAATGTTTCTATGGCTTCCGTCTGTGTGAAAAAAATAAGAAATTCAACTGAAGTATAAAAAGTTCAGGGCGCGCAGAACATGGACATTGCAGATCTAAAGTTCCCGATTGAATAAAGTTTAGTGCGGTCAGACTTGAAAGCTCTGGTTTTATTTCGCCTTGCCTAGAAACTTGAAATATAGAAAACTAGCATCGACGATGTAGGGCAGCAGCCCAGCCACGCGAACGAGCCACAAGAGTGCACGAGTGGTCTATACCAACCTTGAAAGGTGACTTTGGACTTGGTCCTGCTGGGCGGATCGCCGGCGAGCCGAGCGACGAACGCCGCCGAAGGAGGCTGCACGTGCGTCGGCGAGGAGGGCATCGACGACCAAGTGGGCCCAGCCAGCTGGCCTGGCCCGGCCGCGCCGCTGCAGGTCTGACTGACGGGAAGGACGGCGGCCGCTCGCCAGCCGTCGAACGAGGCCGTGGCGTTGGGCCGCCACGAGTGGCGCCTCGACGGGCCGAACTCGCCGGCGGGCGACGCTATCGAGGTCAGGCTGCTGCCGCGATAGTAGCGGGCGCCGGCCGAGCGGCACTCGCACGGGCTGGGCAGCGCCGAGGCCGCGCCGCTGCGGCAGCCCCAGGACAGCTCGCGGCGACTGCTCTCGGGCGTGCGCTGGGCGTCCGCGCCGGGCGGCCGAGCGCCGCAGCAGCCGGCCTGCGGGGGCTGAAAGCACGCGGCGGCTCAGCGGGGTTCGTGGCTGTCGAGGAGTGCGGCGGCCGGCCGAGCGCGCACCTGGTTGTGTGGCTCCTGGCACAAGTGGTCGGCGCTCCTGGACAGCTCGGGCACCATGCTCGTGAAGCTGATGTCCGACAGCAGGACCCGGCGAGCCTCCCTCGTCTTGTCGGACAGCCGCAGTCGCGCGGACGGCATGCCGCTCGGCAGAGCGAACTTGCTGGGCAGCGTGGTGAAGCTGTGGGCGACCTTGTGCGCGAGGTAGCTCTCGGAGCGCCACTGGGCCGGCAGCGCCGAGATGTCCGTCTGGGCGCCGGACTCGCGGCGCGCGCCCCCGGCCGCTGCCGAGCGATCCAGCACTGGCCGCAAGGGCGCCGCCGACTTGCGCCGGCCGACCGCCAGAGCTTCCCGGTGGATGATCGGCCTGCGGGCATTCGGAGGACCAGCCGTCACGCCTCGGCAGGGCATTCGAGGGGAAGGCCGCGCTAATTCGTACCACTCGCTAATAACACACTTGTGAGCACTGTCCAGGTGCTCGCGAAAACGCGCCTGACGAGACGGTTTTTCGAAGACGCGCCGAGTCTCACACACTCCACCGCGCCTCGGTGCAGCTTTGAAAGCACATACATATCACTCGGTCGACGCATGCTTCAAATCGCGGTGAAATCTGCAAGCTGCAACGTCTACGTAAACTTTGGCGCGCGCACATTTTGCATATGCACTTAGCGCACGGCGCGAGTCGAGTCAAAGGAGTGAAAAGGAGTGAAAAGGAGTGAAAAGGAGTGAAAAGGAGTGAAAAGGAGCGAAAAGGAGGAAGAGGAAGAAGAAAAAGACCAACCTATAAGCAGTGGGCGGAGCAGCCAACGTATTCCTTCTCTGAGCGTTTTTCGCCTGAAGATCCATTTCTTCGAGAACGCCGCACTTGCTGATGTCAGTCTCGACGAGCACTGAGCATTGCGACCACATCTTGTTCAACCGACTTGCCGAACTCTCGTCGAACCTGTCGACGCTTTCCTCGCGGTCGATACTGCTACCTTGAGACGACGCCGCTTCTTCAAGTGAAGCTGTCGTTGTCCCGTTGCACGCCAACGCTGGGCCAACCGTTGACGATACCGAATCCAGCTGGTCGGCCGACTTTGCTTGACTGGTCTTTAGGATTGATTTCGTTGGCTCGATCTGCAATTGGTAATTGTTTGTTCTCGTGCGAAGCCCGACTAGTCATTGCCTAGCTCAACCCAACCCGTGCAAAGAGTTTCGAAAGCCGACGTCAGTTTGTCAGTTTGCCAGTTTGCCCCCAAATTGTTCATTCACGCTTCGTCGGAGACCAGATTTTCCATTCAATCATTCAATGTGGCTTCTTAATTCGTGCGAGTAAAGCAAAAGGAAAAATGGAACTCACCGGCGTAGGTGTTCGCTGTTGCTGCTGCCAGTGCTCAGTGTCGCTAATGGACACGAGATCCTCCTGAAGACCGACATCTCGGTGTGTTTCCTCAGTTGTGAAAATCAACTCGATGTCGTCGAGCTCTTCGCATTCATTTTCCGACTCGTTTGAGGCGCCTTGCCCACTCAATCTGCTGGTTCGTTGCCGCTGCCGTGGCTCGTCGCTGTCCTCCGTGGCGAGACCAGCAGCAGTCGCAGCCTTCTCTTCGCTGCCCGGATTATTGGCGACGGGTGCTGCTGCTGCTGCTACGGCTTCTTCCTCGTCTTGGCGTGTACTTGTCGTCGTCGCGGTTTCGTCGCTCGTTCGCTGCGTCTGCTCCGTGCTGTCGGACTCCATTTTGTCCGATTTTTGATTCGGCAGACTGAGTGTCGTAGATCATTCCATATATGAAAACAAATGAAAGCGGAATGGTAAGTTGGTTGACGGTCGGCAGACTACGTTGGGGCATTTGTCTTGCAGGAAGACCGATAGATCGAATAACAAAACACCTCCTACGCCCTAGCCGCTTTTCCCCTTTGGCTTTCTTTTTACATCGCTTCACTTGTTCTCACGATGACTACACTCAACGGTCATTTCGCATATACTAATTTATGCGAAACTTGCAAATTTAGCGGCAAACGCTTGTACGCGCGATGAGCAGATATTCTTGGCAAAGTCGAACTGCTAAAAGCGCGTAGGGCAATGATTCGATATTAAAAGCATTCGACATATTAGAAAAGCTTGCGATGCAGAGTCTGATTGCTGATCGCGATGAAATTCCAATAGCCGCTTTTCAAACAAACGCGTAGCAATGTACGTTACGCAGTTTCTTTCCTGCACGCGGCTAAAGACCCAGTGCCATTGGCAAGGGTTGCGTCGTCTTGCGCCTAACCAGAAAAACTGCATTTTACGCTTAAGCTACTTGATCCCACTTAATCGTTGCTTCTTTTCTCGACTGACAGAAATAAGTGGCTGCTGGGAATCAACGAAATGGCAAACTGATTGACAGTCGACTCGGAATGAAAAGTATTTACTTGTAGCGAAGAGACACTGGACAAGAATGCGAAAAACAAGTGAAAAGAATGATGAATTGGAAGAGGAAGAGAAAAAGCCCGGTGCGTGTGAATTACGACTGACTGGCTTACCACTTTCATGAAAATCTCAGCAGCAGACGCGCGTGTGGCCGGGGCAGGGAAAAAGCTCGGTATTACTCACCGTTCACTGTGTGCTTTTACGAGACTGCTGGCTGGGCTGGTCGCAGCGTCGGTCGAACACTTGCCGTTGGTCGCAGCAGCATGTCTAAGTAGCCTGCTACGAAGCACGTGATTCTCAATGGCCAGTCTCTCGACAGCTTCGCCGTATTTCTGATTCGGATACGTTGTCGTCTCTTTCAGTCGTCGTAGTTCCTCGCGCGACGAGTCCAGTGCCGTTCGCAGCGATATCACCGTCTGCCAGTTACGAAACGCACACGTCAATTAATTGTGCAAATGAAACGCAGCAACAGCGGAACAAACAGCGAGTGTAATGTAACGCTTCGATTAACAACGATTAATCTCGCTGACGGCAAGAGAGAGAGAGAGAGAGAGAGAGAGAGAGAGAGAGAAGCTCGATGTGGAAATCGTAACGAAGCTTCATGGTCAGGGTCAAACTGCGCCTCCCTTCTCTCGCTCGCTCTGCCGCATGAGTCTGGCTAATGCTTCACATTACTCATCAGGTTTAATTATTGTTGAGAGCGAGCTGCTGCTCCTACTGCGCTGCGCCTACTCGAACAAGTGGAGCGCGCCTCCAATAGAAACTTATGCAAATTCCTTCGCACCCAACTAATTTAGCTCGAAAAATACAACAGTTTAGTCGCAGCTGTGCGAGTATAAGCTTGCGACCAAACTGCTGGATTTCTTTGAAAAGTTCAAGGGCCAATCTTACTGTGGCGAGTACCACAAGCTGAGGGTCGCAGTGGTGGTTTCACGGACAGCCTTTCATCAAGATTTTCGATGATTTTCATGCTACTTGCAGCATGTTAACGATCAAAGGAGACTGAAAAACGCGCCATTTTCTCTACACACGGCTAATCAGATCGCCTTTTCTGCGCGATTCATTGGACAAATTTTTCGTGATAATTGCTGTAATGCTAACGCAATGTCTGGCTAACTAGCCGTTCTTCTAGAAGAATAAACTCGAGAAAATTCGATGCACGTGCAGAGAGTATCGAGATGAACAAGAAGGCGGCTCGGTGCAGTCATGTGTAGGGATATAGCAAGAAACCTACGTGGTATCGATTTTTCAAAGCTGGAATTAGCATCAATGAGAGAGCGAGGAGCGAGCGAGTGTTTACTTACCAAGAAATTACCATCCATAGCACTCGCTCGTTCGATCGTCCGATTACTCCAACAATTTACAAATTTACAGGATTCATCCATCGTCGGGATATTCGCTTGGGCGCAATGCCTCTGAAGCTCGAAACAAGCTTACTTTCGAGCGGTTAAGTAGCAGCAGTAGTAATCAAAGCTCTAAAGAGATTCCCCATAAAGATATTACACTCCGGCATCGATTCGCTAGCTTGCTAAATCACGCCAATTTCACGAGCACGAAACCCGCCCGGGAATTCGTGGGTTGATTCCATTTCTCGCTCCTGCTTTCCAACCTACTTTCACTTTTAATAGCGCGCGCGAGAGAGAAAGAAACAGACACTCCTTCCGTATACACTGGAAACATTCGCTTTGTTTCGCCTTTGCTTCAGGAGTCAATTTTCAGCCAGGAAAAATGGCCACCTTTTCCGGAGAGTTGCACTTGCCAGTAGCGTACATATTTTATACAGCGTACACACGCTCGAACGCACCTATTCTACAGTTCCCTTGGCAAAACGATGTCATTGTAATTAGACATTAGAAGAAGGCAAAAAAAGCACTTGATAGCTTGATGTGGCTCAGCCGTACGACGCTCTGTCAAGCTGCGCTTTCGAGTTTGCAGTAGCTGAGATTCGCTCAAAATGCTATAGCGATGCCGGCCTCTCTCTCTTTGACCCCCCCCCCCCCCCTCTCTTTCTCTCTGCAGAATGCAAAGCACCAACGTCTGCTCAAGTGCACGGCAGCTCACGGAGCTTACGGATGGTCGCGAGTTCGGCGCCTCGCCTCGCCTTGACAACAGAGAGGCAATGAGGCGGCTAGGAGGGCTCGAGCCAGCATCATCGTCACTAGTAGCCTAGTTTCCGGGAAACGCGCGCTTCGATTTTGTTCGCGACACGCAGAGGCGACGCACTCCGACGATCATCGAACGCGCGAGCGGTGCTACGAAAGCCCAAACGATGGCCCACTCGAGCAGCAGTCAGCGACTTATTCGCGTAGGAGTGCCGCGGCGAGACAGCGAGCGCCAACCTGGTGTAGAGCTCTCACGACGTCAAGGGTTTGGCCAACACTGGCCTGGCGCGTCGCTGGAGCGCCGGCGCCGAGTCGTTGCCGTGGGCCGTAGGCTGCCGATGCAGAGGTAGCCGCTGCTGCTTCCATGTCTCCTGCTCCGACTCGTCGCCGCCACCGCCGCAGCCACCGCCGCTGTCGACGCCGCCGCCGAGTGCTGCTGAGCCGCCGACGCCGCCGCCGCACACGCTAATCCTCATGCCGACGGACACACTGTCTGCGCTGCTGCCACTCTCCTGCTGCGATCCGTCGCGCGCTGCTGTCCGCTCGCTCCTCGCTCTTTCGTCGACGTCTGCAACTGCAACAGATCCCGTGCACGTCGTTAGCGAGGCCGCTGTCATCGCCGGATTCTAATCGATCGCTCGGCTCCGTCGCCGCCGCTGCCGAATTCAAAGTACTTTCGATGTAAAGGCTTCTTCAGTCCTTACTTCTTTCGACTTCCTTTCCCCGACCTTGTAATGTTCTTTCGCGATGCGAAATTCTATTCAAAAATGGACATCGAGTGTAGACAAAGGAAGCAAAGCCGAAGGGACACGATATGCAAAGGCAGGCAGTTTTTAAGATTTTGTATTAGCTGCGTAAATAAATGCCGTACAGCAACTCGCGCGGGACGTATGAGATCCTATGCACCTCAAGGTGCAGTTCTCTCATTGTTTTCTTCTAGCGTGTAGCCATCGATTTGTCATTGAACGCGTGCTTGCATTCGAAAAGCTGCAAGCCTAAGCCCTGCCAAACTACCGAACGACGCAGACGAGCTCTCGGATTCGTGTTTCTCTCTCTCTCTCTCTCTCTCTCTCGCTCTGTCCTCTTCAGTAGATTCATCCGTGCCCAGTCGAACGAGTATGGTAGCTCCGTCCGAAGAGCATGTCACATGTGTGCAGCAAATAAAGTGATGCGTGATATCGATCAAACGCTCGTCGTCGCATCCTCCCACGATACACAAGGGTATTTTTGGCCAACTACGTGCATTTGTGCGCGCGGCATACAGTGAAAAAGAGCACGGGGGGGGGGGGGGCCCAGGCGATGCTGCTCGCGCAGCAGGAGGGTTCGACCGTGAATGAACGCACGCCTACTCTACTTACTGGAAACACACACACACGCGTGAACGCACCAAAGCAAGAGCGACAAGAAGGGAAAGACGTACTGTTTAACAAATGACGACCCAAGCAGGCAGGCACAGAGCGCAGTCTAGCGCGAGGACTCGAAGATCAATATGGAACACATCGCTACTTGCAGCGAGCAGCGGCGAAGGACTACTGTCAACAATAGCTGCCGAGTGTCGTAGGAAGAGAGAGACAGGAGGCAGCAGCAGCGGCGCCAGTGGCCTCGTCAGAGCTACGCACTTACAGTTGCCGTGGACGAGGTCTTGTGCGTGTGTTAATGTTGCATTGCACTAGCTACACCACTTAGCAGCTTGTATCAGCTGCTGGCGCTGCGGCGTAGCCCACCGCCACCAGTGTGACGCCGCTGCCGATTATCAGCGCAGCTGCGCGCCACCAAGCGACCCGCGCGGTCGCTGCTTGTTCTTTTTCGTTTTTCCTTCTCGATGCATTCTACGATTCTACGCCAGTGGCACGCGCGCACACCTACACGCTCGCCTCGGCGTTCGCGCTTCAGCCTCGCTTATCGATGTGTGCCAAGCCGACCTGCCGTATGCGGGTTTTCCAAACGTACAGATATGTAACTATTGACGATGCCTTTATTCTTCTTTATTACTTACTGCACAAGATTATCTTGAGTAAATGTGACAGCCTATTTGTTTGTTTCTTGTTTAGCTAAGCCAACCAAAGGAAAATCGTAGCAAATGAAAGCTCAAGGAACAGAGGAAGTCGTGTCCTGCAAAACCAGTTTTCAGTAGAATCAAGCCGCTGTGGTCAGACATGAGTCACGCTCACTGCTCAGTGCTCAGCTTCAGGATGGCTTCAGGTGGACTCACGAGAGCCGGCTCAACTTAGCTTGATTTTTCACCAGAGGTCGCATGTATCCAGTCGAATATCGAATGGAAATTACAAACTCTAAATAAATTGATCTTCAATCCTAAATCTTTCGATGATTAACTTGTAAGCAATATCATCGCCATTGATTTATAATTTCGCGCTACGATACACCATCAAATTATTCCTAGATAGAAATATCGACAAAAGAAATATAAATTTATTGTAAGTGTACAGCAAAATTTCCATTCAACATTGATACGACAAACACATTATTAGATAGTTTTTAGTACTTTTTAACAAAGTAAGTGACAAAGAGACAGAGAAAATACAGCCGAAGGCTTCTCACCATCAATGAAGAAGCTAATTACATTTTCAACTATACCTTTGTCCCATGTTTTTCCAGAATATACTGAAAAAACTTAACCGGGTAGTTGAAGTAATTTTCAAACTAAAATCATTTTTATTTTATTTATTGTTATTAACTCATTTTGATTTTATTTATTATTTATTAATAAATAAAAACATTTATCACTTTACCTTTTTCACCTTACCAATACAATTATAATTTGATTTTTAATTCATTGTAAACAAGCTAGTCACGTGCCCTGCTTCCCGCTAGGGAGGGGAGTGGAGAGTGGAGACTGGACGACACTATATCAAGAGCACTATGTAACCAATAAATACCTATATTGACAATTATTAGCCATCCGTAATTATCCGCATGCGCACATCGTGTAAAAAGAGCGGGACAGTGGAGTGTTTGTTTAATG
This sequence comes from Phymastichus coffea, assembly GCF_024137745.1. NCBI lineage: Eukaryota > Metazoa > Arthropoda > Insecta > Hymenoptera > Eulophidae > Phymastichus > Phymastichus coffea. Next base: position 1,331,419 of record NW_026706872.1, read on the forward strand.
CTGTCTGGCAACGTAAGGGAGCAAAGTTAATATTAGAATTAATGGAATTAGGGATGTTATATATGTGTATTTGGTTATGGTAACTGATAAATCCTTGTATTTCTTATTTATATGAATATTGTAACTATTAGTTTATCAACAATAGTTTTAAGAAACATGACCAATTCGAAGAGTGTCGTTGACGCATCTTTTGGAGTAGAAGAAACATTTACAAAATGTGATGTTAAAAAACAAAATACAAATAGTAATAGCGATGTGGATCATAAAGAAAATTTGAAAACTCAAATAAACATAGCAATCAAACAAGATTCAAAAAAATTCTTTTGGAAGTCTCATTTACAGAAGCCAATAGAAATTAAACAGGAAGTAGATAATAAAAAACAAAGAGTAAGTTTTTTTACTGATTGTTAATTTGTTGTTCTCTTAGTTTATATTCAATTTACAATTAATCTAGGTAACTAGAAATACATCCAAAACATTAAATAAATCTTCATGTTTTACTGAGTCCTCAATGAAATATGACAAATGCAATAAAAAAAATAAAAGTAGGGTGAACAAAGAACATGTAGTTTCACCAAATCATAGCATTACAGAATATTTTTCAAGTTTAGATTTAAAAGAATCTGTGAAAGATATCGATGAAAAATCTAAGAAAATTGAGCCGAATAAAGACAATTTGAACAGCCATTCATCACTTTCTAGTATAGAAAGTACAAAAAATTCTTTATCACAAGCCAAAAGGTCAAATTTAAGGAATCATAAACTTACTGAATATTTTGCAATACGCAGAAGTGATCGAAAATTAAAAAAAGACACTGACATTGAAAAGCAAAATGACTTAGAAAAAAAAATCATGAATGAAGTAGAAGATGGATTAGAGGTAAAACTTGATTATTTGAAAAATAATCTATATTAAGAAAACATTTAAATATTTGTAGATAAAAGAATTTAATGAAAAAGGACGTGGGATTATAACAACAAAAGAGTTTTATAAAGGTGACTTTGTTATTGAATATATTGGTGACCTGATTGATGGAATTACAGCCAAACAGCGAGAAGCACAATATGCCAAACGTAAAAATGTTGGATGCTATATGTACTATTTCAAACACAAGGATCGGCAATACTGGTTTGTGCAGATTGATATAACACATTTTTCATGTAAGAGTATTGAGTAACAATTTAATTTGATTGTTATAGCATTGATGCCACAAAAGAGTCAGGAAAATTAGGCAGACTCATCAATCATTCACGTAAAGGCAATTTAACATCACGGATTATTGAAGTCAATGGGATACCCCATCTTATTTTGTTTGCCAAAGCTGACATATCACCTGGCACAGAACTTTTATATGACTATGGAGATAGAAACCAAGAATCAATTAAAAATCATCCATGGTTAAATTTGTGAATATCACTCTGAAACGTAATTTAAAAAATTAGCTATAATTGTAATTTAACTTTGAATTTTGGTATATCTTCGTACATTGTTCTGCAGAACTGCCATATCTTTGATAAATCTAGTAATTCAAGAAACATTAAAAACTATTGTAAATAAAATTACTTTAGATGTGTATACCATCGTCAAGGGTATAAATGCTTCATCAAAGGTGGTATTTGACATTTCCAGTATAATAATTCGAGAACCTTGTCATAACGAACCACATGGTTATTTATCAAACCAAACTTGATTAGTAACAAATAGAACTTTTTTGGATCCAAATTAATATTAACTTTTCTCAAAACTTGCATAAACTCATCCCAATTCATAGTTTTTCTCTGATAAATGTTTGATGCAATAAATGTGTATGTAAGTAATGGAACGAGTGATCTTTACCTTGTTAATACAGCTCAAATGACATTTCAGTGTAAACAGACTCTGTTCGAAATTACGTTTTTTTAATTGCAATCGAATCTTGTTTAAATAACTCATACATGCTTTTACTTCTTGTTTTTGAGTATTAACTGGAGCTTCAGAAAGTGCTTCATAAATATTTAGGTCATTTAAAATTGATACTGTAGTATTGCATTCTTCATGAGAATTTGAGTATTTCAGAATGTTAACATTATTGAAATGAGAATACTCATTTGTTGAGTAAATTAATTTTTTTATTTTATTTCCATTTTTATCAGCATTAATAAATTTTCCAAATGATTGGCCAGTATGGTGTGTGAGCCTATCATATAGTAAAAATAGCTATTGGTATTGGCTTTAGTCAATTATAAGAATATACTTGCATTTGAGAATTTTTTTTATTATCTTTGTTGTATTTTTCAAAACTATGTACATTTCCTGGATAAATAACGTCTTTAATGGGGTATGCTGAAAAATAAAATTTCAAAATCAATCAGATCCAACTGTTATATATTTATTTATTTAGGTCAAGAAAAACTGATTGCTGGACTTTAAAAAATGTTATTCTTATAAATATTTACATGTACTAATTAAATACTTACAAATTTTTGAAGTCATTTCGAAAGAAATAAAGTCACCCATTCTTACATCAATTTGTTTATTTATTGTTTTTTTACGTAGTATAAAATCTTTAATTTCCGATATTAACATTTCATAATTTGATCTGTTTCGAGAAGACTGTAAAATATCTTTAACCTATAATTTGAATATATGAATAAAAGATTTACAAAATTTTGACTCCTATTTAAAAAAAATTTATTCACATTCTGATTTGTAACTGTGACCATGGTACTTTCAGAATATAGATAGTACTTAACAACAAATTTCTTTCATTAAAAAACTGTTGAATATGCACATACTAAAAATTTTTGATTCAGTGTTGAATATCCTTATTGATGTTTTAAAATGAGCATGAATGTTCTTTTTCTAATTTTTTAATTTACGTGTACATACACGTAACTATAACCAATTCATATATTAATTTATTGATTTAATTTGAACAAATAATTGTTTGCTAATTTCAGAACGTGAGAAATATGAAATTTTAATCTAACTATTTATAGTATCCTCACGTTTCGCGCACTCTTTTGTTTTTTTTTGTTCACAATATTACTTTATTTGAAGCTTTTATATGACAATTTTTAATTCTGATACATGAATAAATCAATCAACATCCATCGATTTTAATTGATGAATAAAAATAGAATTTGCACCCATTTTTCTACAAAAATTATTCAAAAGATTAATTAAACCTATGATTGATTAAATGAACTAAACTATTATACTATTATATAGTACTAAACTTTACATAATTATAATAATAGTGGTTACGGCCCCAGTCTTATAATAGATGAATAATACCCGGTCGGAAGACCCCGGATGGGATCCCTTATGGGGATCTTATGTGGGATCTTATACGGGATCCCATATGGGATTCCATCCAGGGATTTGATAGAAATTCCCAAGTGGCATTCCATATGGAAACCCACACGGGACTCCGGTAAATTAAGAATGTATCCGAACTTCCTCATGGTATCCAACATAGGATTTCCAAAAATTAAATCCGCTAGTGAAATCCCACTTTAAATCCCGCGTGGTTTCCAAAACAAAATTGTTTTTTTTTTAATTCTTACAATTTACGTAGAAGTGAAAGAAAGATTTTTTCGTGAATGTAATATTTATTTATAAGAATATTTAAAAAAGTAACAATACATTATATAATCTGATTCAAATTCCATAAAAATGATATGACTTATTTAAAACTTTTGTTATGTAACCGCTGCAAAAAAGTATTCAAATACCGATCTTAAATGTAATATATAAAGGGTAACCGTATTATAGAGCAACAATGGTCCACCACACTCTCTTATACAATATAATGGCAAATGATAGAGAATTGATAGACTTTCAACTATAATTAGTGGAATTAGGCCTTAATTTTATGGAAGTACTTGAATGTATCGAGAAGAAGAAGAAAATATATATAAATGATATGTATTAATCATCCCAAAAGCTTTTTTTTACATTAGCATACTCATCAATAAGCAATATTCATGAGAATTTGAAAAGTAAATTGTAGACCTGACATTTGAACATTAAATGTGGAACATACGTTCGGCGCTACAGTTTTAAACAACAGTTACTTTTGCTCACTACCGGTAGTGTTGGTACTAAATAATCGAACTAGATATTTTTAGTGATGTTACTAGAGTTGCGATTCGCGTCCGTATACGTCCGCATTCATACGTAGCTATGGGACCGGGGTCTAAGGGTCCTATCCGGGGTCTTCCGACCGGGTATGACTGGTCGCTTACAAAACTTATAGAAAAATCTAATTTATAGCATGAATTTTTTATTCATTATTTTCAGCATTAATTAAAAGCATTATTTTCAGTAATGTTTTAAATATAAATAAGAAGGATAAATATTGTATAAATTAATGTATTACGTACAATAATCCTATAGTTGGTTAGCTATAAAAAAATTAGTGGAAAAGTTTAATTTAACCTTTTAAGGACGGGGATTTTTACGTTAAAATTTGACTTTTTTTTTGCACAATATTTGTGCATAAAATGAAAGAATATGTCACGTGGAGTGCCTGACAAAATTGGTGGTCGATATATCGACCAGTCCCGTCCTTAAAAGGTTAATGTAGATTTTGATTTAATAATTATAAATCATTATTCTAAGCTTTAAAATATAAATTGTATAAATAATGTAATAATGTAACATGCAAAAAAATCGCGCTAAAGATATGAAGCTTAGATGGTAGTCCGGCTGTGCAAATTGTATATGCGCCCGTCCGTCCCCCCTACAGCACAGGTGGACTACCATCTAAGTTTCATATCTTTAGCGCGATTGTATAATTTATAAAATGGACTGGGTAATAAATGACATTCAACGGGTGGGATCTAATATCTTCTACTAGATGTAATATAATTAGAATCGAACTTCACATACAGGTAAGTTCGTTTGATTATCAAATCACTTTGGCTACGGTCACATGCACCTACGAATATAGAATTAGCGTCTATACTTAATGATCAAACGAACACAGTGAAGTTCGATCATAATTATATGAGTAGGCTTGTTCGAAGATATTCCATATGTAGTACCGCAACTCGTTGCCAGATGACGCCACTATTTAGAGATAGAACCGAAGGAAAAGAGGCACTTTCTTCCCCTTCCTAAGTCCTATCTCTCTTCCCGCCTCTCCTACTTCATTTAGTTTAGAGAAAAGCGAGGTGATTCTAGGGTTGGGAAAATTACCATTAACACATATTTCTTGTTTTTGTTTTTTTTTTTTTTTTTGGGGGGAATGGAATATCTTCGAACAAGCCTACTCATATAATTATGATCGAACTTCACTGTGTTCGTTTGATCATTAATTATATTTCGCCTAGCTTGTTCGAAGATATTCCATATGTAGATGTTTAGAGTGAAATTAGCTGTTCCTCTCTGTTAAATGTATTTATTATAATATATGTGAACATATTTAAAATTACGTTACAGAAATAAAAGACTTTATATTAAAAGAATGAACATTATAAACACTTTCTTTAAGTTATGCAATAACTGCTGCTGCGAAATTCCTATCTGTACTCTTAACAATAGGTCTGTTATAAAATTTAGCAAAAACCTTTGAGTTCTCAGACCAGCTGGCTGCATTCCGTATGGTACCAATGTCTAATCCTTCCCTTAGAGCTCTTGATGTAGATGCATGCCTTGTACTATGGGCAGTGAAGAACTCATCGATACCTGCTTGTCTCATGACTGTTCTAATCCATCTGCTTATCGTCTGGGAAGTTACTTTTTTAAAAGGTTTTATAAAAGAAATAAATAATTCGTCTGTATTGCCTCGTAAATCTCTAGTCTTCTCAATATAAAATATTAAAGTTCTTGCAATACAAAGTGTTTCTCTGTGAGGAAAATAAGGAAAAAACACTATAGGATCCTTTGATCCTGGCCTTGAGGTTTTGATAAGATCTGAAATTCTGATCTCTACTCCATTACTCAAAAACCTGATGTTCTTTATCTTAATTAGAGCAATAGATTGTACTCTGAATGCTGATCCTAAAGCTAATAATAATACTAACTTAAAAGTAAGATTCTGAAGGCTTAACGCTGACAGTGGATTCCAAGTTTCTAACATATTAAGAACAACCTCCACATCCCATGTGCAACAATACTTTGGTGCAGTTGGCCTGGTTCTAAAAACACCCCTGAAGAATCTATTTAAGAGAGGGCTGTCTGAATTATTCTCTTGATTGATTAAGGCAATAGCTGATCTAAGTGAATTGAGCGTACCATACGCCGCACCCTCGTTGAACTTTCTAGTTAAACAGTTAACAATCTCCTTATCTCCTGCGTTGAATGGATCTAACGCTGATTCCTTACAAAATTTCCACCAATATTCTAGGGCTGAATTGTACTGCTTCATTGTGCTGTTGGCCACTGATGATAACATGATCTCTATTGTCGCCTCCTCCAGGTCCTTTTTCTTAAAACTCTGCCTGACAGTATCCCTGACACCAGGGTAAGCTCCGAGGCCAATGGATGAGTTCTGCTCCTACAAGGTGAACATAGCAGATTGGGCGATGGTTGGAAAGTTATGAGTTTGCTTATTAAGAGCGCTTTAAAATCCGGGAACCAAGGTTGTACAGTCCATAAGGGGACCACTAAGATGCCTGTTGAATATTCCTCCCTGATTTTCTTTAGTATTCTAGGTATCAACGCAAATGGAGGGAAAGCATACCAAAAATCCTGCTTCCAGGAAATGGTTAAAGAATTGATAGCGAAAGCATCTGGGTCTCTCTCCCAGGAACAATATTTTAAACATTTTCTATTTATGCGTGAGGCGAATAAATCTATGGATGGGCTACCAAACTCCTTAACTAATTCCTTAAAAGCCTCCTCTGCTAGCTCCCACTCTGTGTCTAGATTACTGATTCTGGAACCCTCATCTGCCCTGTTCTCTCTTGATGCTACGTATTCCGAAAAAATCCAAATTTCTCTCTTAGCGCACCAATTCCAAATTTTCTTAGCTTCAATATGCAGGTCTTCATGTTTAGTACCTCCCATCTTATTAATGTACGCTATCGCTGTAATATTGTCAATTCTCAACAGGACCTGAATACCAGTTCTTTGTGATAAAAAGCATTTTAATGAGAAAAATGCTGCTCGAAGTTCTAATAAATTTATGTGTAGCTCTCTCTCCTGACTGTCCCAAAAACCGTTTGCTTTCATTCCCTCACAGGTAGCACCCCAGCCTGTCTTAGAAGCATCAGAGAAAATAGTTAAGTCAAATATATTTGACCTAATTTTGTTGTAAGAAGGTAAAATATTAGCCTTCCACCATTCTAGTTCTTCTCTAGCTTTTGTGTCTAGATGTACTGATTTGTTCATATTGTAGTCCTGAATTGTTAACGCATCTCCCTTGAGTGTTTCTAAATATTTATAATGTAACCAGCCGTAAGCTACTGCAGGGCAAGCTGCTACTAACACTCCTATGCACCTAGCTAGCATCTTGATTCTTACTACCTTCATCTCTAAAATTGTGCTGACCATCTCTAATATTCTAACCTTCTTTTCATAGGGCAAGGTTAGGGTCATGTCTGTTGAATTAATATTTACACCTAAAAATCTACAAAGTCTACTTGGTGTGGTCTCACTCTTATCGAAATTAATTATAAATCCCAATCTCTGAAGTAACGAGATAGTCAAAACAGTATCATTCCTACATTTGGTTTCAGTGGATCCTATAATAAGGAAATCATCTAAATACACTATTACCTTAATCCCCTTTTCTCTTAACTCCTTTAATACCGGTTTGCCTATCTTAGTGAATACATATGGGGCTGATGATAAGCCAAAGGGTAAAACGTTGAATTGGTACAAACGATCCCTATATTTAAATCTAAGGTATTTCTTTGAATCCTCATGAATTGAAACTAAAAAGTATGCCTCCTTTAAATCTAATCTGCACATAAAATCCCTCTTCTCCAATAAATTTACAACTGTGCGAATATCCTCGATTTTAAAATGTTCATGATTAATAAAAAACTTTAAGTTCTTCAAATTTAAAATAAACCTGAAGGATCCATCAGGTTTCTCTACTAAGAAGAAAGAGGATAAAAATTGTCCTTCAGTATATTTACATACTTCAACTGCTCCATTGTTTATTAATTTATCAATAGCCTTATCCATCTCTTTCTCATAACCCCTCCTCGGGTACACTTGGGCTGATGGTTCTTTATGTTGAAAAACCGGGGAATTAAAACAAATCTTATAACCCCTAATTGTTTCTAAGACAAACCTGTCCTGCGTAATAAGTTCCCATTGGTCTATAAAAAACCTTAATCTTCCAGTCTTTACCTGTGTTATTCCTATCTCCTCCGGTGTTGGTAAGGTTGGGATTGATTGTAGAATCTTTTCGTTGGCTCTGATCTGCGACTGGACGTGTAGGTGCTGCTGTGCGTGTTTGAGCCTGACCGATGATTCTGGTACTGATTCTTGTAGCTCCCCCTGCTCCCACGGTTGAAGGGGGAGCTTCTCCAGTTTAAAGAATTCTTAGCGTTGTTGTTATAGCTGCTGAAAGGAGGTCTGTTATAGGTGTTCTTTGGCTTCAACTCCTGTACGGCTCTTTCCATTGCTTTGGCGTTTTCCAAAACCGTTTTGAACTCGTCCCCGAAAAGTAAGGAAGTCGATTCTCTATTCTTTGCAATTCTCTGAATATTTTCATTGTATCGACCCATAATAAAAAGTTTTCTGGCATTTGAGAGTTGATAAAACAGATCACTCATTAGTTTAACTGCACCTCCTAGATTCTCGAGTAGGTTGTCTCTTTCTAAAGGCTCAACTCTATCGTTAATGATCATACTCAAAGCCGTTGCGGCTGCAGCCAAAGACGCCCCTGCGAGTTCTTGATACTCTCTGAAAAAGCCATCTTTAGTCAGTGCCTTCTGAGTAAGGTTTACTGCGATCTCTTCATTAAGTTTTGGGGCCTCGAGGTTTATTTCATTATTTCTTCTAGGTATTTTAGATATTAATTTTAATTTCTCCTCTTTATTAGAAATGCCTTTTGATGACCACACTTTTAACCTGTCGGCTACAGTTTTAATAATAAGGAATTCTTTGTTATTCTCACTAATAGGATTTTCTCCTAAGGCCGCCATTGTCTCCTCCTCAATCGGCTCATTGTCGGCCATCTTGATCTCTCTTTCTAGTAGCTCACCATCCTCTCTTTCCTCATTCTCCTTGTTTTCCAAACGCAAAACATCTGCAATTATTGAACGAAGAACAAAGGAGTGTAGATTCTTATGGGAGTTTTTCCTTTTGACATCGACTTAGAATCGATGCTCAGATTTGCCCATATCGGCTAAGCTTGCCATTGACATCAACTTAGTATTGATGCTCGATAGTATTTCATCTTACCCTCATATGTGAGTATCTCCTCTTCTTTCTGTAAGGCGTCAAGTTCGCCGTAAACTCTGTTCATCAGCTTCTCCGCCTGACGTAATTCCTCCATCTTTTGTCTAACACGATCTTCTTTGTTTTCCATTTTGCCTGTGGCTTCACCGAGCGCCAAGAAACGAATGAAGTAGGAGAGGCGGGAAGAGAGATAGGACTTAGGAAGGGGAAGAAAGTGCCTCTTTTCCTTCGGTTCTATCTCTAAATAGTGGCGTCACCTGGCAACGAGTTGCGGTACTACATATGGAATATCTTCGAACAAGCTAGGCGAAATATAATCTATATTCATTGATATCACAGAAATATCACCCGAGCGCCATCTCTCTGTGAGCTGCCAAGTAACCGCAGGCACCGCATATTAGGGGATCACCGTCGGCAAACCAAACCATGAATTGAAATTGAACCTTGTGTGCGAATGACCGACTATCTTTGGTTATAGTTATTCGATAGATTATTGACAATATTTGTATATGGGTCCATTTTTTTATAAATTTGAAATTAAGGAATAAAATAACTAAAATGAGGTATGGTCAACTGGTTATTGGCCCAGCTGGAAGCGGCAAGGTAACCTCAAGTTATGTGTCCTTTTATTTATGTGTATATTTTTATCAATAAGTTTGTTTTTAAATGATTCTTCTTAACTTTATTTAGTCAACTTACTGTTCAATAATGCAAAAACAAGCATCAGATGAGGGGAGAACCATAGACATAATAAATTTAGATCCGGCAGCTGAACATTTTGATTACCAACCTTTCGCTGATATCAGAGAGCTAATCACAGTCGATGATGCCATGGAAGATGAAGAGTTGAAATTTGGGCCAAATGGTGGCTTAATATTTTGCATGGAGTAAAATTTTCTGTATTAATTCTTTTAATTGCCAAATGTATGTTCATGAGATTTATATTTTTATTTATTTATTTCAGATTTTTAATAGAAAATTTATCTTGGTTTGAAGAACAGTTGGGAGATACTGATAATGATTATATTATTTTTGATTGTCCTGGTCAATTAGAACTGTACACACACATGACAGTTATGAGAGAGCTCATTAGAACTCTCCATAATCTCAATTTTCATCTTTGTGTTGTATTTCTAATAGATAGTCAATTCCTGGTTGATGCTTCCAAATTTTTATCTGGAACAATGGCTGCTTTAACAGCTATGATTAACTTAGAATTGTCTCATGTAAATGTTCTAACTAAAATGGATTTATTATCAAAAACTGCTCGACAACAGTTAGATAAATTTTTAGAACCCAACCCAAGCAATTTAATAAGAGAAGAAAATGAAGATGAATATAGTAAACTTACTCAAGCTATTGGAAAAGTTATAGAAGATTATAGTTTAGTAAGGTTTCTGCCCCTTAATATTAAGGACGAAAAGAGTATTGCAGATGTAAAACTAACTATTGATAATATTATTCAATATGGTGAAGAAGAAGATGTGAGAATGAAAGATTTTGATGAACCAGATCCTGAAGAAAATGAAGCATAGAATTAAAAATATAAGTAAGATGATTTATTTTTGTAAACATTTTTAATAGAATAATCAAAAAATATACATTCAAAAATGTCTGCTATTTGAATTTTATTTTTGATGAGGAATTTTTTTGTCAGCCACCTTTTTATAATTTTTTAAAAATTTTTGGAAAGATTCAGCTTCTTTTGTCTCGTTTTCATCATCTCCTGCAGCATTTTCTGTACCTTCTTCATCTTCACTAGATTCATCAGCAGGATGCTTCAAATAAATATCCAGAACTTCTCTTCCACTACTAACTGCAGTAATTAAAGGAATGTTTTCTCCTGACATAGCTTTGGTAGCATTTTTTAACTGATTTTCTTCTTTTTCTTCTTGTTCCTTTATTTGTTTTTCTCGGATTTTTTGCCATCGAACTCGATATTTTCTGTAAAATTAATTAATTAAAATTAATTAAAAGTAATTTAAAAGTACATGGTAAATTTTCATTTTTATTTCCTAAGATTTTTACTCAAAATATTCTTTTTCTGCTTCTCCTACTAATTTCATAAATTCTGGAATACCGACTCCTGTAATGGCTGAAACCCCACAGCAATGAAGGTTATTGTAAAATTCATCGAGAGCAAGTGCCATGCTTCTAGTTAAACTACTGATGTACGTAGTTTCAGAATCTAAAACTTCTTGAAATGCCTCAAAATCTTGCATCCATTCTATAGCGTAACTGTTGTCTACAATGTCAATCTGCATATACAATTATTTAATTAATTAGTTCTCTTAAAAAATAAAAAAATATTCAAAATTGTTATGTTCTTACTTTGTTCATAACAACAACCAATGGTAATTTATTAGTTTTGTACAAAATTGAACAAGCATATAACATATTTGACATAAATGTAACTGGTTTAATGCTTCTCACAGAATCCATCACATAAACAATAATTGTTGGAAAATGAGAAGCTAGTGCTTCTGTTATAATAGCACCACTGGCAGACCAAGTAAACACTTCAATCTGTCCTGGTGTATCAATCACAACGTATTCATATTTCTTTTCAGTTTTTTTTACAAGCTCTACAACTTGATCAAATTTTGTTGAAAACAAATTTAATGATGTAACGATTCCTCCGTTAGGTCCTAAACTGTACTGTTTCATGATTTCTTTGTAATTGACTGTATCTCTTATGTCTACAAAATTTTTAAGATTTAGTCACTAATTGTCCAAAACAAATTAATTTTTTTTCCTTAATCTTACCAATGTTAACTGGATAAGGGACCTCATTGCATGCAGGATCCAAATTAATAACATATGGTTGTCCATTGTCATAAAGCTTTGATACTAACTTTGTAACAAATGTTGTTTTACCAGATCCAGCCATGCCAAGTACAATTATACATGTAGGCTTATTTTCATTTGCAGCTTTGTCATCACTATCAGTTTCTTTTTCATGTCCAGATTGTTCATGGACAGATGACATTTTCATTTATTTATCTGTAACAGAAATGATCTAAGAATATTTTCAAATTAAGATATTTTTTTCTAAATATGATGTATGCATAATCAATTAACTTGATTTATGTCAATCTCAGCAGTACAGTGTTTTCTATATTTTTATATCATTAACATTTCACATTTGATGGTAACAATATACATAAAGCAAATTGACGATAGTTTAATTTACTAATCTTTGAAAGATTCTCATTAACAGTTATTCTTTGTAGAAATATTAAGGTTAGCTTAAAACAAGTAACAAACATTTTATAATGAAGTGCTTATATTAAAGTTTATCCATAGTTTTGTAATAATTATTCTTTTTTTCGTTATCACTTGAAACGTAATTATTTCTAATGAGCAATAAAAATTGTCAATTCAATAATAATGACACAGGTCTGGTGTAAAACTGCAAAACAGCAAGTGATCAAGAGCAGTGAGCGATATACTTGGATACTCCTATACGAGAGCTTGAATTGATGCCAATATGAATAAATGGCGAGTGATTTGATTGGGCAAGAAATGAAATGGTACGCAAATACACATATATACACATTTTGTTATATGCGTAAACGTTTATGTTTGTGTAAGTAGGTGTAATCTAACCTATGGCTACAGCGGCCCTACAGGTTATGACAGTTAATTTGTGCAAGTATAAATGATAAAACGAAATTCAAATCAGGTATGCAAAAAAATAACAAAAAAATAAGAGAAATTAGAGGAGTACCTTGTACATATAGAGAATAATTAAACAGAAAGCGAGAGAACGAGAGAGAGAGAGAGAGAGAGAGAGAGAGAGAGAGAGAGAGAGAGAGAGAGAGAGAGAGAGAGAGAGAGAGAGAGAGGAGAGAGGAGATGAGAGAGAGAGAGAAGAGAGAGAGGAGGAGAGAGAGAGAGAGAGAGAGAGAGAGAGAGAGAGAGGAGAGAGAGAGAGAGAGAGAGAGAGAGAGAGAGAGAGAGAGAGAGAGAGAGAGAGAGAGAGAGAGAGAGGAATACTCACAAGAATCGTTACGAGTTAGAATGCTTTATCGTGAACCGTTTCGTGCACGGGTGGTTCGTGGCTCTTAGCGTATAAACCGACGGTAGAAAGATTGATTTAAAATAACTGTGCCTGTGTTATTATTCTAGCGTTCAACGATGAGCTAGTCGCTGCAGAAACAGTGAAAATAATGATAAATACACCCGAAAGTGCTATCAGCACAGAATGTTTATAAATTTGAAGCTCTTGTAAAAGTATCATGGCGTCCAGACAACCTTACGTTGACAACGTGGTAAATGAGCGCCGGTTAAGGCCTATTTACGGTGAGTTTACTAGTTATTTAAAGAGCTATGTTATGATCAATTGAATACAGCAAAAATATCAACCGTCCCAGGACTGTTTGCTGCCAAGGAAAGCATTCTAAGCTTGAGGGATAGGGCTAATAAAACCGGCAGCGAGGTTATGTAATATCCGCATTTTTCTTCTGCTCCGTTTCAGATAGACTTGACAATGGTAACAATAAAAAAGCTCTTCAGGAAGCTGACAAAGTCTTGAGAAAGCATCCGAATAATCAGTGTGCTCGTGTACTGAAGGCTCTTGCTCTTTTACGTTTGGGCAAAGAGGACGAGTGTCAAACTATTATAGACAAGGTTCGTTCTGAGGTGCCTTGTGAAGACTCTACTCTTCAAGCCATGAGTATTTGCTACAGAGAAATTCACCAGCGTAAGCTTATTTTCATTTATAACAAATTGGTTACTGAATTGGTTAATGATTATCAATTCTCTATATTACTATTTTTACAGCTGACAAAATAAGTGAGGTTTACGAGGCTGCATCTAAGGCTGACCCTAATAATGAAGAACTTTTGTCACACTTATTTATGTCCTATGTCAGGCTTGGAGATTTCAAGAAACAACAGCATACTGCACTTGCTCTGTATAAACTAGTCCCTAAAAATCCATATTATTTTTGGGCTGTTATGAGTATTGTGATGCAAGCTCATCAAGCTGAAGATAAGCAAGCGAAAAATGTTATTTTGTCTTTGGCAGAACGAATGGTAAAGTTAATATTACAAGTTTCTAGTTGCAGCCAAGAAAATTAAATCATTTTATACTTGTATAACAGGTAGAAAAAATAGTCAAAGATGGAAAAATGGAAGTAGAACAAGAAATTCAGCTTTATTTAATGATTTTGGAGCTTCAAGGGAAAGTTGAAGAAATGTTGGAAGTATTATTAGGTCCTTTAGCGTCTCGATTATCCAATGTTCAGCAACGCAAAGCAAAATTATTATTAAAAATGAAATGCTTTGATAAGGCTGCCAAAGCTTATGAAGACCTTATACGTAAAGAGTAAATATTTAATCAGTCCCCCATAAAAATCCTAAGAAGTACTGAATAACTCAATTGCATGGACAAATACTATATACTTATATTTAATTCGTGAAAATTCGACTCTAATCTTAAAGTATTCCTAATACCCTCAATTTTACTCAGTATAAATTACAGGCGGGACAATTGGGCGTATTATCAGGAATATTTGACAGCAGGACTTAATTGCCAAACGGCCACTAAATGTTATAAATTTTTAAACGAAACTATAACTATTACATTTGATGATAAAATTCGAGCTCCCCAACTTGCTCGATTAGAACTGCTAAAACGTACTAGTGAACAAAAACTGGAAATTGAACATTGCGCTCATATTTGCGATGATATGCGACAATATTTTAAGCAATTTGGAACCAAAGGTTGTATAGTGGGAGATCTAAAACTCTATTTGCACTTGTTAAGCGATGCCGATAAAGAGGAACTACTTGAAAATGTAAACTATTTTATTTGTATCAGATGCAATTTAATTGGCTGTTAATTATGAAATAATATTGTAGATTGAACTTGACATTGGAGTTGGCGATACAGATTTCCCTGCTACGATCGATCAAATGCAGAGGCATATACACTTTGAACAATTGAAACGTATTTGCGGAAGGCATCACCCGCCACGAGCTAATCTCGAAGAGAGAAAAAGTCTTGTGAAACGTTTTAATGACTTGTATGATAGAGGAAATATTTTGTGTCCTATTGAAACAAGATTACCCACTGATTTTTGTCCGGCTGACTCGTATATTCTTCTGGCTACGCATGTTTTACATCAATTATGGTATGAAACATCGGAAGCATCATGGTTGTACAAGTAAGTATTACAGTTTAGCTTTTGTTCTTCGTAATCTGTTGGACATTGATAATGTAATGACGTAATTTTTAGGGCAATATTTCTTCTAGAAAAAGGGCTCATTTCAAGTCCTGCTAATTTTCATATAAAAGTACTTCTGATTAGAACATACTTGGAAGCAGGCTTACCAGTGGGAGCTGATTATGCTTATTCATTGCTAGACTGTAAACATATCCAATTAGATTCACTAGGTCATTTACATGTACCACTACTGGCTCCTTTGGGCTACTTGTCACAGGCCTCCAATTGCCTTGACCACGCTGCTAAATTTTTCATTGCAAATTATAAAGACGTGAGGCATTTATTCACTTCAGTTATTTAATTTATTGACTTGTTTTTATTGCGCTATTTTTATTTTAGAGCGCCGATCACTTGACTTTTGCATACAAGTATGGAAGTTTTTTAAAAATACAAGAATTCGTAGAGTTACGAGACCGGTTGGAAAATTCAATTCATTTTGCTATGACAACTGTCGACAAAATGTTGTTGGAGCTGAGTTGGTGTGACAGTCCTATGGCTATTACAAATTCATTATCTAGTATGCATGTGCAACCCGTAAAAGATTCCATTCGATGGAATCTCCTCCGCGATAATCGCGACATTGACGTAAGTTGTTACGTTGAGAGTTTTGATTATATCTAAATCAAATTTTTAACCTTCAGAAGGCCGTAGTCACTATAGTGGCTCACCCCCTGATCGACACTTTGCTTATGGTCAATCAATGATATAAGATATCTTTTATACCAGATTTTCGAGGACGATATGCCCTTTGAAATCACGACCGTCTAAAGGTTAAAAAACATACGGTTTATCATTTTTGTTGCATGTACCGAAACATGCAAAAAAAATTTGCAATAACTCAATATTGACTCTTGTATTTGATGTGTGATTTTTGCTTTAATTTGCTTTAAATAGTGATACGTAATTTTATTTTATAATTAATAATTCCGTCAATGAACCAATAAAAATAAAATGTTCATGTTTCACGGCTCTTATTAAGAATGCTGATGCTAGATCTTTGGACTCGTAATCGTTACCAACTAAAATCAAATTTTAAGCGATAAACAAAGAATTTAATAAACACTCATTTGATTATGATAAATCCATGTAATTGTCAAATTTATCTGGATAAATTGTGAAAAATACAGTATATTGTATACACCGGATTGTATTAGTAAAAAGAAAAAAACTTTGTTTTAAAATTGACCTATGAATAATAATAATTACAGGTTGTAGTAGGATGGGAACCACTACCTGAAAAAAGTGAGGATTTAAGGATGAAAGCAGAAACATGCGAGTGCATGATTCGACTGTTGAAAGCTCGAAGTCTTATTTTAAGAATCTTTGCAGCGATTAATGATACAGACTGCTCATCAATACTATCGCAGTTGGCTAATGAATTGAGAAAATTGGAAATAGAAGAGATTCCATCAACTCTTCAAAAATTTGTACCTGAAGGCAACGATAAAGTAAACAATGTTACAGTTCCTATAGACGCTGTAGAACGTTTACGCGAGATGTTGTATTCTCAACAGTTGAGTTTGATAGCTCAATTTGCTGATATACTTTCAAGCTCATCTTGCCCTGACAGAGCTTGTCTTGAGCTCCTGAAATCATCTACCAGCTTAAAGCCACTATCTTTACCAAATCAAAATAAACCAGTTTCATACAAACCATTTTTACTGCGAGCGTCAACTTGTGGAGAGACTTTAGCATTTATAAGCATCATCTGTACTTCAGCTGCATCACAAATAAAACCCAATATTTCCAAGAAAAAAAATAAAAGAAAAAACACAAGAGAAACCACTTTATCGACCACAAAGGAAAATGAGGTACATTTTACAGTTGACAATTTTTTCTAGATACTATAGGCTTGAAAATGAATCAACTTATTTTCAAAATGTATAACTTTACAAAATAAATCGCATGAAAATAGATAGGACCCACGCAGTGTTTGAGCTAAAGATTTGGCGCATCGATTGATTCGTCAGTGGTTCATCTAGACCAATTCGCAAAATTGCAGTGGCAATTAGAAAAACAAAAAGTCAATTTTCGAGCTATTTGAGACACGAGTAACTTGGCATATTTACTACTTCATCAGGAAAGCTTGAAATCGGAAAAATTAAACTTTTAATTTAGTCTTTCTAAGCACCGTAGTTGCTCAGGAAGAAATTTCAAAAACTTAATTTGTTTATTTACATGTGACAATCTTAGAAAAAAGTTATTTCGTCAATGACTTGACCAATTACATAGGCATTTAATCATTTAAGTAATCTATACAGAAATATATGAAAAATTAAAAAGCTCAAAATTCTTTAATGAAAAAAATTCGAACGTTATTAGACAAGCCGTTGATGATGCAAACTAATTGATTCTTTTTAATTTCATAGTATTTGCTATTAAAAGTTTTTAAATTACAAGCTAAATTTATTTCTTGGCATTTCGAGTTTTTCTGATGAAATGGCAGATGCGCAAAAATGCCCTTATCTGAAGTAGCTGGAAAATCCATGTACTTTTTCTTTTCGATTGACGTCGCAATTGCGCTAATTGGTTTAGTTGAACCGCTAATTATTCAATTGATACGTTACATTTTAAATTTCATCGCTTTTTAAGTCCCATTTTCATGCGATTATGTTACAATTTTACGTACTTCGAAAGTAAGGTGACTATCATTTTCAAATCGACAGTAGTTATAGATTCTAAAAGATAAAACTTTTTCTGTACGAAAAATTCCCTTCATTTAGCCACTTGATGATAATGTGGACTTAATCCTTCAGTGGCTACTTGTAGAAACGATGAGATTCGGTAACAGCTATAATTACTAATGTGAACAAATGAATTTAGCAACCATGTATGTCACTATAATTTTCTCGTTCCTATAACTTTTCATTTAGTGTGTAAATTTTGAAACAGTCTTTCCAGATCCATTCGAAAGCATCTATAAATATTGAAATATTGAATGAAGTTTTATAAGAACTCGATTATGAACGATAGTATAATTAAACTATTATATATTTAATGTAATCTGTAACTGCAGATGTAACTATCGCCATCAATAATACAGCACTAGGCTGAGATGGCCAAAAACGAGAAATAATTATTATTTATCAATTACGCAAAATTTTCTATATTAATATAATAATACTAACATGAAAAAACAGAAAAAACATCATATACTTAGACAAATACCGGCTTTAAAATTATTAAACGTAGCATGTTACAAATACAAAAATTTCCTATAAAAAAGGAATTCAAAAACAATAAAAAACGAAGGCACAAAATAGTGGTTTTAAAAAAATTAATTTTTTTTTCAAGTTGATAATGAAATAATACGAAATGTCACATGTCGATTAAAAATTAACATTATTTTATCGACGACTTCAGAAGCTTCATTTTTTAGTTTTGGAACTCTTTTTTTTATCTCCGTTTTTTATCTTCTATTTTTATTTCGATAAACTCGAATGAAGTGATGTCATTTATATTTGGAACAAATTATTTTAAAAGACTGGAAAAGCATGTTTACAGTACAAAGAATTAATTCAATTTTCTCATTGACTCTATGGCTATCATTAATCAACTTATTGCTTGTTATAATTACAGACTTGGCTGAAAGTTGTTCAGATACTATCTGAAAAACTAAAAAATTTGGAATGTATACTAAACAGTTTGGAGAAAGTCGAAATTTGCACAAACTTGAATATTGCTGATGATATAGCAATGATGATTATAAAACGCTGCCAATCAAGTCTCACATCAAGCAGTTTATCGCTGAAATCGCGCATCTTAAATACTCAAAAACTAATTAATAACTTAAAAAGCTGAAACAGTTCATTGTGTAAATTATTTTCTTTCATTCAGTTGGATTGGGTCAATGATTTAAGATTCTTAAATGTAAATACAAAATTTATTACTGTTGTAATGGCAATCAATTTATTTGCATTTCAATAGCTATGTTCATACGGCCAATACTGATTTATTTCATTTGGTTAAAATTGTTAAAAGAAAAGTCAATCAAGTAGATATGCGAGAAAAAAACGTCAATATGTACACATACTACGAAGGTTGAATTATTTATTCACGGATCATCATTATTTTTCAACACTGCCGTCGTACCAAATAAGGAAATGAATAATTAATACATGGTAAAGTTTAATGCAAAGTATAATCGACAAACAAGTTTTAATGTTTACAAAAATAATCATTTAGTCAAGAAAATAACGCAATCAGTGGAGTGAAAACGATCATACGATAAAAATCTGATGTATTTACTTTGTTCTTAAACCCACTTCTGGATGCGATGGGAGTACAGCAAGTGATGTCAGCTATGAAAAGTTGTGCCATGAGCTTCTTACGTAATTTCACATTTAACGCTCTCATCTCCTGTATGCTGCTGTTAATTTCTTTTACAAAATTAATTTGCAAATTCTTTGAAGCAGTTAAAATTGAAGTTCAAGATATTTGTGATTGAGGAAATTAATTAAAAATGTTATGCTTGAATCAGTATGTTTACGTAAAAATTACTAAATAGACAGCAAATTTCTAATAGTTTTTTATAAATAAACCTCGATATTAATGTAAACAACTTACAAAATAAGATTAAGAAAAAGTTCCTACATATTTTAGACCTTCCACGTTACTAATTGGCATATAGAAATATAAATATTAGACAGAATAACGTTAAACATTTTTACACAGTGACTGCGTTTTGCGCGACTGAAATGAATGTTGAGAAAAAAATTAATTGATTTTGGTAAAAGTCCAGAATATACTGTGCTCAAATAAAACTGAGGTTACAAATTTGTAATATTAAACGGACAAAGTATTCATACGTACTGTTTTTATGTTACTATGTATATTTTTATGCGCTATCTAGTGGTGTGGAAGGATTAATAAAATCATCAATTTGTATAAATTTTGAAATTAAAAATAGAAGCATTAAATAATATTATTCGTAGTATTTATATTCCAATATCCATCATAAAAAGTGATTATAATATACAGTGTCCTTTTTGCATTCTTTTATAGACGTAAATACAACAATAGTGTTGATTTAATTTTGTTTTTGATGACGAATTTGACGTAGTATGAAAAATGACATTTTTTCATGATAATTTGAATTAATCTTCATCTTTATCTCTTTGATAGGCAGCGCCAAATTTGTTCATATATTTCCTTACGAAATCCTTAGCTTTGTGTTTAACATTGTCATTGCATTCGAGTTCATCAACACTTTTGCAATGCTTCAATTCTTTGGCCAGCACAAAATGCGTCAACTAAAATATATAGATCTATTTAGCAAAAACAAGATGTGTGTGTGTGTGTGTGTGTATAACAGATGTATAAGCGCGCGCGCGCGTGTGTGCTTTCATGTATGTATGAGTGTATGAATGGACATGTCTCATTCGTTTCGGAAGACAAAAATGTAATCAATAAAGTTAATTAAAGAAAAATGTTAATTTTAACAAAATCTTGAAAGTACGAAGGGTGGTTTGCGATAGTGCAACGTGAAAGGTATGAACATGCGTAGGGTATGAAATGAATGGTTAGAAAAATGAGAGGGTTTATAGATAATTAGGTCTAATTGAAATGATGACTGTCGAAAAGGAACGAACATGTTGGACATGGCCGTCATGCAAAATAATGGCGACAGAGCGAGATACCTTGCGCGCCAAATATTTGAAATCTTCAGTGTTGGTAATTCGGCCTTGTTTGCAATCATTCTTTCTGTAAGGGTTGAGGAAATGGACCATAACGTGGGCCATGTTGATTCGGAAAGTATCCTTGATCTTACGCTCGCTTGTGGGAGACATGTCAGAAGTGACGCTTTGAAACGACTTGGCCAAGCCGCTCTGTTTGGCATGCGACTTGGACTTAAGGCTGCGGCGGTGTTTGCGTAGCTTGTCCGACTGCTCCTTCAGCCTGGACTTATCCTTTTGGCGACGGAGCTTGTCCTTAAGCTCCTTGAACTTGCTGTAGTCAATGCGGTCCTCATCCCTACGCGGCTATGAACAAAAAGCAAAGCTGAGCATGGACGCGGGACAAGGGCCGCACGAACCGCAACAAGTCAAACTGATACGCACGCTAATGATCCTCTCCTGCACGAGACCATCTCTGCGTCGCCGGGCATCGGTTCTGGGGGGTTGTGGTGCGTCCAGGTCCATGCTGTCGGGTTGTCTGAGCTGCGGCTGCTCATCGACCAGCAGCTCGTCAACGAGACCGTCCTCGTCGTCCGGTTCGTCGCGTTCGTCGACCGTGGGTGCGCAACCGGCGGTCTCTTCCTCGTCGTTCTCGTCGTTATCGCGCGACGAGGACGACGCATCGCTGCTCTCATCGCTGGACGAATCGGGCCCCGAGTCCGGCTGCAGGCCGATGTGGTCAGGTGGCGGGGGCAACCACTGGGACACGCGCTCACGCGCATGGTAGTAGTAGACGCGGCCGCGCTTATCGCGAGCCCAGCGCCATTTGGGCGGCAGGTCGAGGGCGGGCGGCGGCTGTTCCAAGTCGGCCACGGCCGGGACCAAGGCTTCAGGTCCGTCAAGTGCCGACTGCCGCTGCGCAAGCCCCGGCTGTCGCGACTGCTGCTCGGCCGCTCCAGCGAAGCTCGACCACTGGACCAACTGCGACTCGAGGAGCAGCGGGTACCCCGATTGCGGGTCCAGGGCAGCAGTAGCCTGCGGATCCAGACCCAGGGCCAGACATTGGGCCTGGTGCTGCTGCCAGAGCTCCTCCTGCTGGCGACGCTGGCGCTCCTCCTCCTCCTGGGCTACCTTCAGGGCGAATAGCTGACGGCGTTCGAACTTGCTCATGCGGGGGACCTGCACCAGGTCCAGCGACTCGGGGCCTCGTCGTCGCTCCGGCCGCTTATCCGACTCACCGCCTCCGCGGTGACGCTCAGCCCGGTGCCTGCGGCGTTTTCGCAGGTCACTTTCGCTTTGCGAGTACCTCGTTACTCACCTCTCGTAAGACAGCGTCTCCCGGGCTTCCCGCTCCGCATCCTCCTTGTATCCTCGATCTGTCGACATTAGATTCGTATCAGGTTTACGTCCAGCGGTTTGATCTGTCATGGCGTGAACAAACTGACCTGCTTCTCGCTCGTGCTCCTTCATTTGCTCCAAACGCTCCTTCTTTGGTATCCGGAAAACTTCCTTCAAATTTGACCAGCTCTCCAGCAGGTTACCAGCCAGCTCGGACAGCAGTGACCACTGTTCCGCCACGACCATTGTCGTCTCGACGCTCGAGTCTTTGTCACCGGCCGCCTCTTTCATCTCGACCTCCTCGTTCGGAGAATCCACGCTCGGCGAGTGACAGAGTTGCTTCGACCACTTCTCGACGACACTGAGCACCTTGCTGTCGATCAGCATAGTTCGATTTGGGATCGGCAGCGTTGCTAGAGTTCTGACGATTTCGGATCTGAACTGCTGAGCCTCCTCACTGTCGCTGCCAGCGACATCCATCATGTAGCTCCACATTAGTCTCAGACCATGGTAGTCCAAGAATAGTCTGCGGCAGGGCTGCTCGCCCGACCGAATGACCTCGAGTAACCGCCTCCTGTGCTGCAGTTCCCTGCACCGGACCATCAGTCGACTCAACGTTAGAGTGTGAGCTCGATTCTTCAGTCCACTGGCGCACAATCTATCGATTTGTTCCTCCAACTGGAATAATCGACCAATCACGCAATGCTCGGTTGCTTTGCATCCTGCTCTTTAGAGCAACACTTACATCCTCATCTTCCATGTGGTCAATAATTTTTTTATCTTCGCGCTTATTTCTTTTCGTTTGTCTCTCTGCCTTTTCTTTTTTATCCTCCTTTTTCTTTTCTTTAAGTCCACTTTCTTTATTGCTGTCATTGTCATCTTCGTCATTGTCCTCTCCGTCTTCGTCGTCATCGTCGTCGTCATCGTCGTCCTCGTCGTCCTCGTCGTCCTCCTTATCGTGTTTCCTGCATTCTGCATTCGTTTTGCTATCTTCGGGATTGTCACCGATCCAGCCACGACAGTTAGTCGCCTCACAAAAACACTTTTGTGCTTCTTTACTAAAATTTTTTGTATTATTGGCATGAGCTTTATAGTCGATCACACAAATATTGACGAAAATTGTTACCCGTATCTTTGAAAATGATAATCAAAAGTTATTTCCTCTCCAGCTGCTACAAATTTTTTATTGAAGAATCCAATACGCAACTCTCCATTTACAGTCCACTAAAATAAAACGGAAATTCAATTTCTCATTAACAGCGTCGATAACTTTTCAAAACTTATAGATCTATTACTTTTTGAGTTTCAGCATTAGGATCACAGCTATGGTTAATGAATCTTGATATATTTCCTTTCATGGTTGCATCGATAATTTGATCAGATTTCAAAGCCATAAAATAGTAATGTCGATTTTTATCCTTAGAATACTCTTTTGCTCTTTTTCTAAAGCCTCTTGAATCGACTACTTCACCAACATACTCCATTATAAATTCTCCTCTATTAAAACGGTTAATGCATCAATTAAAACGATTTTTTTTATCATCACAATTTAGTACTCACGCGTTCAAATCAGTAATAGCTCTTAAACCAAAGCCTTTTTTCTCTGTACGAAAAACTTCACACTTAGCATAATTGCAATTTTGAAATCGTCTATTTGTACATCTATCGCCAACGATACATCTGGATCCGCTAGGATGTAAAGAGAACATTGTGAATAAAAATCATATATGTTTCCAAGATTTATATTTATAATAATGCTTGCCATTCAATCATCAAGAGCCTATTTAGACAATCTTCCCCACAGCCAAGTTCTCCACGTTGAATTTCCTCCTCAGTTAAGAAACAATCGCAAACCATTCGTTTTGTTTCTTTGTTAGTATACCTGCGAATTCACAAATTATATTAGTAATTTATTTTTAATTTATAGTTACGTCTACATAAAAGATGTAACTCACCGCTCTGTCAAATATAAATTTTCTCTCAAATGTTCGAATTGCCTCAATCTTTCTTCCATTTCTCTATCGACCTCAGGTATCATGGGAAGTGGTTTTGCTCCTATATTATTAGGGATGATTGAAACATTTTGTGATAGGTTATTGACCAGTGTAAATGTGATAATTTTACAAGTAACACTGTCCTCGGTTGAGATTGTTGTTTGGTCAGACTCTTGCTTTAATAGAGCTGATGGTAATCGCAGAGGGTCTATATTACAATTCAATTCCTTAATGGCTGTACTATTACTGAAACTATCTTCAACTGAAACATCATTTCCTGCAGAACTGATATTTGATGATTGTTGTGATGCTGACCATGAAGTATTGTTACTCATTTCCAATTCACTCGATCTTCGCCAGCGAGATTTCACTTTTACAGGTTTATTTGTATTAGAATCGCAATGAATTACACTAGGGAAGTTATCTATCGTGGGACATTTGTAATTTGATTTGTCTAACTGTGTTTGAATTAGATTTTTCATTCTTTTTGTAATTTCACTTCCATGATGCTGTTCTGGCATCACAACAGCATTATTTATGAGACTGTCTGAAATAGATACTTTCTGGGATTCTTGAATTGGTTTTATGACTAATCCTCTGCCACAAGATTTTTGTTTTTGCAAGCCAATGTGCTTAATTCTATTACTACGACGTACACCTGAATGATTGGATCCACTATCTGATTTTATGGTATCCTCATTTTTATTCCTTATTTCTGTCTTTTCATCATTAATCTCACATTGTTTGTCTGACTCGCCCTTAATATTTAAATCCGACAATCCACAAGTTTTAGGCAATAATGTATCAGTACTACTTTCACTGCTGCTAGATAACTTTGAATCTTCAAAGTCCATTTTACTATTTATTTCACTATCTGTGGAATGTTCTTTAATTAACCTTTTATTAGTTAGAGTTGAAAGAAATTTACCATCATCTTTTTCCAATGAAATCTCATTAATTATTAATGTGCCATTATGTTTTATGTTAGATTTATTTTTAGTTTCTAGTTCATGAGATAGCAACAAGCTTTGTTCAGCTTGTTTCGATGAACTTTTCATTATTTTTTCTTTAATTTCTGTATCAAAACTTTGATCAATACTGTTACCTTCATTTTCTTTTTTATTGTTGCTTTTCATTAATGCACTGACAAATTTTTTAGCTTTTGCATTTTTTACAATTTTTTTATTATCTACTTGGGAGGAAATTTCCAAATTGCCATTAAAGTTATTAAATGGTGCATGACTAGTTCTACAATTTACTTCAACTATTGTCAATACAGGACTTTTTATAGAGTCATGAATTTCAGTCACATGTAGTCCACTCAAACCTTCTTCTACCATTTGATAACTATTAGAATTGGTACATTCACTATTTAACAATAATGATTTTTCAAAGTGCTCTGATGTGACCATTCTAGAATCTTTTGTTATTTTATTTGCAGAAAATTCAAAAGTATTTTTCTCTTTGAGTTGAGTGTCATTTATAAATGATACTTGGTTTGATGTATTTTTGTTTGGTATAACAGAGCTTTCAACTGTGGATTCAGTTTCAATTTCCATTTCTTCATAAATAGTAGTTTCTTCTATTTCATCAGAAGAAAGTGCTGTATTTAAAATATTCTCATCAACAATTGTTGGTTTATCACTTTCAAGTTTATCAATTGAACCTATATTTATAGTTGAATAATTTTCATAATTTTGTTTATTTAAATTATTTTCAATTTTCACAGTGGATATATTTTTGTTTAAGCATTCACTGTATAATTTTGACTTATTTAAATCTTCGATTTTCGTTGGCAATTCTTCGCTATTAATGAAATTTTTACAACTATTTGTATTATCAGGAGTAAAAATATCATCAACTTCTCCTCCATCTTCTAACTGCTGCTTTTTTGCTTTTTGTCGATTGGATTTTCTTAGTGAAAACTTTGGTCCTTGTTTTATTGGTACTTTATTGTCGTTTTTACGACGACGAGCCATGATTTATTACCAATTTTCAACCTATATTATAATAAATAATAATAAATTAAACAAATTAAAGAAATCGTGTAACAGAAAAAGAATAAATTCAATGATTGGTAACTGCATAAGGTGACAAACAGAGTAACAACATACCTCATCAACCTAAAAGTTTCCTTAAAAAATCGTTAATATATTACAATATTTATACATCTCTGCATGTTTGATGTAATAATGGTTGTCTAATATTAATACTAACAACATTTAAGAGAACAAATATAAAAAAAGAAGAATGATTCTGTAGATAGTATTGTTCTTCTATCTGCAAATTGATAGATGAACAATATGTTATATTGCGTATGGTATATGTTAAAAAAATATACTGTTATCCCATGTTACCATGTAGTATAGATCCAAGGTTAAATGCCTGTAATAAAAGTTAAAGACTGTTGTGACATGGATAATCAGTATTTGATAATTCTTGATGAAAGACCATTTTGCAGAACAATTCCATTTACTGCATTATGGCCAAAAGGTTACATGCGATAATATCTACGGCTTTTACAAGCATTGTCGAGTAAGTCTTGCTGGTAATATCGGTAATAGTTGTCAATAATATAATATTAAAAATTATAACGATCTCAATATGAATAAGTACAACACACTTTTGACTAATAGAGAACTTTTTCAAGAGCTTGATTAGCTTGACAGCAGACAAGACAATTGAAACAAAAAAGACAGTCAATAAACATGCTGAATTGATGCTGCAGTCTATATATACCAACAGGAACAGATCACTTGTATTCACTTGTATAAAACGTTATTATTTCAGTTTTTGGCATTAATTATTGCTACATGGCAACAACAATGATTCGATGACGAGGAGAACGGTACTGATACCTACAGCGATAGCGTCGATGATGACAGTGTAGTAGCAAGGATATATGTTGATCTAGAGTTTTACTCGTAATAATTGTGACGAGTTTTTAGACAATGCGTTTGTATACCGCTTAAAAACAAGACACTGTACAGTCTATAGGCTACATGTAAAATATATGTGCACCAAATGTTTGCACGCACACACACACACACACATACAGGCTAACACGCACACACATATGAAGAGGAAGAGACTGAGAGGGGTATATGGACGATATTGACGCGCGGATCTCATTCCACAGTCCGTAGTTCCTGTACTCATATTCCTTTAGTGAATCTGTACAAATACAGTTTCCATGAGGGTCTGTCTCCATAGGGCCTGCCTGAGTCCGTCCGAGCCGGCCGAGATTTTTTATGGGCACGCCATCTCTATAATTTCGTATCCAATGGCGAGTTTCATAGTGAATGGCTGCGTTTACATAAACGAGCCCGATCGGACGCAGCCAATACGAGAAACGCATGAACACGAAATTATAGAGATGGCGTGCCCATAAAAAATCTCGGCCGGCTCGGACGGACTCAGGCAGGCCCTATGGAGACAGACCCTGATCTGTACTTATATATATGGCATGGACTATGGAGTCTATATGCCAGAACCACTCTCTATAGAGGGCAGGACTAAACACGTACGATACGACGCCTAGCGCAGAGAACTTATATGCATGTATAACAGTATATGCAGTTTTCCCAGATTGTATATTAAAAACGCGAGCAGAGACCAATGTGAAAACAGCCCGACACAAATAACATTTTATAAACAAAAATGATCACATCTCACGTATGTATAATTGTACTTCTCGAAAAAATAATTATTTGTTATTGTACCATTATATTTCTCATAAAAAATAAAAAATATCGTTATCGATAATTCACCTCCTATTTATTCACATAAAAGACATAATTAAGCAAAAATAAATTCACAGAAAAATTGTACCTTCTGTAGTCTAAATTGTACCATCAGTACAGTCCTATAAATTTGTTTCTAAAAGAAATAATAGGACAATTACAAAGCTCTACGCCTGCGCAAAGTGCATTTCCGGATGACATCCTTGTAAGTTGTAACAATTAGTGGTAATTTGTAATTATCCTATTATTTCTTTTAGAAACAAATTTATAGAATTGTACTGATGGTACAATTTAGACTACAGAAGGTACAATTTTTCTGTGAATTTATTTTTGCTTAATTATGTCTTTTATGTGAATAAATAGGAGGTGAATTATCGATAACGATATTTTTTGTTTTTTCTCAGAAATATAATGGTACAATAACAAATAATTATTTTTTCGAGAAGTACAATTAGACATACGTGAGATGTGATCATTTTTTTTTTATAAAATGTTATTTGTGTCGGGCTGTCTTCGCATCGGTGAAAACCTCCCTTATTCCAGCCCACAAAGTGTAATGGACAGTGAACAAAAAATACAATTCGAAATATCTCATTGAACCTTCCAAAAATTATCATTGTTTTAATTGAACCCTTTTAGTTAAAAAAAATTAAAAACTGTACATTTTTTGGCTTTTTGCAATTACGATATTTAGCAATACTTAATATTTTTGCAAATAAACAAGACAAAAAAATTGGACTCTTGCTCGTTTTAATTGAACCCCTCTTACCTCTTTAAATTTATTAATATATATATCAAAAACAACAATCTAATGTTATTGTATGTTCTTACTAAAAATATCAGTTAACGCGCATCCATTTTAGTAAGAACATACAATAAAATTAGATTGTTGTTTTTGACGTATATATTAATAATTTTTAATTTTAAAAAGTTAGACGGGTTCAATTGAAACGAGCAAGGGTTTAATTTTTTTGTCTTGTTTCTTTGCAAAAATATTAAGTATTGATCGCAGTTGCAAGACACCAAAAAATGTACATAATTTTTTTAGGACAACTAAAAGGGTTGGGTTCAATTAGAAATATTTCAAACATATTTTTTTCATTCTCCACTACATTTTGTGAGATGGGGTAAGGTGGGTCTGAAGAAAAGTGTGCGTCCACAAGATCGGTACCAAATGTGGGCAAGTAGTATATATATATATATATATATATATATATATATATATATATATATATATATATATGATACCTATTTGGGGTGAAAATTATAAGCCTTATTACCTAGCCAAGAGCAAGCAAACATAGTTTACTTTTTAGAATTTTAGAATGGCGATTTTTTTTTCAGGCTTATTTCTGGACGAATTTTTTCTCACATTAGGTATTATAAACAATAAAAATGAGTGCCCGCGAATGAATAATGAACAATTAGTTGCTGTGACTATATTTCCCGGAATATTTTGATATAAATCCTATTGTAAAATTAATCGTATTATATACGCATGTAAAGAAATATATCACACAAATGTTAAAAGTTGCGTGGACGAGAATATACTTTACCTGCACTTGTATCGTACATAATCTAATGTACTATATTATTGTATGATAAGGGATACAGAAAATTATTTTTCAAAAATATGATACATGTTTTCAATGTATTTTTTTCGGTGTGTAAGCCAATTAAAATCATTGATTTAAAATCATTATTTTAAGTTTCTTCATCATTGATTTAATTAATTGGACTTTAAATAAGTATCCAACATTTTTGCTTATGTTCAGAGCCTAAACTATTTGATATGATGCCTATTTTCCCAACAACTGGCACCAATATTGATGGTGTTGCGCAATATGCCAAAAAATTAGTTTAATTTTTTTCGCCCAGTGTATTATTCACATGACAAGTTTCTGATTATTTTGTTATGTTGATTAAGCTAAGTATTGATCATTTACAAATGATGAACTCAAATTGCGAGCAAAATGCACATTCTAATTTTCGAATCAAGTGAAACTCAAACAATATAGTTTGAACTTTAGAGTATTCAGTCTATTCAGAAAAGAATACGGCGATTTAAACTAGCGTCACCTCGAGGATTAGCAGTATTAGCACGCACACGCACGCAACTTCCGTTCGACTCTGATTTTCGCAAGATTAAGTTTGCACGCAGACAGCTGGCAGGCAGAAACGCAATTGCTGTCGACAGCAAGTGCTTGAGTTCCCGAATCTCTACTTTAGCCATGAGCGCTCACTTTACACTTCGCGTATAATAGTAATACGTACTTTTGCTTAACTTAACTGACTTGACAACTTGACTGTACTACAACTGCAAAAACCAGACTTGACTAAATAGTGTTGTAAATGACGCAATGTCAGTGTATTCTATAGTCTTTCAATGTACTTTTGTGATTCTTATTATAGAAAAATATTTTA
Organism: Phymastichus coffea; assembly: GCF_024137745.1. NCBI lineage: Eukaryota > Metazoa > Arthropoda > Insecta > Hymenoptera > Eulophidae > Phymastichus > Phymastichus coffea. The sequence goes on from NW_026706872.1 coordinate 1,362,111, forward strand.
CTCCAGAAGCTGTTTAAACGTAAGAGGATTTTAAGTTTATTTTCATAAAAATATGTTCGAAATTGACCAAATGAAGGAATACAAGTTGAACGTCTGTTTCTTATACAAACACGATCGTTTAAAAGAAATGTCCAGGTTATACCTTCTAAAAGTGTGTCAAAACAATATAGGTTTCTTCGTTTCCTATAATAATAAAAATTATTAGTTTCTTATTTATATACTTCAATAGAATTGTTATATTTCATATAATAGGTTGATGAGATTTTTACATAAATATGAAGATTCTGTTTATAAATACCATAGATACACAAAAGGCTTATACTTGATCCTAAAAATTTTCTTGAGAGCTTAGCCACTGTAAATTGTAGCTGGTGCATTTAATAAACTAATTCAATTTAATCACTATGATTGAATTTAGTTATAAGTAAAATAAAACTTTTCAAAACTATGAATATCACTTCATCATTTTGTTAAGGTTTTATTAGTTTCTAAAGCAAATTTCACTATTTAATATTGAAGCATATTTCATCATTAATTATAAGTATATTTATGATTTTTATTTAATGTTTCATATTTTAGTAATGCACTTTCTATTATTCCAGAAAATATAGAAAATCTGGTATACTTTCACAGCTATAGTTATGCCAACATTAGCAACAATATTGTATAAAAGACATTTTGGATTCAAATTTTGGAGAGCACGTATGCCTATAGAGTGTATTGTTTAAAGTAGCATATAAAATAATCAATAGATTTTCTGAGTAATTGTATGTAAATTTACCTCATATAATATCACTTAAAATGTCTCTGTCAACAACAACTTTTCTACCAATGGCACAAACTTCAGAGAAAGAGATATCAAAATTAAATATTGATTACTCTAGTATTCGTTCTAAGGTACTTGTTAATTTTGTTTTATGTTATCTATATTTTCATAACTTTATTGTTATTCTAATCATATTTTTTCATACATAGGATGTGTTGGTTAGTCCATCAGAAGATCAATATGAGCTTTTATTAAAAAAAATAAAGGAACGTATTCGAGATGGAGGCAGTGAAACTATTTTTGACATTGGAATTAGTGAAGGTCAATCTCTATATATTATTAGTAAATTTTCATTTAGTTACTTCCAAGTACAGCTTATAGCTGTCTATTTACAAATAAATTATTTTTGGTTTAATGACAAGCCTTTTCATTGTTGTGCTTTAGTAGTAATATATCTCTCTCTCTCTCTCTCTCTCTCTCTCTCTCTCTCTCTCTCTCTCTCTCTCTCTCTCTCTCTCTCTCTCTCTCTCTCTCTCTCTCTCTCTCGCTCAAGTATTTGAATTGTTCAGAACTATCTCTCTTTTTACAATTTTGTATGCATTACCTATGTTTTTCCAATTTGGAACTGCTATCTTATAACACAGTTATCTTATAATAATTACAGTTTTTTAATTTATTAAATATGTACATTTTCAAAACATTTAAAGATCTTCAAATTATAGAATGTCTGTAGATAATTTAGAAATAGTAATTTTAGACAACTATGAAATTAAGTACAATATAAATGTGAAGAAATTATGTCTTTTATTTTTATAATTACTAATTATAATTATATTATAGATGGCTCAGAAGATGGTTTAAGAGAAGATGAATACGAGGCATCTGTTGCAACACTGCAATCTCTTGCTACAACTTTAGAGGCAGACTGTGTTTTATTACGACAAACTAAAACAGATCATAAATTGACCGGTCAATATTTGGTTCGTAAACGTCTTGACCAACAGGATTTTTTGGAGATTCGGTAAAATTTTACAAATGAAAAAGGAAACAAATAAATATAAAGTTACAAATAAATTATTACAAACTAATGTTGAATAATTAAAAAAATTTAGAGTTGCTGTAGTTGGAAATGTTGATGCAGGAAAATCAACATTACTTGGTGTTTTGACACATGGAGACCTGGATAATGGACGAGGGTTAGCACGCCAAAAGTTATTTCGTCATAAGCATGAAGCAGAAACAGGAAGAACAAGTTCTGTTGGAAATGATATTCTTGGTTTTGATAGCATTGGTGAGTTACATATTTCTTTTTGCATATTTGTTAAAAATTTGTGACCAAAGGTCGATACATCAATTGTTAATTCATTGATTATTATATTTGGATGATAAACAATTGTTAAAGGTAATGTTGTCAATAAACCAGAACATGGTTCTTTAGACTGGGTAAAAATTTGTGAAAAATCTTCCAAAGTAATTACATTCATAGACTTGGCTGGTCATGAACGATATTTGAAAACCACTGTATTTGGGATGACAGGCCATGCTCCAGATTTTGGTCAGTAAATAACAAATAGGAAACTTTAAAAGAATACTGTATTCATTTGAATAATATTTAACTATAGGAATGCTGATGGTGGGTGCAAATGCAGGTATTGTGGGAATGACCAAAGAGCATCTAGGATTGGCTCTAGCTTTATCAGTTCCAGTTTTTGTAGTTGTTACTAAAATTGACATGTGTCCACCAAACGTTCTACAAGAAAATTTGAGACTCTTAATTCGAATTTTGAAATCACCAGGATGTAGGAAAGTTCCAGTCACTGTAAAAACTCCAGATGATGTTGTTGTTAGTGCAACTAATTTTGTTTCAGAAAGGTGATTATTCTAAGTAATAACAGAATATAATTCAAGTATGTAATTTTTTTCTTTTTAAAGCAGGTTATGTCCAATATTTCAAGTGTCTAACGTTAGTGGAGAAAATTTAGATCTCTTGAAAATGTTTTTAAATTTATTGACTGCAAGAATAACTAGTCACGATAGTGAACCAGCAGAGTTCCAAATAGATGATACATACTCTGTTCCTGTAAGAAATAATTCTACAATCATACATAATTATTGTCAAGGAATTTTCAAAATATGATCATTTTTAACTTTGTAGGGAGTAGGAACAGTAGTCTCTGGAACAACTCTCAAAGGTGTAATACGTCTTAATGATGTACTTCTTCTGGGACCAGATCCTCTTGGTCATTTTCAACAAATAGCGATTAAAAGTATTCATAGAAAAAGGATGCCTGTACGAGAAGTGCGCGGGGGTCAAACCGCTAGTTTTGCTTTGAAGAAGATCAAACGATCTCAAATTAGGAAAGGTATGGTGATGGTATCACCAGCTCTCAATCCTCAAGCTTGTTGGGAATTTGAAGGAGAAATCTTGGTGCTTCATCATCCAACTACAATTAGTTCTCGCTACCAAGCTATGGGTATTGAACTATATTGTATTTTATATCATTTTTAATTTATTGATCCATAATAGCTTATAACTATGCGAAAGTGTTTGCATCATGATGTAGAAAATAATAAGTTAGGTCTTTGTAGCTTTTTTTTATTAAGCATTTCAAACCGTTACTAGGATAAACCGTTTAGGTTTCTTGTGTTATACACATTAGATATTTACATGATTTTTCTTTTTATTCTTGTGAATACTTGGTTTTTTGAGATAAATTATTAACATGTTTTCTGCATGTATTTACATTTTTAGGTTACAATTTTTTATAAATTTTAGGATATTTACAGTCTTCAATATAAGGTTCTGCAGTGATTAGTTTCACGTATATGGTCGGTGATAATATCATTTTACTAGTTTTTTTATATAAAGTGTCTGCTTTTCGAATAGCTCGCATTATAATACATGATTGATATTTTCGACTTCTTTTCTGCTGGGTCACATGATTCTGTCATGTGATAACGGCCTGCTCTAACTCGATTAATTAATAGAAATTAATTCTATACATATTTTAACTCTATGGAATCGGGGTTCATTTCTGTCGTTATAGTTTAATTGGAAGTACTGTTTTCCTTTTATCTTTCCCAGTTTAAGAATCGAGCCATTTGTTTTTTCTACAGTAAAAGGATGAATCACAGTGGTTCCTAGCTGAGGGCTGAGCAAAGCCGCTTCTCACCTTCTATGACTCGGGATCTAATAGAGTGTTATATTGTTTCCATGCAAAATGATGTCTTACATTAGTTTTCTGATGTCGGTTATCCATGGGTGGATATCGAACTGTAGTCCCTGCCTCATAAGAGTCATGATGACTGATTGGAAGTCAATCAGAATGACGGTATCTAGATAGCGATGGTCTACTGACATCTTAAATGCCTGAACAATGGCAAAAGCTTCAGCACTGTATATATTACAATTGGAATTCAAGGAAAAGCGAAAGGTATACAGAGGAGGTATGAATAAATCCATCCCACAGCCCTCATCAGGCCATAAGTCGTCGGTATAAATGAGTGAGTGTCCTGAGTATTTGTTCTGATTGCTGAGTGAAAGCTTTGATTGAGGCATGTTTGAGATAATAAGTCTTTTCCCAAAGAATTATCAACGTGTGGTGTTAGGTATAGAGCTTCATACGGTATGGTGTAGACTACATTTTTTGCAACTCAGATTGAGCGAGGAGTCCTTTGATCTTGTTAAAAACGTTAAGCAATAATAATTGTCTTTTGCTGCTTAAATTGTTTATGGAGTTAAGTCATCAATAGTTGAGTTTGATCTAAGCAATTTATTTGACGTTAGTAGTTCTCTACGGTTTGGTAATGATGAAATACGTTGATGGGAGTTGTCTTCATGCACCTCAAGACTACCCTAAGGGCGGCGTTCTGAATTGAATCTAAACACTGTAAGGTGCTCTATTTTGCGTTTGCAAGCAGGAAGTAGCTATAATCCATCTTCGGTCTAATAATAGTTTTATATATAATTATCAGGGTTTCAGGGTGCGAGATCTATTCAAAGCCGGTAACACTATTTAGTTATATCAATGAGCCTCTTAACTGAATCTTTCACATTGTGAATATAATTGCACTAGGACTAATAATGGATCCTTGGGCGAGGCCCTTGTTGGTTAAGCCTTGATCGAATCTTGTACCTTGTGCCGTGAGATTACGATCTTGTATGAGATTTGCCATGAATTTTACTAGGCTAGGGGAGATTTTATACCTTACAAGAACCAAAATGAGTTCTTCAAGACTGACATTTTCATAGACTCCCATAATGTCGAGAAATATGACACCTAAAAATTGGTCTCTGTTGCCTGCGTTTTTAATATCGAGCTGGAGGCAGTCAAACAGTCTGAACAAGATTTGCCTCGTCGAAAACGGTAGAAATTTTGTGGGATAAGACCTTGAAACTCGTAATACCATTGCATGCAGTCATTTACCACACGCTCCATTTTTTTTGGATACAGCATACAAGTACAATAGGGCGATATCCGTAAGGTAATTGGAATAATCTAGATGAGGTAGTGAGTCAACTTTATTAGCGAGAATACCCGAAAACTTGTTTCAATCATAATTTGAAAGGCGACTGGAAGGTCTGTCATAGAAAAGCTTCAAGTTGGAATCGCGATATTCGATCACCGAAGGGAAGTAGTCGCTGTTCCTTCCAGACGATTTTGTGCTCAATGTTCGATGATGCTAATGTGTTGTCTGATATACTATTTTTATAAAATCTAATCACGGAGCCAATGTTCAAGACCTTGAAATTGTATTGATTTCTCAAAACTTTAGCAAATTTTTTTCCTCTATCATTTTTGATATCACTACCCCATAATAAATGTTGGTAATTAAAGTCCCATGTGACAATAATTCTGTCTTGGGGTTCTATTTTTTTAAAAAATATAGTTAAAATAGATTTATCAACAATGAAGTCTGGGGGGTAATAGATGTTTATCATGGACAAATGTTCAGAATTTTTCAATAATTTAATATCGATATATTCCAAACCCAAAGGAAAATTGTAAATATAAAAACGAGAGAACTGGATATTATGGCTAACAAAAACAATGAGACCTCCTCTAGGTGAGGGTGACTCTATCAGTTCTTATTTGATTGCATCCGTTTAAATTTATATTCAGGTGGTTTAAGAAGGATTTCGGAAAGGCTGACTACATCGTAGTCTTAAGCTATATGTTGAATTTCAGAGTTTGTTTATAAAGCCCCTGCAATTCCAATTGAGAATATTGACATAATTTTTGAGGTTAAATTTAATTGTTATTATTAGAAGTATTGTCAGGGCCAGAGCTTATACTTATATCCTGATCCGCGAACCTTTCGCCCATATTTATGATGGCTTGAAAGTTTGATTGTTTTTATTCTCGAAAAAGGAATTAATGGATTTGATAAATCTGTCTAAACATTTATTAGCATATCGTTTACCTATTTGTTTTATGCGGGCTTCTGAAGGTGGAGCAATTATCGGACCGTCATCTACTGAAACACTGTTCACATTACTACTATGAGAGTCTTAAGAGTCATTCGCGTCGACGAGTCGACGACCACTTCTTTTGCAAGCATGTGCTTTCTCGAGTTGCTTTACTCTGAAGATGGCTTCCTTCCAACTACACTTCAATTTTGCTCTTGTTTCTATAACATTTTTGTGAAACATAAAATGCATGCATGATTTTTCGTCTGCAATATGAGGTAATTTACAATTTGCACACCTAGTAAGGTAGGAACATTCTTTATTTGGATGAGAAAAAGAGCAATTGACACATATTCTAAGTCCGTTTGGGCAATACTTAGTAAAGTGGCCGTACTGTTGATACTTACAGCATCTCAAAATGGATGGTACATAATGTGAGGTTTGTCGGAAACGGAAGTAGATATGATCTTTATATAGAATAGAGGTATAGCATCTTTACAAAAAATGTGTACTTTATCTGTTTTCAGAGACAGGAGCTAAGTCGCTGTCAATAACTCTTGTGATTCTAATAACCTTATCAATTAAAACATCAATTAACAGAACAGAAAAATTTCCTGTTCTGTTAATTAAGGGTCGACGTCGTATATTATTCCTACATTATATAGCTCGCTTCCATCAATAATCGTTATCCAAATTTGATTTACACGATCTTGAATTCGCAATATAAATTGACTGGTTTTTTTGTAGTATTTATCAAAAGTAACCACAACTTCGAGCTTTCTAACAGAGTGGATTGATTTGAGAATAAAACCAGCTTCAAGTACCTTTTTCCATGAAAGCCATGGAGTGTAAGTTTTTAGTATTTTCACCGGATTTGTTATCGTGAATGTGTATCAAACAGGGGTTTTGATACTATTGTTAGTTGATTGTTGGTTGGGTATAAGATAGGTGTGGTGAGTTGAACACGGTTTTTATTTTGTTGCATGGGAGAGTCCTCACTATATCTATTGGATATAATTTCGTGGCCTGACTCAACACCATGGAGATTTTTACTTTGCAAATGATTTTCAGCTTATTCCATAGGAAGTATTGCCACTTTAGTGCTGTGCGTTTCTATGATACCAGTACTATTTATAATATTTTCATACTGCGTTTCGGTGATTGAGCTTAGTATACCCATATCTTCGGGCAATGCGTCAATCAGAAAATACTGATAGTTACAAAGGTACTGACGATGTACATTAAAACATATTTAACCCCTTTCATGCCAAATAGCATAATTTTTTACTGTTTTTAATTGTTTGGTTTTAGTTAGTCAATCAACGAAACATTTCTAAGAAACGTGTTCTATTTTTATTTTTTCTGCTCTTTCCGAATTCGGTAACAGAATTATTTTATCTACCGCCATTTCTTAGCTATGGTGTCTGAAAGCAGAAAAATGTGAAATTTCAAATGTTTTTCAAACAATCGTAAATTTGACAAGAAGCTAATTAATACAGGAGATTAGTACTTTGTATCTGGTGACATAATTAATTTTTCTAAAAAATATGATTGATAATTAAGGAAATTCAATATGGCAGCTATAATCACGCAAGAAATAGCGATTTTTATAAAGTTAACCGATTTGGACCAAATTTCTTATATAGGGGTTTTTGGATTCGCTGATCGTGACTATAAAGTTAGATTTGCAAAATCCAAGATAATGAAACGAATATTGCGGATTATATATAGTGAAATTTGTTAATTTAATTGATTTAAGACTGAAAACTATATACGAGGGTGGTCCGATGAGTACTTAGCCTACAAAAGAAAAACGATAATTTTGGAAAAGTGGCGTTTTATTTTTCAACATAGTCTCCTTTTAGTTAAATACACTTGGCCCAGCGATGCTCCAACTTCTTTAACCCGTCTGAAAAATACGTTTCCTCGAGGTCTGAAAAGTAGGCTTCCGTGGCAGCGATTACCTCCTCATTCGACTCAAATTTCTGCCCGGCGAGTGACTTTTTCAAGTTTGGAAACAAAAAGAAGAAGCAGTTCGTAGCCTAATTCGACCAATTTGGCCATGGCGACGGCGGAGGTGTGAGTCGGTGCGTTATCATGGTGGAAGAGCACTTTTTTCTTCGCCAAATGGGGCCGTTTTTTCTGCAATTCGACGTCGAATCGGCCCAATAATTCATAGTACAGCCATGTGACCGTTTTGCCCCTCTCCAGCTAGTCGATGTAGATCACACCTTGTGAATCGCAGAAAACGGTGACCATCACCTATCCGGCCGATGGGGCAGTCTTCGCCTTCTTCGGAGTACTTTCGCCGGGTAAAGTCCACTGTTTTGACTGTTCCTTGGTCTTTGGTGTATACCAGTGGATCCATGTTTCGTCGATTGTCACGAAACGACGCAGAAACTCCTTCGGATTGCGCTTAAACAGCGTCAGACATTGTTCTGAAGTTGTCTCATGGTTGCGTTTGTTGTCCGGAGTGAGCAAATGGGGCACCCATCGCGCCGACAGCTTTCTCATGCCCAAAATTTCATGCAGGACATGACCCACGCGGTCTTTTGAGATGCCTACGATCTTAGCTATCTCGCGCACCTTCAATCGTCGATCTGCCAATACGTGAATTTTTGTCACGTTATCCTCCGTGGTAGCCGTTTTCGGAGCATCTGGACGTGGCTCTTCAAAAATCGACGTGTGACCACGTTGAAACTCGTTAAACCAATTTTTGACGGTCGCCATCGAAGGAGAAGAGTCACCGTACACAGCATCCAAGCGTTTTTTGATTTCGCTGCGCGATTTCCCTTCCAAAAACAAGAATCGAATCATCGACCGATACTGCTCTTTTTCCATTTTTCAAAAATCAACGGACACACTTGCTTTCACACGCTCTCAAAAATAAACTACAACTCCGATCCGGCTAAAATCTTGACAGTAACCATCGAGAAGGTTGTACTACGTGATAGAATATTTCTTTTGCGAGAGTGGCGCCATCGGGCGGTGAGGCTAAGTACTTATCGGACCACCCTCGAATTTAGGGTAATCGATTACGAATACGATTTAGAAATTCCGAAATAAAGGCTTCAATTTGTTTGTGATCGTTTATCTATGATTTTAATCGGATTCTTCATGGTTTGCAAACCTTTATATACCAGAATTTTCCGATCGCGGTAAAACACAGTTATTATCTTCTTCATCTAAAGTTTCTTCTTCGCCTTCAGAAGAATTCTCTTCAGCTGATTGTAAACTCCAACCTTTTGACATTTTTATCAAAACTGTTCTAATCAAAATTATGAATGGGCTTATTTTCATACAAACAATAGTATACTAATTTTTTCCTAAATTGATTAAGTTAGATCAATTGACAACAAAAAATGACTAGTATTTATATCTTTAATGAGATGTAATTTCTCAAGTAATTTTACAAAGAAAATATTGTCAAGAAATACTATAAACAAATAAAATGGCAAAAGATAGAAAAATAGCTTAATTTTTCAAATATTAATATTTTTTTTCAATATCGCTTATTATTTACTTATTTACGGCAAAACTTCAAAGTTTGTGGTCAGAATAGTTTGAACTAATGATATATTTTGCTCTTTTTTATGAAAGGAGTCTAGTAATTTATTTCTATTAAAAACATGTGCTGTTTATTGGCGATTTGTTAGTACAATAACGATTTCATCGTATTCCATAGAATGTTTTTTATTTCTTGACAAAATGACATAGATATACAAATAGGTCATTTTCTGTATCACAAACGAGTTATAATATTTCCGAAGGTCTTTAGTGCGCTGAATCCAAATGTGGCCTCAAAATTGTTTCATTACGTCAGATTTTTAAGATATCCTAGCTTAAAAGTACAAAAAACACTGTTTTTTGACATATTTGAGGTTATGTTGCATCGTAAATAAATTTATTCACAAAAAACTATTTAAAGTATCTTAAAGTACAAATCTTCTCCTTTCGAATACTGTTGAGTTTGCCTAAATATATTTTTTCTCGCCAAGATACGAGTACTTTGAAATATTTATATTTATGATTTTCAAATAATTCGAAAATTCTTTAATCTTTGAAAGTACACATTTTTCTATTGGCTTTTTTTGCATGAAAAATTTTACTCGAGATTTTTTGGAGTCGCTGAATGTGAATCTGCAACAGAATTTCGTTTTTTGAAAATTTAAGACGACGAATTCCAATTGGCAGAATAAAAAAATTTCCATTTTGAATTGGTCATCTTGATTGACTCTTTGGAAAGCAAGCGATTAAAAAGAGTAAAAAAAATTATGCCATTTAGCATGAAATACGTTAAATAAAATTATTGGAATATGTGGTAATCTAAGGCGCCATGGCTATCAGTGATACATTTGAAAGCTTGTTAATATTCCTACTCTCACTTCTGTTCCTATAAAAAAGAAGCAAAAATTGGTGATGAGATAAGCGTGTAACTACTCGTCCAAGTGATTAACTTTAACAGCTTAATGCAATAAGGACATTGAGATATTAAATCATTGTATCGAAATGCACTATATGATACACATGCGGAAAGGAGATGTTAGTTTGGTGTTATGTATATTACCCTCGCTCCGCTTGGGTGGAAATATCATACACGGTGACATCTGATTTTCTGTACACAAACATTTGTAGGAGAATGAATTCGCTTTTTTGTACTGAAAAATGATTTAAATTATAATTTTCTTGAATATTATTTTAGTTCACTGTGGCAGTATTCGTCAAACAGCATCAATTTTGTCAATGTCTCAGGATTGCTTAAGAACAGGCGATAAAGCTTTAGTACATTTTCGATTTATTAAGCATCCAGAATATATAAAACCAGGACAGCGAATGGTTTTTAGAGAAGGTCGTACTAAAGCTGTAGGTAATGTTTTACGTCTTATCTCACATTCAACACCAGGCAGTGCACTGAATTCAAGAACAAGCAAACCAAATAAAAGTGTTGCACAGAATCGTCAAACTATAACTACACAGGTATATTAACTATAACTTTACATAAAGACAATAAGGAAATAAAAAATTGTAGTGAAAAACTTATTATTTCTTGACAGACGCCTGATAACACTGACTTGAGTAGTTCAGATGTTCAAAATATCAAACGTGAAAATATATTGGTAAGACCAAACATAAATTCTGCAAAGAAAGGACGAGGAAGAAAAGCTGGGAAAGTTCAAAGTTCTGCGAGTAATACTGTGCAACCGCTCTCAGAGCAAAATCCTCCTACAAATGTTTAAAAAACTTCATTTTCTTTATATGCTCCTGCTTTTAAAGCGTTCATCTTAGTCCAAAAAATCAATTAAAATACATTTTATACTTGATTAGTGATACATGGCTTTTTATGTATTTTATAATTGATTTTTGTTTTCAACTCAAAATGTCACTAATTAAAAAAAATTAACAAATGTGATCATATTTATAAAATCAGTAATTTGAGAAGTCATTACCTCTTGTGATTAAAGAAAAATGTCGGAAGAAATAATAGTCTTGTATTTTTTTCAAAGTCTTACAGAATTTGATTTTGATATACTGATAAATAAAATAAATTAATATATGACTGAAAACATTGTATTACTATATTATTGTTTGTATTGTATTGAGAATGTAATATTGCTTTACACGGTATTTAAAATTTACCATTCTCTACTATCTATAAAATATAATTTATTATTAATATTTACATTTGTAATTTGATCAATAAATTTTTGTAGTTTATTTTGATTGTTTTTTTACATTGTCTTGTACTTGTCTTTATTAATTTTGAAAAATTTAATAATATATGTTTCTTTGCAGCTTTGAATATTTGATAGCCTCTTATTGATTTTTAACGTGCTATTGATTTTAATATGCTAATTTATTGATTTTTAATATGCTATTTTATTTATTAATTATGTATTATTGATTAAAGTATCAAGCACAATTTTTTAAATCATGAAAATGATGAAATTTTCTTATAAATTGTCTTTTAAACTGATTGATTCTTTGGTAATATTTTATTTATTTTGTATCATATTTTAGAATGCAATTTTAATTTCTTCTTAAGAATTTCTAATTTTTTGTTCTTCTTTACTACATTTAATGCCAGATAGCCTTTTAACCTACAATGAAATTGTAAAGGAATATAACACAATCAAAAATAAATTATAATAACTAAATGTGAAAAACAGTTATAAAATATACTTAAGTTCTTGCTGAGTCTAGTTTCTTCTTTAATATTTTCTGACTTGTCTCTTGCAAATTTTTTTGCTTTTTACGGCGATCAGTCATTTGATTCTTTTTCTATAAACTAAAAAATTATTCTTTTCTTTAAATAAATAAGTAAAAAGTAATTTGTTAAATAGCTAGTTCAACATAATTTAGAATTCAAACCAGTTAGACATTTGTTAACAAGACTAACGGCAATAGTAATCTAATTTAAGGAGAGAACGAGAGTTGTACATTTTCACGTTTGATATGTATACGTGCGTGCGTGTAATAAAAATCATAAACCTTCGAACGATTTAGTATGTAAAGGGTAGAATTTCATTATCCAAGTCAGCCACTGTAAATTAATTATTTATAGATATTACTTCTAATCACTCCATTACTACATATCTATTTTCATCACAATTTGAAAAAAGTATTAAACATCATTCTTTTTTTTAACTTTCTTTATATGCATTTTTTATCTTCGACCAATCAACCTGATTAAGTTAATCAAAGATCTGCGCTGATGTCTATATATTGTATACCCATCAGAAATTTGAAATAAGATCGTATTGTGTAGTTCATGTACATATCATTATGTATTAGACTTGATTTTATAGCATGCGAGTTTAAAATTATATCAAGCATTGCGCTATAGCGAGCGACAATAATGTAAACGTTCATTTTTAACAATATTCATAATTTTCACATCTTGTATTGCAATATTATATTTCAGAAATGTTCACAGTCCTATACAAATTTAAATTTATGTACGTTTGTATTAAAGGTAAATTATTTGAAGGGACCAGTCAATGTTAAGCAGGGATAATTATAAAAGTTTTTCTTTTTGACTTGTAAAAATCATTTTATAATCATAATATAATCACAATAATTCTCACCATATGCCATAGTTATTTAATAGAAAAATTAGAAAATAGTAAATCAACTAATCGTAAATTACAAATTAAATACTACATAGAAATTACAGTAATGCTTTCTATAATGTAATAAACTTAGTAATAGATAATATAGATTATTGGAATGCTGTATTCTCTATGAATGATAAAGTTTAATATAAATAGATGCTACAATATTGTAAACAAGATTATTTATGAAAATGTTCCAATAATGCATAAAATTATCTATATACTTTTCCTTTATAGTTTGACGTCAAGTAGAAGGAAACTTGTATATACGTATAAAAAAAGTGCTATTCATCGTGGAAAACATTAAATAAATTATATGATTTTATTAAATTAAAAAATAGCTAAAGAAAAATATATTCTTTTATTGCTAGTTAAGTATATGTATATTGTATTTTCAACTTTTCTTTACAATGTTTTTTTCACAACAAATCATTCTTTATGTACATGTTCTGATTGTATGTGTGTTGTGTGTGTAAGGCTCTAAATCAAGGTCTAGAAATAAGTATTATTAAAATTGCAGCCGATTGGTCAGAGAAATTTAATGTTTTCGTAAAATTTTACAATAGACCGATCAAGTTTACAAAGGGGGTCTTTGCGGAAGCTGTATTTGCTTAACTAATAATTTCTTTTAATATTTTCAAGTAAGAGATTTTAAGATTAACATTTCTATTAAGTATGTTTATAAAAACTAAGAATTTTATTGCAATGTAGAACGATATAGTTTTAATTTATATACTTCTCTATTCAAACATCTACAAATTAAATATCTTCGAATAAGCTTACTCATATAATTATGATTGAACTTCGCTTTGCAAATCCGTTTAATCATCAATTATGGTCGAACTTTACTGTGTTCGTTTGTTCATCAATTATTAATAATATAATTCAGGTTATCAGTCATTTTAAATGTCTTGTTTGCCGATGACACGAAAATGTATGCTATCAAAACTCCAATGGATGCTCAACTACTACAAACCCATCTTAAAGCTTTCCATTTGTTGAGATAACCTATTAACGATCATAGACATCAATTTTTGGACATGTTTTTGATCTCAAAATTCACGTGGAAAACGAAACAATTAATTGATCCGTTCTTTATGATTTTAGGTATGCTGAATACAAATCCGGGCTCAAATTAAAAAATTTTGCTTGCAAAATTAAATATACAGGATTTTTACAAAAAAAAGAGTGAAAAATTCAAAAAACACTTTCATCAATTATTTTCTAGCATAAAACGCATCAATATCGAAATCTTTCTTCAACCATCGGTACACAAAATTGTTGAACTTTAACAGGAAATTTTTTAATACTAGCTTTTTTCCAAAATGACGAATAAAATGCAAACCTGAAAAAAAATTCGTTTCTCGTTTCCATCGTTTTTCTTAAAAAATATGAGGATTAGGAAAAAGTTTTATAAAAGAAAAATGTCTTAAAATTTATTAAGGAACGCTCTCAAATTTTTTGGAACAAATTTTTAATTTTCCAAAAAATCACAAAATTGACATTTCCAAAAAAGTTATTAAAAAGGTTTGAAAAAAAAATTTAGAGCATTCTTTAGCTAGTTTTTGTTTTTATAAATTTAGGGCATACTTTAACTATTTTTTGTTTTTAATAATTTTTCCTATAACCTATAGTTTTTGAGCAAAATATTTTGTACAATTCCAATAGTTGAAAATCTAAAGGCTAGAAATTAATAGAATTTGCACAATGTTTGATAATATTTTGCTTGAAAATTATAGACTTTCAAAAAAAAATTATAAACATAAAGAGTCTTACAATTAATCAAAGAATATTTTAGAATTTTTTCAAATTTTTTTGACAATTTTTTTGAAATATCAATTTCATGGTTTTTTCAAAAATTAAAAATTTTCTTTAACAAATTTGACAAAATTTGATTGTTTCATGATAAATTTTAAGACATTTTTCTTCTATATAACTTATTTTCTAAACCTCATATTTTTTGAGAAAAACAGTGGTAGCGAGAAATGAATTTTTTTTTCAGATTTTTGCATTTTATCCCTCATTTTGGAAAAAAAGCTCATGTATAAAAATTTCCTATTAAAGTTTAACAATTTTGTGCACCGATGGTTAAAGAAAGATTTCGATATTGACTCGTTTTATGCTAGGAAAAAAATTGATAAAAATTTTTCTCTATTTTTTTGTAAAAAATTTGTCGTATTTTATTTTGCAAGCAAAGTTTTGTAATTTTGAGCCGGGATTCAGATCAGCATACCTAAAATCATAAAGAACGGTATGATCAATTTATTGTTTCGTTTTCCGTGTAAATTTTGCGATTAAAAACATGTCCAAACAGTGACGTCTATGGTCGTAATAGGTTAATTACGAGATTAACATAAATATCTCAAAGTGCAATATTATTTCATTTCCTGTATAGGAATAAATAATATACTTCATTAATAATTCTAGTTCAGAAAAAATTTAGTATGTTATAAACTAAGGCATTTGGTTTGATCATCGTTTAAAATTTAAAATTAAAAAATTCAATTAACAAATTTTGTATAAAAGCGTCTATAGACTAAAAGATTAATTAAATTATTTATTAACATCAATACTCTTATTTTATATAAATCATTACTTTTTCCACATCTTTTATACGGTAGTTTAATCTGGTCACAGACTTTAAACTGGAAAGCGACAGAATATAGTGATCCATGTTTATATTGATGAATCTATTATGAGTATGTTACTGAAGCACTTTCTTGTGTGAAGTTCAAATTCTTTCAAGTTCGTAGGACCTTCAAAAATTTATGATTCAAAAAAATAAGATTTTACAAAGACTGATTGTATAAATTTTATATAAATAAGTAAAATCAGCTAGGCTAACTAACACTTGACGATTGCAACGTCAAATAAATGCCAGAGCATAGACTTCTTGAATAGTGGAAGAAATTTCGAAAAAATTTGGTCAATGTTTCAGCACTAATAATATTTTTTACTGTTATTTCGATTTTTAATAAAATCGTCGTTAATTCAAAATGATACATACAGTATTCATGTCATTCTTAAAATCAAGGTATTACTTTTATTTTATTTAATATAGTTATTTGAAAGACGATATCTTTTCTATTTTTTTTTATTTAAAAAAAAAATCTTATATTCGGGTATAAAATTTGATTTATTATTACTAAAGGTATGTTTAAAACAATTTTTATACATTTGACATCTATACAAATTACTATTATAGCTTAAACTATACATAGAATTTGGTATACAGTTACAATTTATAACTACATTAAAATCAATTAATTAAAAAACAAAAGATAAAAGCTAATTCTAAATATAACAATATATTGTCATTTGTATTACCGAAGTAAAACTTTTGTTTGTTTTATGTATTTTCTTAAATATATATAAATTATGAAAAATTACAAGTATCAATTAAATTCTATGAATGACTACACTTTTCATTAATCGAAACAAAATTAAAATAAAAGATTTTTGAATACTTTTAGGTAAAGAATATTCAATGTGAGTGATAAGTAATGTCAATCTGATTGTCGCTTTCACTATAGGGCAATTCATCATTAATATTATCCTTATCACACACTCTTTGAATTGACGCATTTTCAACTTCAGTACTAGCTGAGGAATCCAGAAGAGGAGACAACTTCTCAGCTTCACTGTCTTCATCTTGATTTTGTGCCTAATTAAATAATTGAATATTTATCATTAAAAAAGTATTTGATAAAGCAAACTTTGTATAGTTAATAATAAATTATTCTTACCTCGTACATTAATGTAGATTGCTTTTCATTAACTAACCGTAAGGTATCTCTCGTTCTCATACCTGCTTTGTGATCTCGAAGGTGACTGCAGGATTTATTTTTTGCAATTGGTGATTGATTATGCAAATCTTTCTGTGATCCTGAATTTTCACCTTTAGCAACAAGTACGGACATACGAAATTCCGAGGTCTGACTTGGTGCACTGCTGCTAGTCCTTGGTAGTGAATCACTGTCTTTTGACATGGAATGTTTTGAAACTAATGTTCTGTCTGTAGATCTACAATGTACATTATTTTGATTTATATAAAATATGTTATTATAATTACACCTGTATTTTAACATAATTATATGTTACTGAAAATAACATAATTATATGTTATTGGAAAATACACCTGTTTAAAACTTCAGCTGCTTGCGTTGCACTAGCAGTGTCTGTATCAGGTGTATCTGGAGATTCTGGAGCAAGTACAGTTGCCCTAGGAGTATAGGGACCATTTAGGGCCTCAATTAAAGAAACAGCTTCATATCCAATTGGTATGTTTTCACAACTTCCCTGCAAGGAACAAATATAATTTTCAACTAACTTTGCTAATATTATTTATAATTATTACCTCGGGTAAAGCAGGATTAGCAATTGTAGAGCCCACTGCTTTTTGCAAAGCTTTAATTTGAAGTAAAGCTCTGAATGGAGCTCGACAAATTGGACAATTGTTAGCTTGATATCTAAGAGAATCTGCACAGCCATTACATAAACATAAGTGTCTGCATGGTAAGATAAGTGTGTCACGTACATCGGACATACAAATGACACATTCAGCACCATTATCTTCTGTATCTTCATCATTTCCTTGCTGCTGCAAAGAAAAAACAATTCACAAATACGTTCTTACTGATATAGTTACAAGCTTACCTTAGCATTTTCAGTATTTTTATTTTCTATACCATATATTTCTTGCAACAAATAGCAGAGCCCATCGACAAACAGTTTCTGCTTTAGAGCTTTCAATACATATGATCCATCAGAATGTTTTTCAATAACGGCAATTGTAGCATGAGACTGCTTTGGCTCGTCGGAACCTTCTTCAGCCACACAATGAATTGCTATAGGGATTATCTGAAAAAAAAAGTACATTCACAAATTTTGATATGAAGACACATTATTGGAAAAGAACAAATTAATACACTGTTTATTTAAATTGTTTACCTCGTATTCAGTATTATAAGATAATTCTTCATCAGTGTAAGGAGTAGGATCAAAGACATGAGATGTTTGACTAAATAACTGATTAGCTCCTTTTTTGTAATAATATGTTTCAGAGTTTATTAATGAATCTTTTGGAACATATCTAATAAAGGTCAAGATCATAAAACATTTTCCCATTATTTTAAAATCTGTTACACTTACATTGCCTTTATTAACTATGTTCTTGAATAGTGTAGGCAGAGAGAAAAACAACATAGATGTTTTGTTAACAAAATTATTAACCTTCTTGGATAAAATAAATAAATGCTTTGGTCAGAATAAATATATGTCAACATTTTTCATTATTAAATCTGTTTTAACAAAACGTCAAAAAGGTTTTCTTTCTTTCTTTCTTTCTTTGCCTACACTAATCAAAAGCAGTGTCAATAAAAATAAAAATTGTTAAGCAAAAGCAATATTCAAATATAGTTACATTACTCCTTTAGTTGAAACTTCTTCTGTGCAGAAATAGTAAATAGTTATTGAACATTTGACATCACAATCAAATATAAATTCTATATTAAAATGCACTGGTTTTTTGTCTACATCTCCATCACCAAAATGTTTGATTCCAGATTGCTGTAATGGTGGAGACTTTTCAACAATGCGAACGAGGCGAAGAGATTCTTTTCTAATGTTTATTAAACTTTTTAATGTTTTGGTTGGATCATTTGCTTGAGGAGGTGGATATGGAAACTTGATAAAAAAATTTCTTTCATTAATATCATCATTATGAGAGATGTTTTATTACATTGGTGTACTCACAGGTGTTGGCCTACTTCCAAGAAAATTTAAATCTGTGTTTTCTCCAAAAAGATAAGCTTCTGGCTGTGGAGTGTCAAATCTTTCACCTCCCATTATAAAGTGACTACCAAAGTAACTTCCTATTGGAAAAAATAACTCAAAATTAATATTACAAAAGCAAATTGTTGAAAAAATAGCTCTGTCTGCATGGTTAGAAGATACTTTTAAGATTTTATATAATTGTGATAAAATTGAAAGTCGATATTAACTTAAATAATAACTTACCTGATCGTGGGGGATATTTATATGCATGATTTGAAATTATATCAACTTCTTCGACACCCGCATTTTGACGGCTTGTCAATGATCCCATAATTTTGCAAATAATGACTTGGAAATACTGTTTGCTTAGTTAAGATATGCGTTTTTTTCAGAGTGAATTTTTTCACGCAATTAATAAGTTATTATTAATGAGATCAGCGTTACACTTTAATAATATACTACAAACCATAGATGATATAAGGTAAAGAGGACACCAAATTTTGTTGAAAAAGAAAAATATTAGCGATGCAGCAACAGCAGCATGTATCAAGCAAAGTCTTAAAAGTTAACACGCACAATCAGCTATTCTGCGATGATCTATAAATTTATTAAGTCATTGGATAGTTCATGGAATAAACAACAACTTTTGTTATTGTCATTCGTCAGTTCGTCTACAATTAATCACTTAAAATACGTAAAATGAGTGTTGGGTGCTGGGCTCAACAACCACTACTGAATCAGGCTAAATAATTATAAAAACTACGTTAACAATATTTTTGCATAAGTTAATCGTTAGATCATCTCATTGACTAACGACACACAGTTGAAAATCGCCAGTATATCAATTATTTAATGAATTTCAGAAACTTGTGTTAATTATTACTCCGGAAAAACTGCCTGGTGACAATATCTCATTCATAGCGATTTTACTTTTGAAAAAATTGGTTGAAAAATTTTTTTTTATTACAGATTATAAGATAATTTATTTATGGCAATTTATTAATACAATTTGAAATTTCTTCCTGAAACTTATTTTATTTGATTAAATAAATAGGTATTTGTCTCCGCTCGAATATAGTGACTAAAATTTCAAAAGACGTAAGGTTAGAGGAAAAATCTAACCAACAAATTAAGATAAGTTTTTTTCATTTTTTTTAAATATTGATACTGCTACCGATTTGATGCATTAAAGTTTGGATACTTTGTTTAACATTTTTGTTTGTTTTAGGTTGATGAGGCCCCGGTCCCATAGGTATGTGCGTACGGATGCAGACGGATACGGACGCGAATCGCAACTCTATGTCACGTCGATACTAAGAAAACGTAGGTGACGAACCATGATAAGTAAATAAGTGTCACACATGACGGGTTATGGTAACTAATCGGGTATCGGTAACTTAACTTCCTATCATATCAACCCTCCCGGGAACATTTATAAATCTATCTAGCGAGATAGATAAGTCTAAGCACGTTCTCCATAATATTTCTGCGAATATTACTCACCGTATATTAATTTAGCAAAAAACAAGGGAAGGGGCACATCAGCCTATGGTATAAAAAGGCTGAATCAGGAACTCATATTCAAGCTCATATACTAACTCATATTCAAGCTCATATTCAAGCTATTACTCATACTCGTACTTATACTGATTTAGTTATTTCTAAGTTTCGCTGCCCAGCTACTCAGAACCGGAATTATACTCTGTTAAGCATTATAAACTTGCCTTTAAACAATAAATCTTAATCAATTGCAAACACCTGAGACTGTTTAGTAAAATCTCTTCTGAAACCCAGTCCTAACAAGGTAAGAAACTAAGTTATCTACCTAAACACACTACATATAATAAAGGCGCTATCCCTTTAACCAACCTCTGCTTAACACCTAACTAAGATCCAACTTTTACCAACGCGACAGTAATTTAAACATTATTACGTCTAGCCATAACATCTCCTCGCCTAGACATAACATCTAGTCACATCACTAAAAATATCTAGTGTAATTATTTAGTACCAACACTACCGGTAGTGAGCGAAAGTGACTGTTGTTTAAAACTGTAGCGCCGAACGTACCACATTTAATGAACGCCTATTTAACCTTTACATTATTGCAGTCTATAAGATAGCAAATGATAGAGAATTGATAGAGAATTGATAGACTTTCAACTACAATTAGTGGAATTAGGCCTTAATTTTATGGAAGTACTTGAATATATGAGAAGAAGAAGAAAATATATATAAATGATATGTATTAATCATCCTAAAAGCTTTTTTTACATTAGCATACTCATCAATAAGCAATATTCATGAGAATTTGAAAAATAAATTGCAGACCTGACATTGGCTTGAACATTAAATGTGATACGTTCGGCGCTACAGTATTAAACAACAGTCACTTTTGCTTACTACAGGTAGTGTTGGTACTAAATAATCGAACTAGATATTTTTAGTGATGTTACTAGAGTTGTGATTCGCGTCCGTACCCGTCCGCATCCGTACGTACCTATGGGACCGGGGCCTAAATGTTTTCGTGAGACATTTGAGGAAGTAATCAATCTGAAACTCGTTTGCTTGGGAAAATAAAGCAAAGGGAATGTTTGCTACTTATATTGGATGATGTGCGCATAATAAATTGTTGATAGAGTTTATAGTACATTACGATACAAGTGCGGGAAAATAAATTTTCATGTCGTGTGGCGTCTACGCCCGAGCGAAGCGAGGGTGAAAAGGTACACGAGACGAGAAACTCTTTCCTGAACATGTGCCGTACCGTATTTTTTGATACGACATGTGGAAGTGCGATTTTCAACGCACGTTTTTTGCCAAGCGTAAGGGAATAACGCACTTTCCGCATGGAGTGTCGAAATTAGTTATTTAATTCTATTTATTTACAAATACTAAATTACAATAATCTGGCTCAGTATTTCGTGTGTCTAAATCAGCGTAAATTTATTTACCATCTTGTATATAAGATACTGTTGATTGATCATGTTCATAATAAATTTCTATAATGACTTATCGAATAGTCTTGCAAATAATTTTCTTTCTAGTATTTAAATTGAGCATTGTAGCAATGTATCAAAACGATCTGTTCTAAACTATACTACACCACACAAAATAAATTTTTGATCTAAAAATTTTTAATAAATTGGAAAATCTGCTAAGTTGCTTTGAAAACTGTAATCATTTCTATCTATATTTTTTATGTATTCTCTACATTCATCCATAAGTGCTGTCCTGAATTGTAGGTACATATTATTTCCAAGTTTCTGCACTCTAAACAATAAAACCAATGTTCTGTGAAATATGTTTAGCTGTTCCTCCAAATTTTTATAATTATTCAGCTTAGCAATTTTTTTTAATGATTTTCATACAGTTGATAATTTTGAAATTTTCTGTACAATCATATTGAATCATTAAATTTTCTACCAATTATTAGGATTACAAGAACAGTCAACTATATTTGATTTCTGTATTTGTGTTGAAACTGTTAGCAATAAGTATGCTTAATTGGTATAAATACTATTGCTATTTGTCAAGTCTATATTAATATAGTTAAATATTGTAGTGAGAAATTTTTATTCTATAGCTAAATAATTCTTTCTGCTATTAATGATGAAATTTCTGAATCATTTTGTTTAATTAAATTAGCAGAATCTATAATAATCTTACTTAAAAATTAAGGTATAAATTAAATAGAAGCCATTCACTTTATTTTTTCAGTCAAAATCGAATTTTTTCGTACCAGAATTAAGATTTTCCACTGCACATGCGCAGAAGGTACAAATGTACAATGACTGAATTGAACTGTGAAAATATCATTTTTGCCAAACTTGGCAGAGAGTACAAATGAAAAAAATTGATATTTTTAAATGGTTCAAATTAAAACAAAACTGTCCGTATTTTTTTTAAGAAAATCTTATTTTTTCGTGGTAGATGCATAGATTTTTCGATATTCTATAATTTTCATATTTTTCCGTTTTCTCGAGAGGTACTAATAATTTTTATTTTATTTTCGGGCGGTACAAATTAAAACGAAGCTAACCGTATATCATTTATTTCAAAAATAATTTATTTTCAAATCAGGAACTGCTCGATTACACACAGCACTAACGCGGTCATCAATTGATCTCGTCTCGCTACTGTTATAAGTGACCAGTGACCGGTTATTACGTTGTAAATTAAATAAGCTATGTAATATAAGCTATATGATCACGATACACTGCAATATATATTCTCGTTTCTGTCGCTCAAAGTCGAACTTCCATTTGTATACACCACCCTTACTCCAGCCAGCAAATTTAAATTATAGCCAAAAAAGAAAAATACCAATGGGAAGGTATGTAACTGCACCCTCCAAATACGCTAAAAAATCAATCTGCACCCTTCTACATTAATTAATAAAAATTAAAAACCAATGGTAATATTTTCATATTTTCAAACAGCGATAACTCCAAAAATATTCAATATTTCTGAATAAAACTTTTATAAAAAAACTGCACCCGGACCGATTCTAATTGCACCCTACTTAATTTGTCCAAATTATCACCGTTAGTTAAAAAATTGGTAAAAAAAACAAATTCCCCATTTGAAGTATGCACAGGATGCTCAATGAGCATGCGCGGATGCCATCTCATCATCTAGTAAAATTCAAAGATAAAAAAATAAATTCAAAATTGCATTCAGTGTTCCAGACTGGGGAACACCTGATCGGATCGACGTTGTTTACATGTGTACTTTAGCCAGCAAAGTGCAAAGTGTTGATTAGAAAGCTGCGAGAGGATGAGAAACGGGAGAAGCTGTTGCTGACGACGTAAAATTAGCTGCTTGCCAAGAATCCGGCCAAGTGAGAGGGCATACAAAATAATGTCACTGCAGTTGGTTTAGGTAAGTTATCACAGCAATTAATTCAGTGTACTTCGCTGCCTTGGAAGGTTTGATTAGACGAATATTTACTGCTGTTAGGATTACATTTCAAATTTTCGTAACTAACAGTTATTTCATTATTCAATCATGTTTGCAAAGTAATTTCATAAAAAGGAACATATTCTTTTATTCAAAAAAGCAATAAATATATTTGACTTGGGAGATTTTTTCAAAAACAACTCCAGACCAAAGCTCTCTTTTTCGCTTAAGCAACTAACGTGAGTGTATTCAATCGATGTAGTTTTTAATATGATATTTTTGATATCTTTCGAAAATTGGTTCGGTGGTATGATCCTCTGATTAAAAGAAACCATGTTTTTAGACGTTGAAAATCTTTAAAGCAAGATGATCATTTTAAGGGAGTACGGTGGGTACGCAACTAGTTAGTTGAAAGAACGCCTTGACTTTTCACTGACTCACATAGTAGCAAGCGTAAGTTTGGCAACGTCGCACATATGCTGGCTCTCACATGTTGCCCTGTTAGTGTGTTATTGTTGTATCAGCTATTATCGAATGGACAAGTCACTAAGAATAAGAAAATAATTCACAAGTTGAGTGATTACTTGAAGACTGTTACTTCGGAAAATATTTTTTAATTACTGTTTCTAATTGTTTTTAATAAGAATTGTTGCAATAAATACAGATTTTATTCAATTTGTTACTGTTTTTTTATTAATAGTCTTTTTCTAAGTAATTGTAATCAAGCCAAACAGTTGTATATTTTAAAGCAATGCGTCATTCAAGCATACATATTTGAATCGGGGAGCGCAGGTTAGATACGACGTTGCCGTATCTCCTATTCGCTGACGTCACTCATCATTTTGCGGTAGAAATTATTTAATTACGATCAAACCAGGTTCTGATTGATAATTTTGAAAACGGATATGGATGTAGAATCATTTTTTACACAACTTAGAATTTTTTCGGAATTTTTTCATTTTTGAAAGCTTTAATAAATGATAAAAAGTACATTTCCCCATAAGATTACATGTTAATTTCAATAATTAATTATCGGCTTTGAAACTCTGAACGATTACCAAATTTGAACCATAGCTTTAAAGCATTTTAGTAAAGATATAGTTAAAGTTTCAAACGATTCTCATTTTTAGTTCTATCTCCCACCGTACTCCCTTAATCTAATAATATAATAATTACATTTTAATTGATGTCGTCGATACTTTTGTAAATTTATTTTAAGTTCCTCAAACTGGTTCTGTTGTTAGACTTTTTCACAATACTTTCCAGTTTTAAAGAGAGTAGATTATGAACCTGTCGATGGAAAACCTGTTACTTTCAGTGTAGAAACATTGAATTCTCATGGAATATCCCATTTAACAAAGGGACGTTTAACTGGTCCAGAGAGAAAAAAAGTAAAAGAACATTTAGAATCTAGAAAACCAAGACAATGGAAACTAGAAGAAGTTAATAGGGAAATGGAATATGGAGATCCTGATCCACCATTTCTTTATAGCCAAGAAGTTATACAAAAAACTAGGCATGAGGTAAAATATGAAAAGTTAGGATTAAAATCAGGGGAAAGCGTATTCGACTCACTTCAAAGATTAAAAGGTGTTTGTCTCCATGGACCGGGGCCTAAAGTACACATGTAAACAACGTCGGTCCGATCAGGTGTTCCCCAGTCTGGAACACTGAATGCAATTTCAAATTTACATATTTTTTTATCTTTGAACTTTACTATAGATGACGAGATGGCATCCGCGCATGCTCATTGAGCAACCTGTGCACACTCCAAATGGGGAATTTGTTTTTTTACCAATTTTTTAACTAACGGTGATAATTTGGACAAATTAAGTAGGGTGCAATTAGAATCGGTCCGGGTGCAGTTTTTTTATAAAAGTGTTATTCAGAAATATTGAGTATTTTTGGAGTTATAGCTGTTTGAAAATATGAAAATATTACCATTGGTTTTTAATTTTTATTTATTAATGTAGAAAGGTGCAGATTGATGTTTTAGCGTATTTGGAGGGTGCAGTTACATACCTTCCCATTGGTATTTTTTTTTTGGCTATAATTTAAATTTGCTGGCTGGAGTAAGGGTGGTGTATACAAATGGAAGTTCGACTTTGAGCGACAGAAACAAGCATATATATTGCAGTGTATCGTGATCATTGCAAGTTGTCATTTGTCATTTACAAGTTAATTTAGTACATTTTCGTATAAAAAATGAACAGGCAAAATCCGGTGCATTTTCTCTTTGATTTACTTCACTACTAAACGATGCAATGTACCATAGCTATTAAATTACGACAACTATAATGATCGATCGTAGGTTAATTATCAAAACTGCTAATTCGTAGATTCAAGTATCTGTACTTGTGTATCTACGTCACCGCAAAAGGAGCACGTTAACATTGCTATCTGATTTTATGGTCAGTACAATAACATCTTTGCTCTTTTCGTTGTTTGATAATTGCGTCTATAAATGTCAATTGTATAGACAAAAATCATTTTTGATAATTGCTTTTTTTTGGACTGCAGCACCGTTAATAAAAAGTAATCAAAATCATGAATACTATTAATGTTAAATCAGTTGGAAATATATAGATAGATAAGCTGATAATGCAGAGTTACGGTAGAGAGCAATCATAAGAAAATATAAAAATAAACTTAAATGATTAATAGTTTTGCAATTTAATACTTATCAATGTTAATTTACCAAATTCAGCATCTATATAATTCATTAAAACTAGGTTCCTTGACTTACTATTTATAGAATAAATTATTTTATTTATTTATTTATTTCCTGAGTACTATATATAATTTACATTATATAATACATATACATTACAAAAATTGCAATCCGGCAGAGGGGATAATCTCTTGTTCACTGATCTGTAGTAAAACTAATTATTAAAAGTAAACTTAATTAATAATAAAATATAGGAAAAAAACAATAAGAATCACAATCATTGCACTTTGACTGTAGTCTTCATCTTCTTCACTAAAACCGGTTAAACATTTGTCTGGCTATAATATAATACTCAGTGGATACTTTTCTATTTTTTGCAAATATAATCGTTTCCATTTCAATAAGTCTCGCCAGACAAGTGAGTTAAACAATACATGTTACTATTTAGTAAGGAAGTATATTTTGGTGTAAAATTGTTTTATAATTGCAAAGAGAAGTAAAAACTATATCATCAACAATTATTAGATTCTTATATTTGGGTTGTAATTTTTGTCTGTATATAAAATTGGTAAAAATTTGTTTTTCTCTATGGTATCTCTATCGAAATAGAGTAATGCTTTATTATTTTCTAAATAGTTGATATTCTCGTAGGTCATTCTAATAGTTTGAATACTGATTTTGATTTCCCCAGGGCAGGCCCTACTTTAGTTAAGGTATATTATACTTTTGTAAGTAACTTTAGTTAATATATATCAACTAAAGTAGGGTTGATATAGTTATATTTAACCATTTTGTTTATTAGTTATAATTTTGTCAATTATATCAATTAGTAAACTATGATTGTCTTAATATATGCAAAGTCTGCTATATTTTTTAATCTAAGAGTTGAAAAAATGTTTTTAATTGCTAAAAAATATTTTTAACATAACCATTAAGTAATCAGAATAATAAATAATCTATGAATGTGGAAAAAAATCATACAACCTAATTTCTCTGTAACTTGATACTCATTAGGGGGTTCCAAAGCTGAATGTTCAGAGATTAGCTATGCCTGTGTTTACAAACTAAAATATATTTATTCCAATAGTATTCTTATTTACCCTTATAACCGTGTACAATTTTGAGATATTTCATCGCATTTTGAGATATTGAGATATTTATCAAGTTTTCTCATCTTTATAGGTGATACACAACCTCTTACGAAGCGATGTGAGAAAATTTTTATAACTGAAATTTTATTCTAATGAATATTAATCCCTTGAGTGACAATGGATCACATATGTACAAGAACAAATCGTACCTAAAGCGGCAGCGGATCATATACGTACAAATCAAAATAACTATAGTAATTCTCCATGGAACATCATCAACCTCTGTTTATAACTGTTTTTGAGGTATCTGATTCCATCCTCGTCGTTATTTTTGGCCTACAGAATTCCTAAAGAGTTGAAAATAGGGGTTGAAGGTGAGGTAATTTCTTAGATTTTCACGAAAAAAAAATTTTTTTCTTGTTTTCGATATTTTTATGATTTCTTCAATTAAAGAGTTTCTTTACTACCACAGAAAAGTTTGATGGGATTGAAAATAATGGTTGAAAGTCAAGGGAAGGTAGCGTCCATGCACATAAGAATTATACACATAATTATTGTACACAAACAAATCTGTATTTTATTTCTTACACAAGGATAAATTGATTGTGCACCATAATTTCAATGAATAATATATCTCGATAATATTATGCACACAATCATCAAGGCAAATAATTAAAAAACGCAGTCGTGCACTGGACATTATACACTCCTTAAAAAATAAATAATCAAAGGATACTGATGATTTTGCACAAAGAAATTATGCACTTACGTTGATTGATAGTGCACCAAGTTCTATAAAAAATCGGTAGATATTGTTGGTGCACCATCAATCAACGTAAGTGCATAATTTCTTTGTGCAAAGTCATCAGTATCCTTTGATTTTTTATTTTTAAGGAGTGTACAATGTCCAGTGCACGGCTGTGTCTCTTAATTATTTGCCTTGACGATTGTGTGCATAATATTATCGAGATAGATTATTTATTGAAATTATGGTGCACAATCAATTTATCTTTGTGTAAGAAATAAAATACGGATTTGTTTGTGTACAATGATTATGTGTATAATTCTTATGTGCATGAACGCTATCTTCCCAAAGTCAAGGGTAAATTTTTATTTTATTGTAAAAAATTTTTTATTTATTTCGGTATTTTTATAGTCTGTTATTTTATTGAAGATTGTCCTTTTGTTACAGAAAAGTCCGATGGGTCAAAAATAGGGGTTAAAACAAGGTTTCAAGTCGACAATTTTTTTCATGTATAAGTTTAGGATCTCTTGTGTAATTGCAAAGAATACTTCTCTGAATGAAAAATTCCAATAAGAGGAAAGTAGGAGTCAAAGTTTTCCATTTTGTGCAAACCCGAGTATTAGAGATTTTGTTTTATCGCAAAGAATATTTTTTGTAAGTAAAAATTCCGAGAGTTCGAACTACAGGTTAAATGATGAAAACTGATGTGCAATAATAATTATTTACAAAACTTCTATCCTAATTTTTATTTCACTAAAGATGTCAATATATTTGATTGAGAAACTATAGAAATCCGAAAGAAAAATTTTTTCATGAAAAATTAAAAATGATCCCTTCAACTCCTATTTGTATCCCTTATTTTTGACCCCATTGGAATAAGTTAGGTAAAAAATAACGACGGAAATAAATTCAGTGACCTCAACAATCCTTAAAAAAACTATTTCTGTTTAATTAAATGTAAAATTTGCGGCTACCACTTTGGGCACGGAAAATTAGGAAAACATCGCCACTCAAGGGCTCCTAAAATTTATACAGGGTGTCAATTAAGTCCCGGGACGCCTGAATATTTTCTGAAGTACTTCAGTTCTGAAAAAGGTCAAGGTCATTCCTTTAGTAACTTTCAACGCGGAATCCGATGGTGACCTTGGATTTGACCTTAAGATTGACCTTCAATGTTATTTCAAGGTCAACTTTGTTTTTTTAAATGGGAACCCCTATTTTTGACAACGCCAATCGAAAGAGCGGAAAATTTTACGTCCAAAACGGTATTTTAAAATTTTTTTTCATGGCCTTGAGAAGGTCGATTAAAGGTCAAATGCTTGAAAAACTGCCTAAAAGCGTTTTTTTAATTTTTAAGATATCGAAAAATAACCTCTACAAAATTTGTTCAGAACAGAGTGGGCCACCCAATGCACCAAAAACCTTTGACCTTTAACCTCATTTTAAAGGTCATTTCAAGGTCGAAGTGTTTTTTGTAATGGAAACCCCTCTTTTTGACCCCGGATTCGCACATAGCGCGAAACTCAACACAATACCTTATCCAAACGTCGGATTTCGCGCTATGTGCGAATCCGGGGTCAAAAAGAGGGGTTTCCATTACAAAAAACACTTCGACCTTGAAATGACCTTTAAAATGAGGTTAAAGGTCAAAGGTTTTTGGTGCATTGGGTGGCCCACTCTGTTCTGAACAAATTTTGTAGAGGTTATTTTTCGATATCTTAAAAATTAAAAAAACGCTTTTAGGCAGTTTTTCAAGCATTTGACCTTTAATCGACCTTCTCAAGGCCATGAAAAAAAATTTTAAAATACCGTTTTGGACGTAAAATTTTCCGCTCTTTCGATTGGCGTTGTCAAAAATAGGGGTTCCCATTTAAAAAAACAAAGTTGACCTTGAAATAACCTTGAAGGTCAATCTCAAGGACAAATCCAAGGTCGCCATCGGATTCCGCGTTGAAAGTTACTAAAGGAATGACCTTGACCTTTTTCAGAACTGAAGTACTTCAGAAAATATTCAGGCGTCCCGGGACTTAATTGACACCCTGTATACATATTCTTGGACCATATCTGAAGAAATAACATTGTACTTTCAAGTTTCAAATGTCATAACTTTGAAGCAATTTTTATGAATAGATAAAAGTACATATTGAATTTTTGATTAGTACATCATAAATTAGTAAGTCTGAGGAATGGCTTAAATTTTTTTATTATTGATTGTCGGGTTATAATGATGAAAGTGAAAGTGAGTTGAAAACGATCATCGTTTTTTTATATGACACGCCAAATTTTTATTTTGTTATGATACTTAAAAAAATGCGTGATTCGGTTATTGGTTGAGTATGGAAAACATTGCATGCAAGTTGCGTTGACCTTCACATTTGCATACTGCTAGCGTTATAGGTATGGCCGTTTTCTTAATAGTTTGCTGTATTTCTGGCAAAATTTGCAGCGCTCTCTCAACCAGCCGATCACATTCAGCGCGATCATCTATTTTGTTACATTTCAAAACTTTGGTGAAACCGAGTATTTTACACTATATCTATTCAACATATTTGAATGATCTGATATATAGCCAACTGTAGTATTTATTGGTAAATAAATATGCAATTAGATTGGCTCACGATTCGAAAATGTTATCAAAATATTAATCATTCAAAGATGTGATAAAACAGTTCCACGGTTGCTTTAAATAATAATCCTGCTCAAAATTAATAGTTGCTTATAAGACTTATTTAGTGTATTTGCCTTTTCATAATAAATGGGGGTTCATATTCGACATTCGATATTGCTTCAGTAAATTTTTTATATTCAGTAATATCGAGGCCGCCAGTGCTTTGATAAGCAATCATTTTCTAGTCCTTTGCTATCTTATAACTAAACCAAGAAATCATCTGTGCCTAATCACATAATGTCCCTTCTCTTTTATAAATTGGTTTTGATTTCGAACTACTGTGAGTACGACCCTTGATATAATACATATTAATGCATAAAATATGGTCAAAACATTTCGGTAAAAGTGCTATGACTAGTATCGGTTGCAGTAACTCTATTAAAAAACCATGTGGATATATTTTTTGAAAAATGAATATTACCATTGCGCAAGGACATAATTTTGCAGCAGAGGACGCGGAAAATTTCCTTTCATTTACTAGCTTCATATCACCTTGTTTTCTTGGTGTTAAATGCTTGCAAACAGAGTTGTTGATAGATTGACGGAACGGCAAACAATGAATGAACAAATCACACAGGCATAGACGTGTACACGAAGCATAGTCAGTAGGTTTCGGATATACATAGCATAAACCTTGCAGAGGCCTTACGTTATCAAGTGGTGGAACAGTCGGAGAATAGGGGCAAAATATCGAGCAAAAAGTAGTGGGCGTAGCTTAAGAAAAGGGTGGCGTCTATCAGCAGTCCATTCGATGCCGAGCAGGGAGGAAGAATGGGCGCAGCGAATGCGTGTGGGCGGACGATGTTGGCGACTTGACGCACACGGCTGTTGTCCTGCTGCAGGCCCTGCGCGCGATCTCCGCGACGGCTGCGGGCGGCGAGCAGCAGGCGGAGGCGACGGCCGAGCGCGAGCGCGTCGCGCTGGCAGAGGAGCTGCAGGCGGCGGCCGAGCAGTGCCGGCGCCGCTTCGGCGGCCGCGCCGAGCTTGCCACCGAGGCGGAGGCCTGCGTGCTGCAGCTGTGCGCCGCCCTCGAACGCGCGCTCGAGCACGGGCTGGCGCGCGGCCCGGGCCCCGCGGCCCGCGGCTTCTGGCCGAGCGTGCGCGAGCAGCTGGCGCGCCACGAGCGCGAGCGCTTCGCCGGGCTGCGCAGCGTGCGTACAGACCGCGGTCGCGGCCGGGCCTGGCTGCGCGCCGCGCTCAACGAGCGCGCGCTCGAGGCACCGCTGCGCGCGCTGCTGGCTGGCGGCCCGGCCGCGCTGCGCGCCCACTACCGCCGCGGGGCCTTCCTGCTGGACCAGTGCCGCTCCTCGATGCTGCCCAGCCTGGCCGCGGGTGCGTAGCGCGCAGCCGCCGCCTCCGGCCGGCCTTGACCGTCGCTCCACTCTTTGCGCAGGCCTCACCGCGGTGCTCTTCGCCATGCGGGTGGACAGCGAGGAGCTGGACGCCGGCCCCGGGCGGGCTTGCCCGGCGCGCACCAGCCAAACGCTGGCCGAGCCGCTCATCAATCCGGAGCCTCCAGGCAGGTGGTCGCCTAGCGCCGGGCGCGGCTCGGCCGGCAGTGGCGACGCTCGTCACGCCGTTTGTTTCCCTTCTTGCAGATGCCTGCCCTTCCCGCGTCAAGCTGCGCAAAAAGGTTCACAGTCACGTGATATGTTTCGACGACGAGGCTGTCGACGCGGATGCGGTCGCGAGCTCGGCTGCGCGTGTCGATCGGTCTGTCGATCCCAGCGCGGCTCCCGAAACGCTGAGCTGTGGCCCAACGTGCTCTGGCGCGTTGCGCGCGGATGCATCCCAATTGGAAATTAGCCCGGAAGCCGAGGATGTCGTTGTGGACGTCAAAGCATCGCTCTGGCAGCACGAGTATTCAACTACCTTTGCAACGGCCTTGTTTCACCGGTTCAATGTTTCATCTTTTCCAACAGAGCAATATTTGAGGAGAAGCTTCTCACGCCATTGACGGATGGGCAAACGATCGGCGGCTTGATGCCTGTTTCTCCAATTGTTCTTGGCAACATGTTGACTAATTTGCCGAGCTATCTAGACGTAAGTATATTTAATTGTTTGCTCTAGTCGTCGAGATTGATACGAGTTTCGAAGTACAATTGAGCGTCAGAATAATGTCGCAATCGCTACCTGTATGTGTTACTATGGATGCACGGGTACGTATACTGAGAGACATGAGGTAGGAAAATCTACTATGATTATAGTAAAATTTACTATAAACTACAGTAAAACTGGGACATACTCAAATTGTAGCAAAAATTACTATGTCATACATAATAAACTTTTACAGAATCTCCAATAATTTTCATTATTTAACTTGAATAATATTCACTACTCATGCAGTAATATTAACTAGAAATTATAATTTTACTAGATCTTTTGCTAACTTTATTTGTAAAAACAAAAATTTCTTTGTATAATTCAATATAGTTAACGAACTGTCACATAACATTAATCTTCGCAGATCATGACTTGATGTTCTTTTTTAAACAGCTTCTTCCCAGGGTTGCGAGTATTCAGAAAGCTAATTGATGTTTCCATCTGAATAAAATATATAATTATATATTAAGTAGGGAAATATATTAAGTAGGATGCAAAATTTTATAATTTTAGTTTGAAAAAGTAATTATAAAGAAATCATTACCATTCTCAAGTTCATCAGAGTCTAAAATATTTATTGGTCGTCCAAATTTTTTATCAGCTAATAATTTATCTTGTCTCAAGCATTTTTTCATATAATTATAATGATTCCATAATTCCCCAGTAGCTGCTATGCGTTTCCTTTCATCTCCTAAAAATGCTCTAAAATAAGTAGCAGTATATTCATCTCTGAAAATATCTGCTATTTCATTTTGCTAAATTTTCAAGACGCTCTTTTATAATTCTGAAAAAACAAAGTGATACATTTTTAAAAAGTTATTATAATTTTATTTGACATGCAAGTTCAATAGCACATGTTTATGCGCTTCACGTAAAAATTAATTTAGGTGAAGTGTGGTTATTGAAATAATTAGCTTGTATATGTGACAAGCGTGATATTTATTCTTGGTATGCTGTTGAAGACGACATACAACTGAAAGCACACAACAGTCCTGTGCAACAGTCCTCGTAGTTTCAAAATCGTAGAACACAAAAAGAAAGAAAACTTTGCAAGTGCCAACAGGAAAACGTAATCGATAGCCACGGTCGTTAAGATATGAGTTCGGGTTGATACCAAAACGCTGTCCGAAGACGATACATATTAGAGATTACGTGAGAACAAATTAAAACATAAGACACAATAAAAATATTATAAAACAAGATGAACAAATCTAAATAATGAGCATGTAGTCACTCTAATACTATAAATATTATAAAATATGTACTTACAGTTGTTTGATATAGAGCGTGTTCCGGCAAACAGTCTACCAAATATGCTAGCAAAATTTACCGAATTCGAAACAATATACATGTCCACTATTACACCACAACCTGAAAACATTGGACTGTACGCGATCTGGCCTAGTAAATTGTACTACTGTATAAAGTAGCTTTTGTCATGTGGTAGATGCAAAAATTTACTTCGTATTTTAATAACTTGTATAATACATATTATAAGTTTTACATCTCAATTAATAATATTTATTAATGATTTGATTACATTTTGTTATAGATACCAATAAAAATTATTATATAAAAATATTTACTGTAGGTACATATTTTTTGTTAAAGACTCAATAATTTTTAAAATGAAATTATAATAAAACTTATACTCAATTTTTTGTGAACAAAAAAAATAATTTTCACTATAATTCGAGTACATCCCAGCTCTGCTAAAATAAATAACAAAGTCAGCTACAATAATAATAAATATTATAAGTCCGTTTTTCTCGGTGTATACATACATACATATATATGTGTGAACGTGCGCGCGCGGGCGTGTGTGTTAGAGTTAGGTTAGGGTTCCGCATGTTTTGCAAGTAGCTTATAACTTTTAAAATCAAGCATATTAACTAATGTTATTTTCTAATAGGTTGCATAGATTAGGCTTTTTTTGGTCGCTGGAATATTACTGACGAATGCTTATTTTCTGCTCAGACAAGCAACATTTTCAACTATTCCAATTTCCCTTGTTATTTTTTTCCAGATTTACATGAACATTAGTTCAAGTAAGAAACACCGTTGATTGCATAATTTTTGGTTAATAAAAATACCTAAACAAAACACTATCAATTTTCGAGCAAGCGGCACACAAGAGGTATCGGTTGAAAAGTTGTAAGCGTGGTTTTTTGGGGATGCGACGTGCGAAACTATTTACCCATCATCGAATGAATAATATTGAACATAAAAATGACCGCTCACGCAATAAGTTTTGGTTAATTAGGAAATATAAATAAAAGTTACATATCCGTATGGTGTTTCATGTATCAACTACCATAAGGGCTGTTTTTGAGGGTGCAATCAGCAGATCGATTCGTTTTCGTCATTTATATCATTATAGTATTTATTATAAACAATAAATCACATTACAAAGTTAAAGAATTTTTATTTTTTCATTGAATGTCAACGTTGTCAACTTCAGATTCATTAAAATGCCCCATTCTATATATATGAAGACCTAACCCATCAATGGTTATTTTCTATTCATAAATTAAGGCAATGATAAAACATCACAAATATTGCAACTATCAAGTATATTACAATATTCACCAACGTGCTAACATATCCTTTCGAATAAGCTCATCCCATGGAAAAAAAATTCATGTCAGATACACACACATACACACAAATGATGATGATTTATAAATTTAATGAAAGGTGAACGGGGCCACCGAGCCAGCTGTTGAAGCTACTGAACCATTCATTAACACATGTTCAGATGCAGATATTTTAAATGTGGAAGCTCTGAAATTGAGACTTTCAGCACTAAGTGAAGTGATCGAGCAAACTCGAGGAGAAGCTGATTCAAGTAAAATTCAATTAGCTCGCTTTCAAAATCAGCATCAAAATTACATCGAAAAATGTGAGCTACAAATTCAAACTTTAAACAGGTGATATGTTAGAAACAATAATCTGTAGATTTAGGGCGAAATTGGAAAGATATTAACAGCAAACCACTGATCATATTTTAGAGAAAATGAATTATTACGTCAACAGTTGAGAAAATATGTAACGGCTGTACAATTGTTAAAAGAAAATTCAGCTGCAAGTGTTGAGCTCAAAGAGGATTCTTCATCAGGCTATCACAAGGAATCTGAACAGTATCAAATCAAGTTAATTCAAGTTGCTGAAATGCACGCAGAGCTGATGGAATTAAATGCTAGATTAACTATGCAGCTAAATAATAAGTGAATAGTCCATTACTAATTACGTAAACTCACTTATTAGTCATAGTATTCGAGTATATCGACATAGAAAACAAGCAACTATTCAACTGAATTTGTTTACATGATTAACGAAATTCTATAAAATTACTGCTCAAAGCCATTATTGCGAGCAAGTTCATTTTTTTGATTTGACGTGAAGTTTACAAACATTTACGACTGTGTTCTAATAACTTACTTAATTAAACAACTAATAAGTTCGGTTAAAAAATTGAAGCAAATAGCATATATGATCTTTTTTGGTAAAATCGCCTGTGATGCCATGTACTGAAAAGTCGAGAAAAAGAAAGAAGTAACTTATACTTTAGAAAAGTAAAAATTATATATTGGATCTTATTTTTTTATGTAAGTCTCGCACATTTCTAGAATGGTTTAGCCAATTTCTAATGGAGACGGATTTCATTCGAAATGGCATACACTTGCATACCTAAGCCAGTAATTTTTCAGTATTCGAGAAAAGAAATTGCTAAAATAACCACGGAATATCGGTTTATAAAAAAACATAGTCAATTTTAACAAAAATTATTTCTTTAATATGATTCAATTACCTAGCTCATTGATTTTTTTATACTTGGTTAAAATAAAAGAGAAAACAACGCACGTATCACCATTTTCTGTATAGTTTTAGGGGAATCATTGAATAGAAGTCGTATAATTTTCTTATGTATTTAGCTGTAAGCAACAGGGAGCAACGCTAAAGAAAATATATTTTTCTTTCATACATATATCAATATTATTGAGTACTCTTAATCTATAATAGTTTTGTAACAAATTTTCACGAACTGAAATTTTATAAAAAAGGGATAGACTCGTCAAGTTGCTACAAACGGAATTGGAATGTCTTCGAGGACCAATAAATGAAGATGTATCGACCACAGCACCATTTTTTATTCACATATGGATACCATCTGCATTTCTCACTGGCCAAACTTCAGATATTCATCATGTTTACCAAGTAAATTGAATATATTTAAGCTGATTTTCTGGTTGAATTTCTAAATCTCTGTACTTTTAATTTTTTAGATATATTTTTAACGTATTTAAGAAAACATGCTTTGCAAACAGAAAAAAATATTAATTTAGGAAAATAATTTACAAGAAATATTATTAGTCTGCACCTAGTTATTATTCTACATCAAGTTTGGCAGTTCATTCATTGGTGTTCTTAGCTCTGGCGTAAAGAAAACTTAATCTTTCTCTTCAAAAATTCAATAATGATAATACAAATCTTTTGTACTAATGACAGGCAAATCGACAATTGTTCACAGTAACATACGGCGTTAATCAATCCGTACGCCATGTTATTGTGCACAATAATTTATGTGTAAAATAATTATCTGCACAATCCTCGGTTTGCCTGCTAATTACAGTTATCCATTATTTAATAAGCGAAATTGAAGCTGTAAATTACTACATTTATGACGTAAAAATAAAATCTTTTAAGATTTAAAATACGATTGGAAATTTGGCCGTTAAATCGCTTGGAAAATCAGCATCTAATAGAATTCTTGATAGATTATAAAATTATACAAATTTTCCAACAGATATATATTCGTATCAGGGATACCGAATGGAACATATATCGACGGTATGCGCAATTTCACGCACTTTATAGAGAATTAAAAAAACAAGATTCTGTCATCACAACATTCGACTTTCCTCCAAAAAAGACCATCGGAAATAAAGTAAGTTGATCAATATGGTGTAATTTACAGAAATTCTATGTAAGGAAAGTCTATTTAATAACGTTACCTTTAACTTAATCTGGAATCGTAACATATTATTTCTTAACATATTGGATCTCATTTGAAAATCGAGCGTCTATTCTTTATAACGAACTTTTCAGCGATTAATTTAATAATACCTAACCTAACCCAAATTATTGTACATTAAAGTAAACTACTTTTTTTGGTGACAAAAGTGAGGACGCATCATAGCCATCGAAAAGAGAAAATTTACATTTATGTTTCTTTATTTGAACATATTTAGTGCAAGGCGGTAAAGAGAAAAATAATTGAAATTATTATTCATCGTTTATATAGCATTATCGAATGTGGCGTTATGAGATCCACTTAAAGGAAGGTAGTAATCTAGGCGCTATTTAGTTTATATTTATGGGTTAAAGAAACATTTGATGAATGTATATTAGGTTAGTTCAAAGGACATATATACTCATCCAAGGAAATTTCGGAGAGTTGGAAAACTTGCTTTACCGAAGCATATAACTAGCTCTATTTTCATATTACTTCATATAGTATATGTGCATATACTTGCATGTGTATCCATAGAAACTTATAATATGAAAGCGCTGTGCTGCTGTGTGGCATGTGTAAATTCGAAAGCAGAGAGCGAGTAGCGTTATAAGGCAGATGGCATCGCGTGATGCAAACATATTTTACTTTTCAGTTTAAACACCCATTAGCAGCTTTTTACGTTGAGAGCGTACTTAACGTAAAAAGTTGTTCAGTACAGCGGAGGAGGCTCCTCCACTATAACAACTCAATACAGTCGTGGAGCTTGGTTCCTTCGACGTAATAGCATCTATTAGGTCAGTGGAGTGTTTCTTCAGCTGTAGAGCAATGTCCTCTACACATAAGTTTTCCGTAATACTGGGAATGATAGTCTCCGCCTTTAAAAAATTGTTAAGTGTGGAGAAACATTAAACGTGTCTGTTCCTGTTTTAGTGAAAGTGAAAGTTTCAGTTATTTGTAATTTATTATCTATTTAAAATGGATTTCTTTAAAATGGATTTGGTACAGCAGACAGTACCGAAGAAAATGACAGTATAATAATAGTCAAAATACATTTAACCTTAAAATGTTTACAATTATTATTAATGCTCGTTGCATTACATCTCGGGACTTTTTGAAGGGGAAGGGGGCAGAACATCCTTAGCTGCTACACAGCCTCGTACGCTCCACTGCCTCCTTCTTCACAACGTCCCTAGATAAAATAAAACGTGACATAGTCCAAGATACGTAAAGAACTATAATACCTAGAAGGATGTATTCGAGCTAATTTATGCAGAGAGCACTCAACCGGTAAATCTGGTAATCGGTATAGCTGATGCATTAAAAGTTAGCACCCAAACTCAGGTCCTTTGAAAAAATCGACAAAGAAATTATGCAATTAGATAGTTAATAAAATACGTTACAACTTTTCTTTTTGTCATTTGTTAACTCGTTAAGGCCTAGACCAAAACTGGATAAGATATCGTCAAACTATTGGAAACAAGCATAATGAAAAAAGTATCTATACTTTTGTCTTTTGCAATTGTTTATAAAAAATTATTTAAACAATATACAAGAAAGTCATTATTTTTAAAAACTGATTGTGTCAATCGATTTTACAGGAAAAATTATGACGAAAAGCCATATAAAATTTTTGTCAGTCCGCAATTTATTAGTATAAAACGGCAGGTCAGACAGTCAGTGTTATTTTTTTATAAATAATTGCAAAAGACAAAAGAAAAAATACAAATACTTCTTTTCATTATACCCCATTTCTAATAGTTACTTTGATTCTATCTTACCTAGTTTTGGCCTCAATCTTAATGGGTGAATTCGTCTACAACTAAACCCTTAAAAAATAAAATAAAGTTGTATCGAATTTTCATGTTGCGTGCATAATCTTTGTTTAATGGATGATACGAACGAAAAAAAAAACGTGCGCTGTGACGAGCATAATTATTTTTTGCTGGGTTGAAATTTACAGAATGATAAAATTAGAGAAATTAAGAGCTTGCACTATGGGACCTAGATGAACACGTTATTTGAATGTGCAATGAAAATGTCTCAATTTAAGACACTTTTCATGGAATTTCATACATCCATACATTGTATATTTATAGGATGCCAAATTCGTTGAGGACAGAAGACAGAAATTGCAGCAATGGCTTAGACGAATTGTGAATAGACTTTCTCATTGTTCAGGTGCATTTTCCAGCAATCCTACTAAACAGACTTTGATTACTTTGTTACCATTTTTCGGGTGAGATTTATTATTTCTTTTATTAAATTTCAAGTTTTCTTTTAGAAATGACAACACCATTAATTCTTTTTCTAATAGTGATCTTCCGCATAATTTAGAATCGAAAAGAAATGATTCTTCTGCAAATATATATTCATCGACGTCTCCACACTACATGGGTTTATAATTTTCTAAACATGTATAGAAAAACAATTCATTCCGATGTAAATATTTTTTAATAGCTCATTTTGGAAGTTATGAAATAATTTTCTTTCGTCAGGAAAGCACTTCCAATAGAAAAAAAGAGTATCTGTATTAAATAAGTATTTTGATCGTTGTTGAAATATTACATTTAACAAAACAGAATTTGTTCATATATGCGTATTATATTTGTACTTCACCATAAGATATAACTTAAATATAAAGTGGAGTATATGGCTCTCATTAAGCTATTAGTCATCCGAATGCCAGATATAGCCATCAATGTCGAAGTTTTATAAAATCGTAAAATGTTTCATGTTTAAATACAAGTCAGTCATATTTAATTATACGAACACGTACGTTCGGAGACTATTGTAAATATTGTTACATGTTGAATTACGATTTAGTAACATTCGATCGCCTTGTCAAATCAATTCTGTAAAAGAAAAAAATTGTATTTTTATATTTTAATTTCTTTTCATGAAAAATTATAAACAATTCTAAATAAATTGTTCAATTATAAAAATAACTTTTGTATAATATAATTAATAGCGCCATTAATTATTCTAAAAAATACAGACTTTTATTTTTGAAACATCATAAAACTTTCAATAAATTACCTTAGCAAGCAGTATAAAACAACAAAATAGTTAAAGATTAGTTGAAATATAATAAGCAATTGTAGTTATTACAAAATACCATATACGTTATTCACTGATCAAGAATCGCATAGGACATTTGTAAATGTAAAAAAAACTTAGTATTTTTTATAAAAAATCTATATTATACTTACAAAAGATAAATAAATAGAACATAAATAGATCATTATATTACAAACTTTCTGATAGAGAGTGTTTTTTAGTTTGGTACTAGGAATTCAATTAATTCCTTTACTTATAGCTTTTATTGTGTAATAATTGACTAATGAACGAATTCGATTCAGTTGTTACTAATTTTAATTTCTAATTTCGATAACGGATTTATTATGTTTCTATATTTTTAAGACAATAATTGACTATTAAGATAATGTGTGTAAGAAATGCTTGGCTGAAGTTGTAATTAATTATAATGAATTATTAGTTTAGTTATTGTTAGAAAAAAAGCGTTACTTACTGCATGCTGTACTATTTTAACTATTTAGAAGTTAGAAATCACAGAACAGAAGAACAAATTTTCTTTGGATAAACGGTAAAAAAATTTTATAACTCTCAATGGATTTTGTTTTGAATTAGGAATTTCAAGAATTAAAGTACTTTATACGTACATACTCATTTTTAAATTTATAAACTTATACGTTTTTACAGAATTAAAATGTCATTTTTTTATGTACTTAAATAAAGACTTTTGTAGTTAATTAACTCATTAATACCTACACGACGTAAATTTTTATTAAGTTTTCAAAAGGTTTTATTTTATATGTTATTAGATTCAAAAAATTTGCAATACCACTATTCTAACGTAAAATTTGATGTTCTTTCAGAATCCGAGCTTGAAACTTTGATCAAACTCCAAGAAATAATGATATGGCCGATTTAATCATGAAAAAGGTGAAGAAGTTCGACAAAAATTTATTTTTCGCATTTTTTTTTGGTATGTTAACGGATGGAATTCATGCTCTAATCATGATCAGGGGGAAATAACGACACTCATCAATTAACAGTCAATTTTTATATAATTATTGAATCACTCCTTTTTCCTATATGGCGGTCAAACCCTGAAATTCTATGTAAACATTAACAATTTTTTTTTCGGAATCTATTGAGTCAAGAAAAAGTATCCAAGAAA
Organism: Phymastichus coffea; assembly: GCF_024137745.1. Lineage (NCBI taxonomy): Eukaryota > Metazoa > Arthropoda > Insecta > Hymenoptera > Eulophidae > Phymastichus > Phymastichus coffea. The sequence goes on from NW_026706872.1 coordinate 1,404,572, forward strand.
AAACATGTCTTAAAATCCGTCAAAGAACACCCTCAAATTTTTTCAGAATTTTTAGAGATAAATTTTATTTTTCAAAAATGACAACAAATTGAAATATTTAGAAATTTTTTTTCAGCTTTGAAAAAATTTAAGGGTATTCTTTAATCGATTCTAAGGTATTTTTGTTCTATATAAATTTTTACTAAACTCAATAGTTTTTGAAAAAAATTATATTATTTGAATTTTAATAATTTGTTTTCTCATTAACCACGTTAATATTAGTTAGGCTCTTACTTAAAATGATATAAAAAATTTCTAAGTTTGTTACTAAGATTTGTCCCATACTGCAGTTCCGCTTTATCTTACTTTAATCGTCGGAAACCAGATCTTTTCTAGACTTTCACATAGAGGAAGGACTGCTGCAGGGAAAGCGCTCTTTTTTAATATTTACAATAGTGCTATACTCAATCTATACGAGCTCAATTATGGCAATGGTATGCACTCAATAGTTTTCGCAGACAACCTTATAATTTACGTCATCAAAGATACGATTGCAAAAGCTCAACGTAAGCTTGAAAGTCTCGCTAATAAATCACTCGTAACTATGCCGCCTGGAAACAAAAAATAAACATACCGATGTGTGAAACACTTCTCATCCATATATAGACGTAACTCAAATTAGTCAAAACAAGCTTAGAGGCTGGCGCGAATTCAAATTAATTATTATTATTACGATCCTCGTCCCGCATAAAAGGTAGGTGAAGCACCTGGGCATCAGCATCGACAACCTTCTCAGACTGAGTAAATACATACCGCTATATTAAAATCACTAAACCTTATACAAGAAAAACAAATTTCTGAAGCTATAATCTTCACAGACTTTAAAAAGTTCGCTATACTTTAGTAAACTATAATCCAAGTAAAACAAAAAATTTAAACTTTATTATTCTCAAAATAAAAAAAGAATTCTCCAACTTATACAATAAAATATTAAATTACAACTATGCTGGATACCAATTCACAAAGATATTACTAGCAACGAAAAAGCTGATGTACTTGCCAAAAAAACAATAAAAAATAGGATTAAAATAAAAATTTAACTTTTTTATTCGGACTCGTATGAAAAATATAAAAATAGATATAAATCAAAAGCAATAGATTACCTTGAAAGACAAAGGAAATTCAAAGGCATAAAATATTTTTAACACTAATTTATTAAAACTAAACATTACCATTGGCTTAAAAATGTTATTAAAAAACGTAATCATTTCACAATGATCAATAGATTTAGATGAAATCACTATTCATATTAAATAAAAGTATACGCACTTAAAAAATAAAAGAATTCAGCCAGATGCGATTATGGTTTTTGATCTGAGCACATCGAACATGTTATCATTGATTGTCCTAAGTATAACATCCAAAAGTATACACTAATCAAAAAAATTAAGAAATGCAAAATAAAATTATACAGGGCAATAGCTAAAAAGACCTAGAACCGTGACTAGGTACTCTCGAAGGTTTTTGAGTCGCTGAATCCAAATCCGGCGGCAGATTTTGTCCATCACATCAGGTTCCCGAGATATCATAACCTAAAAGTGCAAAAACCACTATTTTTGGCTAACTTTCAGGTTATGTCAGATCTCTACTAAAAGTTTTTTTTTTAAACAGCCAACGGCATCTCAAAGAAGAACTCTAACCCTTCAAAACCCTTCTTTCAAATTAAAAAATTTTTTTTTTTCGTTGAGATATCGATGTTTAAAGTTTTGTATTTTGACGATATTGGAGAAAATAAAGTTGACCTTCAAATAACCTTGAAAATCACATTGAAGGTTAAGTTTGATGTCCTCGTCAGTTGACCTCCCTCTGAATCATACAACTTTTACCTGAAACATTTTTCGTATACTTGGCAATGTTTTTAGTTATTCTACGGTCTAAGTTAAAATGTGTGTGTGTGTGTATACACAAGCATACATACATACAGTTGACATGGACCAAACTGTAGTCTTTTAGCCTGGAAATGTCTTGTAAAGAGAATCCTGCCGTTTCTGCCTACTAGCGAAATCGTCAAAATATGAAACTTCAAACATCGATATCTCAACGAAAATAAAAGATTTTTCAAATTTGAAAGAAAAGTTTTGAAGGGTTAGAGTTCTTTGAGATGCCGTTGGCTGTTTAAAAAAAAAACTTCTAGTAGAGATCTGACATAACCTGAAAGTTAGCCAAAAACAGTGTTTCTTGCACTTTTAGGTTAAGATATCTCGGGAACCTGACGTGATGGACAAAATCTACCGCTGGATTTGGATTCAGCGACTTAAAAACCTTCGGGACTACCTAGTCACGGTTCTAGATCAATTCACTATTCGTACACTCGCTTCGCTCGGGCGTAAACGCCACACAAGACAAGAATCTATTTTCCCGCACTCGTATCGTAATATACTATTTTGAGCAAATTCAAGTTGATGGACGGAATATTTTTTTATGATCGTACGTACCTTTGTTTTATTCAACAAACATTGTTAATATATTAGATATCTAAATGTTTATTTTTGTTGCAAAGCATTTTGAAAAATAATTTTTACAAAATTCGAATCGTGAAAATTGGACAATTAGAAATTCACTATTGGAAATTATTCAAATTTTTTTAAATAATTTGCAATAATACATTTTTAGCAGGGCTCTAACGAAGATGTAACTCGAAACCTTGTCTAAACCATCACAGAAAGAGTGATATAACGGACTCAGAGGAGAAACTGTTCCTATATGATATCAAGGGCTTTTAACATATTTGCTGTTAAATTCAGGATGCTGTGGAGTTAGTTACAGGTTGATTTGAATTTTTGCGTTAAAGTATTAAGGTAAAGAATAATGGACTGTCGATTAATGCCAGAAATCATAATATATCATTTGTTTTTCAGTAACGAATAGAGAATCGTTATGTACTTACACTACTGATCAGTTATCTATCTTAACTGAGTTGATTACTCAAGCGTATAGCAACACCTTATTCAGGTTACCCTGATAGATATTTACAAAAAAAAAAAGCGATACTTCTCATAGAAATCATGAACAAATTTTTTTTCACAATTATATTCAATTTGTAAGAATTCAAAAGATGGGCTTTCAATGCTTGATGGGTGATCCAAAAAATGTAATTAGCATTTTTTTACAATAACACTTATGCAATAAGAATAAATTTTTGTTCACATATTGTATCCTAATCGGCACTGCTTTAGGTTCAGTAAATTTATGAAAAATATGATTGAATAAGTTTGAAAACGAAGTTCCCATGACAAAAAAAATATGTTTCGCTTTTACGTTTTTTGATTTTGCATCCAAGTCGTTCTTTTAAATGAATTTTTTGTATTCTTTTTTCACCAATATTTTTGACAAAACATTTTTCGATAGCGTTAATATGGATTCTATTTACAAATTTATTATTCAAATTAAAGATTATTAACTCTTAATATTACAACATTTGATTTATTCAAGTTTGCGCATTACTAGAATTTCCTTGTGTTCTGAAACTTGAATGGAATGCATCGAATCGAGGCGAATAAATAATTTTTATAAAAAAGCAATTTTATTAAAAACGTAAGGGGTACAAATTTTACTGAAATTATATAAAATTATGATTTCTTAATCACCTTTGAAATAAAAAAATGAAAGTATTACGCAAATGTGTGTATAATTAATAACAATATCAGATAAAAAGATATCAAAATTTTATATCGTGGTTTAAATATGAGCTTTTTCTTTACATCATAGTCGCTTGTAAGAATATTTGAAAATGTTCAACAGTTAAAAAAGTACAATAGGATATCTCTATGTATGACTGAAAGCATACATAACTTTTTTTACTTACGTAAATAATTGAAAAACGCCTCCAACAATATAATACTTTAGGAGCCAGACAATTAAACACGTTCTAATTATTACTTATTGGATTAAAATACATTAATTTTGGTAAATGTTTCCTCGAACACAATAATGAAGCTTGATTTTTTATCACAAATTATTGTTCAAAATTAATATTTTGTTAAATTTCATCAAGATTATTAATATCAAAATACAAGTCAAAATTAAACAGTTATTGAACATTTGTGCTATACTTATTTGTCCATCTTTTAAAATTCGTATTACAGGCTACTACATGGCTTTCTGACTTGATTAAGATGAACAATATTCATTCATCGTTCACTGGGAATATTATTCTTATCATTCTTACATTTTGTGTCATTAGTTACCCCAAGTGAGTGATGTTTACTTAGAATATGAATTGTTTGTTTGCGAAAAATATTTACTTCCTAACCACAACGTTGATCAAAAAATATACACGTGCGCTCGCGCGTGAGTGTATATGTAAATATGCGTGATTGCATGTATAATACATATACAATAATTGAGTTTGCGCAATTTTAGACGCAAAAGTAGAATTAAAGACTATGGTTTTGGAGGAGGAGTTATCGGAGTTGTTTGAGGTGATGATAACACGTTGGTAATTACTGTGGAACTAACTTGTTGCTGTAATGGAAGAAATGCAGAACCCAAACTTGGCTTTAATTGGAATGCAACGCATGGTTTCGAGCAGTAGTCCAGTTTGCTTAAATCTACCACTGGTCGCCTGTTAATCAATAATTATTAATGAAAAGTTCGTATTTGATGCTGAAAAACTTTATCAACAAGATGGCCCGTTATAAGTCAAAGCTACAGTGCACAACCTTAAAGGTCCGAGTGAAAAACAATGGTGTCAATTTATACCAGACAAGCAGTTTTGTGAAGCTGCTGCGCTTGTTTCGCATTAAAAAATAAAGTTCTATACATGAGCGAGATAACAAATCCATTTTCATCTTGATTTTATTAAGTTATTAGGGTCAAATTATTTACTCGGGAATGAAAACAGCTTTCTTACTGATTTTCAAGAGAAAAATTATATTCTTAGTTCATTTAGAAATTTACTTAATCTTTTCCGCGTCAAATCATTATATACTATTCATGGAACAGCTTTTTCAAGTTACTCGATTGAGATTAGGTCGCAAGCACGATTGTAATGTTGAGAGTGGTGCCAAGTCGGAACTTATTGTTTGTTTGAACATCTACAAGTATCGATGACATTAATCATAAAACCCTTGTATGGTTATAAAACGACGTAGCATAGTTCATGTTCGAAAAAGATATTCTAGTAATTACTTCACCAAAATAATTCATTTTGTATACAATTGTTACATTATAATCTTTTTCACTCGTTGAAATAAAATTTCAGAAGGATATCTTGAATACAAAATTTTTATTTCCAATTGAATTGAACCGCACGAAATCACTTTATCAAGTGCAATAATTTCAAGCATATTTTTTATACCAATGTTGAAATATTTTGATTGATACTCACCTGATATCTTCAACAAACTTTGTATTAACTTTTTCACAGCCATCAGGTGGTTCTCTAGCAAGAAACCTGTTTATGTGAGGAGATGTGCCTAATCGTCCTTCTCGTTCTTGTTCTGGCGTGGAGCCACGACTGCCACCTATTCAAATAAAAATGAAACCTTATTGTGATAAAAATATTGCGGTAAAAATGTTATCAATACCAAGTGAGTGTATGTGTGTGCGTGAGCGAGTGTGTGTGTGTGCGTGTGTGTGCGCGCGCGCGCGCATAATTTTATATATTTTATGAACTTTTCTAAATTCACACTTATTGCTTCAAAAAATGCATGGTACATTTATATTATCGATGTAATACTATATTTTTTCCTTTGTACAAATTCCATTGGTAATTCTTCTGTAGTAATAACTACAACTAGCAAATAAATATTGCACTATGATGTCTTGTCTATACATAAAGTTTCAGATTGTCTCGTTTTAACTTTAAATTTCGGGTTATATTTCATTGCACAGTGTAAATAAATTATATCTGATGCAAAAAAATGGAGAAAGTTGTATATAACCAACAATGTAATTGGTTTTTGATTAAAAATAGTAAGAAAAAGTTATCTGATATTAAAACTTAAAGCAAAACTCAATTAAAGTTTATGTTTAAACAAGGCACAACTAAGTTTGTATCATACAGTAAAGTGGTGTACTAATTTCAAATTAAAAGTAAAAATATAGAAATAATAACTCAATAGGTATAAATAAATGACAATGTATGAACAGATAAAATCAAGCTGTTTGAAATTCATTTAAATGAGCCAACCTTGTAATAGGTCACTCGATGGACGGGATACATCCATCAAACCAGGTAATAGTGGAGACTCTGAATTCCTAGATGGTGGGCCTAAATAATATTTCTTAGTCATATAAATATCTAATGGCCATATTAAAACCAAGTTATTTTCTGGTTTGAAAAGCATAAGTTTCAGATGGAAATTGCAAATTAAAATTATTTCAACAAAGATTACCTGATGAGTAAGAACTAGAAGGTATATCTGTAGCTGGTGTTTGAGTGTTGACACTATTGACATTACGATTGGCTCGAAACAAATCAGCCAAAGGTGCACGATGTCCCTCAGGTGTAATTTGATCACGATATCTGGCAAACTGTAAAAAAATATTTGAATCCTACATCAATGAGATACATTGAAACATTAATATAACAAAGATTTTTTTGTTATCTAACACTAACTTTATCATCTATTTGATGATCAGGGTCACTTGGATTATTTGAAGATTTGAGCACAAGACCTTCAATCTCTTGATTTAGACCTTCAATAGAAGAGCGCATAGGAGGCCTCATTGGTTTGATAGGTATGTTCATGGGACTGGCTTTTGTGTTCAAACTGTATTGATTATCTTGAAGCATAAACAAATAAAGTTAAATAGACACACACACACAACACAGTGGAAGAAATTTGAAATGGAAAATGAGAGGTTTACAATTGGATGTCTGAGAGGCAATACTAGGTAAAAGAACAGAGTGATCCCCAGGAAGTGCTGGTGGTGGACCTCCAGGCATGATAAGGCCAAAGGCAGCAGTCCTTTCTCTACTACTAGTCCCTTCTTTGTTAGTGCGCTGTAACCTATGGAAAACAAGAATAATGGAATGTTGCTTTGGACTAAAAAGCAAACCAAATAGGAAGGGAAAAACGAACCTGTGCCTAAAATATTTCTCAAGCTTCTCATCTGGGATTGTTTGTTCAGTAGTGTGGCGGTTGTGACTCTTTCGTTGAGGCTCGCTTGGCCACTCCTCAGTCTGCAAGAAGGTGAGAAAGTTTGGCACTTGATTCAAGGAACTTGTTTTGGTGACAATGTCAGCAGTTACCTGAGTGGCCTTGTCAACGAGAAGGCTCGTGTGAATGTAGTGAGAATCGCGTGGCCACTGCCCCTTGAGGTAAATGGTATCGAGTGAGGCCGTTCTTCGGATGTTCTGGCTGGCGGTCAGAGCGTCCGTGCAGCGGCCACTAAGGGTCTTAGATTTGGCAGCAAAGTAGCCTGAAAGCGTGAGCGAGCAAGTGAACGTTAGTGGGTTGACCAGTGGGTGACGGATCGTTGGCGTGTGATAAGCACCTTTGTAGGAGAGTGAACCAGGGCTTCGCTGACCAGAGCTGGAGCTCGAGGTCTCGGGCGAAATGCGCGATCGCCAAGAATTGGTAGGAGACACGGCGGAGACCGCCGGCTGGCTAGCGGTTGGACTGCGCAGGGGTTGGCCCGAGGGTGTCGGTTGCGGCTGTTGCTGGTGATGGTGATGATGGTGCTGTTGCGGCTGTGCCTGCTGCTGCCTGCTCTGACGAAGGAGCGAGCTGACCGGCAGAGTGGCTCTCATCGGACCCTGCTTAGCCGTGGAGCACGGCGAAGACTTGCGCACCCGTTGGGCACTCGACGAGCCCGACATTTTCTCATCGACGCGAAGGCGAGTTCTGCGAGGTCTCCACCGCTTTCCGAGCTCAACTCTTCAATGGCTATGCGAGCACCGAATCAACGACGCTCGAGACCCGGCAGTCGGCTCTGCTCAACTCGCGCTAAAAACCGGACTGACAACAACGCTACTATGAAGCACTGGCACTCCGTACTGGCTGGCATCAGCGCGGCTGCGAAGAGAGACTAGACTAGCGCTACTTGCAAGAATAATGGAGTGGAGTACGCTACGCATTGAGCCGCGCTGTGCTACTCCCGTGCCCTCTCGACAAGGCTAACATATACCAACGAAAATATAGACGCTTACGGCTCACTGCTCACGTGACCGGCACCCGCGACCCACCACCAACTGCACGCGCGTCGCGTTTCTATATAATACGAAAATTTGAGTTGATATTCAATATTCAAATATTTAAAAATTACTGTTTCTCATTAGGTTTTTCTCCATAATACTTTTCTTTTCTTTATATTTTTATTTAATTCTTATTTTTCTTTTCCTTTTCTCTAATTTTTAGTTTCATTCAACATTGGCTTGTTTAACTGGAGATTCTGGCATGTGTCTATCATTAAGCAAACATATTAGGAAATGATTGTTCTGATTATTTTAATTATATTAATAATTCAACATACCCTTTACATTCAAGTTCTCACCCAAAATGCAATTCTTTAGAGATCAAAAAAGGCATTTTAAAAAGATCAGTGAAGGGTACAAGATCAACAGTTTTCACTATAATGTACAATTGAAATATACATTTCGAGATATCCTAACCTAAAATTGCAAAAAACACGTTTTTGGCTATATTTGAGCTTCTACTACATAATGAGAAAATTATTTGTATAAACAACTCATACCATCTACAAGTACAACTCTTGCCCTACAAAATCTATTTTTCAGATTTTGAATATCTTTTTCATCGAGATATCGTCAATTGAAGTTAAATATTTTAGTGGTATCTTAACATTGTATAGATCATTGTTTTATTTAAGCCTGTTGTCCTGTTTATCTAACTCTTTAATGTCCTTTAACGAACCTCTACATGACCTTGTAGGCTCAAGCAAATGATATATTCAAATTCAGCGATACAAAAAATTAATATTTGATTTTTTCAGATAATTCAAATTTTTTTCTTAATTAACAGCAATTTGACTTCAAATGACCTTAAAGCTGACGTGATAGAGGTCAAAGAACCTCTGATTCGTGATCAGCGATTCAAAAAAACCCTTATATATATAAAAAAACCCTACAATGTCACTTGCATGGTCTGGTACATCGACTTAGATAAAACAATTACCTATGCTATATTAAGATACCACTAAAATACTTAAATTCAATTGACGATGAAAAAAAAAAAAAAGATTCCAAATCTAAAAAATGAGTTTTGAAGGGTAAAAGTTGTACTTTTAGATGGTATGAGTTGTTTATAGAACAAAAAATTTTTCGTGAAGTAATAAATGCTCAAATATAGCCAAAAAATGCGTTTTTTAGACTTTTAGATTAGGATATCTTGAAAATGAGATGTGATATAGCAATTTCAAGAGCGGATATTAGTTCAGCGCATCAAAATCCTCTGAGATAGATTACTAGTATTCTTGGAGTAAAAAAAATCTATTATTTTGCATACCTGTGTAATCATTATTAGATAATTATTTAATAATTATTATTATTATTAATCTTTATGCTATTTATTGTTTTAGATTTTTTTTTCTGATTTATCTTTTTCTCATATTTTCCAACTATTTATTTTCCTTTTTCAACGTCTCTCAACATACTTTTATTCTTTTCTCTACTTTTCTTTTTTTCTTTAATTTCTACTTGACTAAAAGAGTAAGGGTGAGAATTTTGATTCCTCTGGGCTTGCGGCTACTCCCGTCAGCAGGTTTTTGCGCTTATTTTGCTACACTGCCAAATCTAGACATAAGTATAGAAGTCTAATCAGCTGAAGGCAGCCACATTGAGGAATTTTATTCAGTACCCGATTAGCTATCGATGTCGTAGCGATTGCAGCGATTAGCTCTGCGCGAGCCATGATTATCGGACAGTTTTTGTTTATTATTTATTATTTTATTTATTATTTTATTATTATTAATTAATTAGAAGAACTAAGGATTGATGTAGGAAAATTATGAAGAAAAACTGACTTTCTGATTCCCATTTTAGAAGAGTATGTATAATGATTAATTAGTTATTACAATAATTTCAGTGTCACAAAAACTACGATTACTTTGTAGAAATCGTACATTAGACTTAATAAAACTTCATTTTTCAATACACGATGAACACGAGAATTTTTAAACAGTCGCAAAAATATTGATTACAACCAGAGCACTGCATAATGAATTTGCAGCAAAACACCTACTAAAAAGTTAGTGTCTATAAGCAGGCCAAATGATTTCTTGTCTTATGACACCTACTTTGAATATTGAATATGCTGAAGATACGGATTTGAAAAGTGATACGATGACAAATAAACTAATACTAATTTATAATTAAATATTGAATTTAGAATTAAAAATATAAGTCAGGGCGCGATGTCGTTCCACTCACGCGGTCTCTAATCTCGACATCTTACCTCAATAATTGTAATAGTATTTATGTTGAAATGAACTATAATGAAGAGAAATTTGCATACTTTCTGTAAATGAATGTAGGTCGTTTGAGTAATTTTAAGATATGGCGAATTTTGATTTGGATGAATAAGTATAACAACAAATAAAATTTTTGTTTAATTTATTACCATTACCGTTTAGAGTTTCATTTCCATACAACTAATTTATTTTAACAAGAATGTGTGCAACATACTATTATATTCAAAAAAAATTATTGAGTATGATATTTTCGTCAAGGGTGTCAATGCGAGCCATCACAAATATTTATTTAGGATAGTTAATTTCTAAGGTTTTAATGATTATATTTGTAATTTTCGAAAATCTATTCAATCGCTAAGAAATTAGAAATCATTTAACACACATACATGATTCATCATAAATAGAGCAAAAAATTAAAGCCATTTAATTAATTATATATTCTACGAAATCAGGAGCATATTTTGTTAGTAAATTTTTGCTATATTTAAAATGATCGTATTGGTTATATACGAAAACCATCTGGCTTGGATTGATTATGTAATTTTCTTTGATAAAGTATCGTCATTTAAATAATTAAATTGTTAATAATATATTGACGACTAGATTCCCAAATTTCTATCTTAAAATTCGAAATAAAAATATTTAGATATGTTACATTGCTGGTCACATAATTTTATCGATCCCTTCGATTGAGTAAAATTGGTTAAACTTTAAAGTTTTATCTTTGATGAAAAGTAATCTATGAAACTGACAATGTTATGTTTGAAATCTCTTTCTAAGAACATTCAAATAGTATGCATTACAAATAAAATTAAATGCTTTTTTCAATTTTTTTCAAACAAAAATTCAAAATTATAAATTCTAAAAATGTTGCTCATCTTTGATCTCTCGCCAATTATCGAAAAAATAGTAACACATTTTGAAGTGCGTCATTTTAAAGCTCTATTAAATCACTTATAAAAATTTACGTTCACTAAATTGGACGCGCGTAAGAGCATTTTTCTGGAAATTGACACTTTTATCTAACTTTCCATTACTTCATAAAGTCAAATAAGAGAAAAAAATATGTATTTTTCTACGTGGAATATCGTGGACATTTTTCAGATTATTTTAGAAAGAAAAAATTTGTCACTTTTTCGTTCTTAGTCGGTGCGTTGAAAAAAAATAAAAAAATTCGTATATAAAAATAAAAATGCTTTCAAAATTCAAATGCCAATACATGTTTAATCGGGAAACTTGTTTACTTAACAAGAAATAATAACCAGACATTATAGATTCATATAAGTTATTAATACAAAGTAGTTTCAACATGCCGAGTGATATTATTGATTACGATTTCAAATAATGTAATATCTCTACTCTCATCAAATCAAGTATACCTTTTTAAATATTATTCATAGGATTCAAATAGGATAAGACTTTAAAAGAGCTTTAAAATGATGTACTTTAAATTTTTTTGCAAATTTTTTCGATAATTGACCAAAAATTAAAGATGAGCAAATTTTTTAGATTTTACAATTAAGAATTTTTGTTTAAAAAAATTAGAAAAAACATTTGATTGCATTTGTGATAAATACCGCTTGAAAATTTTTGAAAAGAACTTTCAAACGCGACCTTACCCATCTTGGTAGATTACCATTCACCAATGATATAAAACTAATGTTTACCTAATTTTGGTCCTGGAGAGGAGGGAAGGAGGAGAAAAGTACGTGATCGCTAGTGTATATATTATAAATATCAAAGTGTTTCCGTGGACATCAATCAGCCACGGAAACCCTTCTGACTCTAAATTCTGTATTTCCAAATTGGTAACGTTTAATAATGTATTTAGTTGGTATGACTTATTTTTTTTGCAGAAAACTAAATATAGTTTATTGATTAAAACAGTATATAATACCAACAAACAGTCAATTAATTTAATTATTTCAAATCTTCGAAATAAAAAAAAAATACTAAGAATCATCGAAATCAACACATTTTTTTGTACTTAATATCGATGTTGATATAGTAAATCAAAACGTATTATCTATTCTTATAAAATAATAGCCTAAAAATGTTTATTTATATTTATTTCTCGGTACTCTCCCTGTCGGATAATTTTAATTTTTCTTTAAAATAAATTATACAAATAGTTTTTTGACTACAAATTTTTAAGTATATATGAGTGTAATAAGAGCAAATTAAATTTAACTGAAAGTATCATAGACAACATAAAATGAGACCAACGATTTTTTTAAATAAATCAAGCAAAGAGTAGAAAATACAGTTTCTGCAAAAAAAATTATAATGATAATGCTGAAGTATCCAAAATAATAAGAAAAGACTTTATTTTTTTATGTTTATAAACTGTATAGAAATCTATTTCATAAACTCTATTTTTGAAAATATTTTCTCTGACTGTGCGCTCTAAAATTGATTGTCCTCTATTTCCTTGCGATTATTAATAACTGTAACAATATACTTCTTTTTAAATTTCTCTTCGGATCATTATTTAAAATTTCAATGCCTAAAACAAATTAAAGGTTTTCCTCGTAGAATCGTTTTTTTCTGATAGTCGACATATACTTTGGTTAATTTAAAAAAAATTATTTCGAATGCGTATATCGGTGTAGGAATGTTAATATTCATCAGAAAAAATTATCCAAGCAATTTGATGAATTAGTTTAGTGCTGCGGCATCGATTTTCAGCACTTTTTAGCGATATATTCGTGAATAACTTACAAAAATCTAAGGCTATCGATGCTTGCAATATACCATCAGGAAACTTAAGTTTTTACCTATAAAATGTTCACTTTCTATCCTGTATTTACTTCATTAAGATAATCTAAAATATTTACATTTTCTCATATCACCGCACAGAAAGTTGTATATAATCTATAAAAGTGCGCTATCTTTAAGATATTATTTCTTAAAAATTTTTCCAGTTACAGCTACAAATAATAGTATTATTATATAGGTAATCTTTCAACATTCCGTATTGAAGGCCCGTTAAAAATAAAAAAATATGTATAACAACAATTAAAATTCTATCATAAAAAGTGTATATGATTTCTACTCTGACACAAAAAATAGAACATTTTTTAATAAAATGCTAAAATAACAATAGAAACAAATGAAAATAAACTCCAAATACGATACCAACGACTAGTTATTAAAAATGCGATTTTCCAAGTTCTCTACACTCACCAATACTCGTTTCATTTGTTTAACCCGTTTGGCCGGAGACGCCCCTCACGGTATACTAGACTTTCTGCAATCACATTTCATGTAATTCAACGTAAAAAAAATTGAAGTCACAAGTTTTTCTATTAAAACTTCGTCCGCAAGATCTGAAGCTTTACGACCTATAACCATGATAATAATTTCTTTTTTTTTTTAATTTTTATAGTAAAATTAAAACTATTTTTAATATTATACAATACTTGGTTCTAAATTTAACAAGAGGACTATGACATATATATTCATTCAACTTTCTAATTTTACACTTTGCTATCAAAAAAACCTTACGTATGATTGCAATTATCGCGCAAAATTTTTTGTTCACCAGTAACATATTATTTTTTAGTTGACGTGACTCAATTAAAGGAAAAACCAACCAGCACTCAAAAGTTCAAAATATTTTATTTACAAAATAATTACTGTGACTGTATAACATTATACTATGTATAGTGTACTATTCACTATTAATTTTACAGTAATAGTTTAGGTATGACTAGAAAGTAAGTTTCAAATGTTACAAAAATAACCAGTCAAAGTAATATATAAAAGGTCACGAGCGATTGGAAGTTTCTCACCTCTGCATTTCTTCTTAGAATAATACAAAATATGTCATAAACGTATGCTACAACACCAAATTTTACACATTTTTTCAGATGTAAGTTATAAAAATTAAGCAAAAGCTTAATTTATAAATTATATAAAAAAATTATAAACAATGTGAAGGGATAATTTGTTGATTTAGATTTAGTATTATATTTTTAGCAAACTAATACGACTATTGACAATTGTTTGTTTTTGGAGATGAAAAAATTACTTTTTTTCTTGTTGTTCATTTTAACTGATAATTTATAAATAATCAAACTATTTGTTTATAATTATTTTATCAATGTTTACAAAATCACGAATCTCTTAAAATTAAGAGGCTTATGTTATGTGACATTACTTTTCTTACACATTTTAAATATGATCTTTCAAGTTACATCTTTTTCTAAACACAGCTATTTACTTACTTATTATACATACACATATATTGAATGAAATAACACTAGAATAAAAAGCAATAGCGATTTTTTTAAGGGCCAAAAGAAAAATTTCAATATTATATCTATGTATTAAACAAAAAAAAAAAAAAATTACTATGTATTAATCGAAATAATTATAAAATTGATGACACTGCTGAATTTATTATAAATTACGAAATAATAAAAATAATTAAACATTTTTAAGTCATTTTTTACCACAAGACTCAATAGTCTTTAGAAAATGAACATAAGTGAAACTGCGCGAAAACTTGAGCAATTTCAATAAAACAATATTTAGCCTCGTATTTTTGAAGATAAGATTTTAAATAATAATAATAATAATAATAATAATAATAATAATAATAATAATAATAATAATAATAATAATAATAATAATAATAATAATAATAATAATAATAATAATAATAATACCGAGAGTTTAACATGCTCACTACTACAGTGAATCAAGTAATTTGTTCCCCAAATGTGGAACTAAAAATTACGAAAGATTTTATGAAATAGAATTAAATATAATTTAATTGTTCATAAATAAAACTCTTAAAATCTATTCGTATCAAATGTCTTCTTGAATAAGCAAAATGATAGATTAAAATTTAATAATACTAGGATACAAAAAATAAGTGTTCCTAACTCATAACGAATCATTTTACATCAGATAAAGAAGAAAAGATCAATAGGATCATATCGCACAGAACGCGTTAATTTAATTTTCTAATTTACTATGATTTAACAATACTTGGAATATCTGCTTTTTGAAAATAATAATATAGGACACTTGCGAGAAGATTAAGCATCAGTCACAAAATCACCATGTTTGAAGAAAGTTGAACGTTTTATTGTTAATAAAATTGAGTCAACGATCCAATCTAGTCCTAATATTAAAAGTGTAAATTGTAAACAAAAGTGCCTTTTGTATTTGTGTTTTTTTACAAGGGTTGTTATTGTGCGGTTTTTCATAGTATACATACACACACACACACACACTCACACACACACACACACACACACACACACACGCACACTTTAAAGACATTCTCTTGAAAATCATTTCTTTTTACAATTTTTTTAAATCAGGTAACTGTATTTAAAATTAAGATATTCCTAATAAGTATCAGACAGGTAAAGTTAATTTTGGCTACCGGTGTTCATTTATAATTTATAGCCAAAAACACTTTTCTCACTATATTGATAGTGCACTTTGAATTTTTCCCAATATTTCCATGCAGTTAAATTATTTTCTAAGAACTATGATGTAATCTACAAAAGATTTTCAATGTAAGTAATGCAATTAATCAAAAACTTTGGTTAAAATAAGCTTTTTGACTTGATGGTTCCAAAATAACATTCTTAATATAGCAGCAAAAAGCCCATAAACATTTTGTATTATATTTATGCTTTTGATAATTATTTAGTGTTTGTGACACAATAGTAATTTGAAATTGTAGATTCCGCCAAATAACATAATACGCAGATAATTCTAGCTATAGTAAAGATATTTTACATTACTTTTAGTAATGTTTTCATATGTTCACACTCATAACATTATCTTCAATTATAAAAACAAATGGTTTTGCTTGATCGCAAAGCCTGTACATGTACATTATAATGCATCATCCGTTTTAGTATAATGGATATTTATACTACAGTCTTGAAGAAAGACGTTAGCAACAAGTTCGATTTTGGTCAATTTATACAATTAAAGTAAGGGATTTTTTAATCCCAAGAGTATTGATATCAAATTTGGCAGTAATTGTGAAGAGAATCCATGTAATCTATTCATTTTAAATATTTAGAATTGATGCGTAGATAGTATTTGAAAGCAAAATATGGTTGCAGTAATGAAATAATAATCATTAATATATCCAACCTTTTAATGATTTCAAAACAATGAAATTAACCAATGAATACCTTGAAATTTGACTTATTGCAGTTTCGAAAGTGGCAGTTCATAATTAAGTAGAAAATCAATAATCTTGATAGTATTTGAGTAAATTTTCTGTAAACTCCTTGCCATCTATTACCAATATCTGTACTTTTTCACACAGTCATTTCCTAAATCTACCACGATAAGATGTTTATTAGGTAAAATTGCTAATCCTGATGGGCGACGTAATTTGGAATTGTGCGAATCAATTTCCGATATAATCTGTCCATCGGCTAGTTGTAATACTTGAATTACAGTGCGGCCCTTTTCAGCGTAAGATGCTAATATTCTGCCTTCATTATCCACCGCAATTCCACCAAATCTGCCTGTGCCTTGATTACAATATTAAAATTTTGATAATAATTATTAATAACAAGTGATTGAAAATGAATGAAACTTCGAACCGTTTATTGATTACGGGAAATATGTACCAACTGACTGATATGATGAATTGATAAAAATAAATATTACTTTCAAGAAGGGCACGAAATGAAAAATTTTTAAAATAGAGCGGCTCGCGATTATCTCTTTGTAGTATTCAAGCCAAATCACATTAAGAATGCGAATGACACTGCACATTCTAAGTTCTATTCAACTTTTTAGGATCGCGACGTTTAGATTGGACTATTGGAAAATCATTAATGAAACAATAGCAGCACAGATCTTGTGTGGCATATTTCATATAAGAAACACGATATCCAGCACTTTCTCACATACCACATAGTAATATATATATTATTTACCTTTCCCTTCTGTGGCAATTTCTTCCATAAAGTCGCCTTTTGCAGAGAAAATGTGTACACTTACTCCAGCAACCAGAATTTCGCCAATAGGTCCAATAGCTACCGATACTATTAATTTCAGATTGTTTTTCTTTCCGACCTGAAGAAAAAAACTGTATAAATATATAAAATGAACAAGTCATTATTGTACTTTATTTAAAAATATAAGAGTAAACGTCGTCCACTAAAGAAGAAAAATAAAGACGTATTCAAGTCATTAATTAGTAGACATAAATACTGGTCGTCATTAAATTTTTGTTAAACGTTTAGTGAAATGTATCATTTTCAATTATTACGTTTAATAAACTTTCTACGAAACCTGAAAAAGAATTTTTCCATCACAATCAAATACAAATACGCAGCATTGACCATTGTCAGCAACTAAAATATGACCATAACTCCGATCAACAGCTATATCGATAGGTTCCTACACAATCAAATAAAAAAAAAACAATAAGCAAATTAAATTATTGAAATTTGAATATGCAAAATAACAATAAAGATTTATCTCTTACGTGTACCTGAAAAGCATTGTGAGAAAAAGATTTAATTGTGTCCCCCGTTGTCGTTAACTCCGTAACTGTTTTCGTTCTCCAGTTAACAATTACAAGACCATGTTCAGAAACCGCGACACCTGTACAACTTCGACCATCTAATCCTTCATTGAAAACATGTCTTTGAAATTCCAAATTATCATCGAGCACCTGCAAAATATCCAAGTACATAATTCTATTTCTGTATTAAAATGTATCATTTAGTTTATCTATTTTGCATTTATTTGAATATTTTCAGAAAATTATAAATTATTGTCAACAAGCTTTAGCATATTTACCTTTATTCGCGAATTTCCAGTATCAACAATGTACACATTTCCAATGTCGTCGATAGCAATCGCAACAGGTTGATGAAATTCGTCTTTATCAGAACCCCTCAGTCCGTAAACTTTAATAGGTTCATTATGTTCAGTTACATTAAAGTATAAAGGATAATCTTTTATTGGTCTGTCAAAGACAGATATTTTCAAAGCATAGCACCCAGCTTGTACTAGTCTGAATATTACTTCGTACATTCCGTTTTGCAAGTCCTTTATTTGAGTCTCTATAGAAAGACTTTGGCTTTCAGGACGTTTATCGTCAACTAAACTCAGTTGAGCGGCAATTGGGTCGCCACCTGCGGTTCGAGGATGTCCATGATAATCTACGGTTTCCACTAGTATTGTACTCTGCAGTTTCACTACTGCAGTGTCGATCAACTTTGCTCGACATAAACCTAAGAAATGTTTTTTTAGTAATATGTAATTTACCTTTACATTAGGTCATTTGAGGAAAGATGCATAAAAAATACACGTAAAACTACACACCTGGTAGAGTTGTGCTAGATCTAACTCTACCAACCGAAGTTAGAGCTTTTTCCAATTGTATCACGGCATCGTTGTGACTAAATTCCGCAGTTAAAAAGGCATTTTCTCGAGGTTCACTTAGTGCTACGGCGGCATCAAGTTGATCTGATAGACTGCCAATTCTTTGCGTAATATTTCTCACTTCAACCTTCATATCAAAGAAATCAAGTAAACACTTATGTCACATATTAATAAAGAAATCAATTAGAATAACGTACTTGATATTGCAGGCCTTCACATTCACGTTCAACTTTATTTTTCTCAGTTTCAATGAGAGCATGTTGTTCCTCCAAAACACGTCTTTTATCTTTTGTAGCTACTGTTAAAGCAGCGTGAAGCTCAGACTTTCGTCTTTCTAATTTAGTAATAATACTGTTAAATTCAGCATCAAGAATTTCATGACACTTTTGTTTAGCCAAATCTAGCCTTTGAAGTTCTGTACTAACAGAATCTTGTGCTTGGGTTAGCTTAAATAAATAAAAGTCTGATCAGCCTTTATTCAAAGTTTCTATAAAGTATTCAAAGAAAAGGTGTATTCAACCTTTGATATACATTCATTTGCTTTATACAGCAATATTTCCGACATGCGTTTAATAGCTATGCTAAATGGTATAATAGTATGTTCAGTACACCCAGGTGATGTTCCAGTATGACTTCCACCAGTACACACTGTGCAAAAAACTGTATCACATGTTTCACAGAACAACAGTTCTTGATTTGTATGCACTGAACATTTTGGTATGACCTAAAATTAAATAAAGAAGTGTATTATGTCCAAACAATTAGTGATACTTGAATGCAAACCAATGCCATTTACAAAGTTAATAATAAACAAAGTTGCAGCAGTAATATATTATATTTACAACTGTAGAAAAGTACAGTGTTCAGATAAGATAGCACAAAAATAATAATGACTATAATAAAAACTTAATAAATGCCAAAATAAACCTCTCTTCGTTGTCTAGACATCAAGTCCAAAAGTTGATTAACCAAAAAACTGGGAGGTAAAGCTGCAACACCACCTCTAGGAATTGTTATTAGTTCCCTACAGATGGGACATCGGAATGAACCAGTTTCCCGCGTTTGTGATGCTGCAATTCTAGTAAGACAATGTAAACATACCTGTTAAGAAAAATCAGTTAGTAATAGGTAAAAATATTCTTGATCTCTATCTTTTCATTATTAACTAACAATAGTTACAAATAAGTATATTATAAATACTATAAAGTATAATGATTATTTTTACTCACAGTATGTGAACATGGCAGTAACTTTGGAGTATGTTCACTTCCATCATACATGCAAAGGCAGGTGCCGCATGTTAAAAAACTTTCATTAAAATCTTCATAGTTTATACTAACAGTTTCAACTAGCATTGAGCTCATGCTGACCATTCTCTCACCTAAGCGTGTCCTGAGAAACATAGAAGTAAAAAATTAGAAATTAAAGACTTTCTTTCAACTAAGAATGATTATATATAATAAACTTTATAGAATAATATGTTGACTTAATGAAAGCATAGCCAAATCATAAAATTGTATTAACAAAAGCAGTGACTAGTATATGTCAAATATAGATGTTATAATTAAATATGAGTGATTTATTGGAAAGTTAATATGGTAATAAGAGTTTTAAAGAAAATTTCCTAAAAGTTTTGAAAGGTGATAGACTTACTGTATAGCAAATCGTAATGCCTCCATGACAGATAATCCCTAGAATGCTGGGCACAAGTCTAGCAAGTAGGCAGGTATAAACAAAGAAAAGCTGTCCTAACATTAATTTAAATAGATAATAGCCATATTTCTTTCAAAATCAAATCTTGTATAAGGTGCACAATGTAAAACACTACTTAATAGTTGTAAAACAAAATTGGTTAACACTGAACACAACAATCAATTAAACAATGAAACACAGAAGTGTTAGATATCAGTGTGCAACCATCTTAACACTGACTGCTGGTTTTTCTAAAAAATAGACTAATATGGCAACTTGGTATTCTGTTCATTAACAAGCAGTAGTACTGATCATCCATTGAAATATTACAAGCTGTAATCAGCCTTTACTCAGAAGCTCGGAACTTATAAGAGTGGATAAAATTATAATGCATCAGTTTATTTACAAGCTAATGAAAGACTGTGCACCGCGACCGCACTACAGATTCGATTCAGTATTTTCACATATCTAAAAAAATAATAAAGAGTGACTCGATTACTGAGCAACCGAATTATCAACGTCGGTTGTAGAACAAATTTGAGAATGTCGAAGATTTTTTTCACTGTCACCCAATGAATTGTGGCGCATCGGAGTCCTCAGGTACCCACAGCCATTAAAACGAAACGAAACGAAACTGTCACCCAAACAAAAGTCGAGCTGCTACAGTATATAATACAGCAGATAGAGCTTCGAGCCTTCTATATGCCTTATGATATCGCTATATGGTTTTGTCACTACACTATTCTCTCTCACTCTCTGTTATACATATACGTACGGGAGTACGTATGCATGTACATACATGGAGGATGTTCCTACTTAGCTGCAGTCGGTAGTTTAATAAGTAAAAGATTTTTCGTCACCTGGCGGCACCACTGCATGTATGAAAACATATTTTTATTAGAATTAACTGTAAGATTATATAATTTTTCGATATTCTAAGCGTTTAAAAGCAATATATATAACATGCTACCTCCGACTCGAGAGAGAATTTCTATTAGATATTATGATTTGATGTATGTGCGCACCCGATTGAAAAAAGATGTGTTTTTTCAACAGCAACACATCAATGCATGATTCGACAAGATGTGTTTTTGTTTCAAACAAAGTTTGAATCATATACATATACATGTCGTGCCGCACATATCATACATTCGTTATTTTACGTTATTTGCGCAATATTCATTACAACATTTATTCTTCTTTATTGATTCTGATTTGTAAATGACGATTAGCAAGGAACATGGTCGACTTGGGCCTCATTGTACACAG
The DNA here is from genome assembly GCF_024137745.1 of Phymastichus coffea. NCBI lineage: Eukaryota > Metazoa > Arthropoda > Insecta > Hymenoptera > Eulophidae > Phymastichus > Phymastichus coffea. The sequence goes on from NW_026706872.1 coordinate 1,426,337, forward strand.
CAATACTTTTGCCAAAGAAAATTGAAACTTTCGACAATCCAGTTGTCCGAAAAATAATTACTTTTGATGCGGCTTCACTTTTAAAATCGAACGTAGTTTGATGCAGTTTATCGATTTATTGAAAGCATTCGTCGGCAATCCACAGACGATACCATTCTTTTGAAAACGATGTTGAAGCTCATACATTGAATGACACAGTACATTTTCGATGGTTCACTGCAACAACTTGAATATTCAATCAACAGAGCCATTTGTCAAACTTTCAAGCGGCATGCCTTTCGAATTTCAAGAATAAACGATTGTTATCTGCTTGTTACAAGATAAAAACGAAACACTCGATGACCCTCCATATTCTTTATAGTAAACGATCTCGTATAGTAGTTGAGTTTGAATAATTATCATGACGCTTCAACATATTAAAACGATGTCATTCGTATCTAAAATTAATGTAAAAACTTGCTGTATTTTAGACGGTGAATTTTTATCGCCGAAACTGAAAATACCCCTGAACATTAACAAGGACTTTCTTCTTCGATTTCGCAGTGTTCATGCCTTGGAAAGAGTAATTTTTAACGAATTGCCTGTTCAATATTTTCTTTGTCGATCGTGCTAGAATAATGGTAATTGAATAAGAATTTGATAGTCACGCTCAAAAGATTCAAGTATATTGATATTGCTTTGGGCATCGTCGTAAACTAAAACCATTGACAACTAAAACTGAAGACAATTTGGTGATTTCTTTTTATGAACAACGTTTTGTTCTCAATTGTCCTCGAAGACAGCCCCTGTACAATATGCAATAGTAGCGAAACTACAAAGGAATTTAGTGAAATGTGTGAAAAGTGGACCAAAACTGAAAGCTTTCAGTAATGAAGCTTGTTAAGCACGTATGACTAGGGCGCGAGGAAGTAAGCGCCCACATGGCTCAAGTGTAGACGTTCGCAGCTTGCATCTAGCGATGAAAGTGCTGAGCTGTAACCGTCGATCGCTTGGCAGGGAGCGTTTCGTCGACGTTTTTGCGACGAAGGCAAGTTGCAGGTGGCAAGACGCGATAGTGCAATACCGAAGTGAGCTGTAGCGAAGCCAAGAGAAAGTGAAATGCCTACCTGGACGTGGACGAGTAACCAGCGGCAGTCGAGCCAAGCCATCGGGCAACCGCAATCAATAGTCATAGAGCGTCATGGGGAAACGGCGAAGGAGCGAGGCGAGCAGCGCGCAAAGCCGTCATTTACGCGTAGGGTTATCGCGCGAGCGAGTAGGCGGATCGATGCAGCGACGACATCGTACGGGCGGGTGTACGGGCGGGTGTACGGGCGGGTGTACGGGCGGATGTACGGGCGGGTGTACGGGCGGGCGGGCGGACGGATGGATGGCCAGCGCCGTCGAAATTGGAAAGCTGCACCTACGGATGTACGGGAGGTCCGCCGAGGCCGCAGACGCGCACCAAGCACGCGCGAGCTGCGTCGAGGCCGTCCAGGCCGCCGTCGAGCCGCGTCGCGCAGTCGCAAGCGAGCGAGAGGCAATCGGACGAGCAAGTAACGATCGGGCTTCTCTGCTACAGCGCTCACAGCGTCCACTTTATTGGCAAGTACATCGAGTCGACGCAGCCGGAACACTAGGCGCGCTGCTCGCGCTCCATGTGCTCCTTTATCCAGTCGAGGTAGCTGAAGACCCGCGTGAAGACGTCCGGCTTGCCCTTGGCGCAGGGGGTGCCCCAGGACACCACTCCGATCTGCACGCCGTCGGCCACCAGCGGGCCGCCGGAGTCGCCCTGCGGGCACGAGCACGCGCGCCGTGTACAGCGTGAGCGCCAGCGAGGCGGCTGGCCGCCGCCGCGCGCCGCGGCTACTTACGTGGCAGGCCCCCTCGCCCCTCCGCGTCAGCGTGCAGATGTTCTTGTCGGTCACGCGGAAGCTCGCGCCCAGGCAGTCGTGCTGGTCGATGACGCGCAGCTGGATGTGCTGCAGCTCGTTCGGCGGCTTGCCCGGGAACTGCGGCAACAAAGCGATCTCAGGCTCGGGGAGGCGGCGGGGCGCGCCGGTGGCGCCGACTCACCGAGGTGGTGCCCCAGCCGGACAGCACGGCCGGGTAGTCGGCCTTGTCGAAGTCCGCGCGCGGCAGGTCCACCGGGCGCACCTTCTCGCCGAAGCGGATGTCCCGGTCCAGGCGCACCAGCCCGATGTCGTTCCTGATCAGCAGCGAGCTGTACTGCGGGTGGGGCAGGCTGCGCGCCGAGCGGTAGGCCTCGCCGCCCCGGTCCAGCCGGTTGCTGCCCAGCACCACGCTCACGGCCGTGTCGTTCAGGCTGCGCAGGTCGGCTCGGTTAGCCCGGGGCTCGGGGCTCGGGGCTCGGGGCTCGGGGACGGCCGCGCGCCCGCGCGCCCGCTCGCTTACCCGGCCAGGCAGTGCGCCGCCGTGAGGATCCAGCGCTCGTTCAGCACCGAGCCGCCGCAGAAGTGGCGCGCGTTCAGGCGCAGCGACGCCTGGTAGGGGAACTGGCCGTCGCGCGCCGCCGTGCCGCCCACGATCTTGGCCTCGTCCTCGTCCCCGGCCGGGCCGCCGCCGAGGCAGCCCGCCCAGCACAGCTGCCAGCTCAGCAGCACGCCCAGCGTTCTCGTGGGCCTGCACATGTCGGCGGAAGGGCGCGTCTGCCGGGGCCCGGCGCGTGCCGCCGCTTTTAAGCGCGCTCCCTCGCCCTGATTCGGGTCTGCGATCGCCGCCCGAAACCGGTCGGCCCGGCTCGCCTATCGGCCGGACGTGTCTGTCTCGATCCGAAGCTTTCGCGATAGCTTGTCGACTGGAAATCCTTGTGAAGATTAGAGCGAACTATGTTGCGGACAGGTACGTTTCAACGAATATGCCTTCGTTTCTTTTTACGACATTACGTGCCGAAAGTCTCATCTACTTGATCCACAAGGTGGCTGAGATTAGAAATTGGCCGAGTAGAAGAGGTGCAGGTGCCCAGTGATTCTATTTGTTAACTGGTTCGCTGGATGAATGCAAATGGTAGCTTTATGTAGCTAATGTTCCTTCTCTAAAAGGAGCGTTTTTGGACGTTCCAAAGGCCTTTTTCAACAATCGCATGCTTTTTAAAGTTGATTTACGGCCGAGTTCTATCTTTCACATCCATAGAACGGGAACGAAAACGTGAATCTACGTATGTGCTAATAAAACAGCCTTATTCTGAGAGTATTATTTTATCTACAATCGTCTTATTCCTGCTAATTGCTTGTAATCTTGTTCATTATTTCTATCAGCTCTTCTCCTCGTTTAAAATCACTTTTAACCAAGAGCCTCATCAATTTTCTCTTCTATTTATATGCATATTAATTCATTGTAAAGTACTACTTACAATGGCAAACCGATTTTTACGATTACTTCTTCCCGTTGAACGAAAGTATCTACAAAGTGAAGCCGCATCAAAACAGCTGCAGACAAGTTCCAGCTCAACAACTTTTTAATACTGTTCGACGTATATGATAATACATTTTTTATTTTTCGTCTAATACTCTTCAGCTCTTTATCATAAGACACCTCGTTGCCTTAAACTTTAAAGATATGTTAAAGTACTCATAAATGCGTGGTTTTTATTTTCTCATGAAAGCTGAAAATAAAAAAAGAAAACTGAAACTTTATACGTTGAATAATAAAATTACAACTGGCCGAGTTAGAATTTTTGTAAAACTAGTGTTATTTAGCGCATTCTTTAAAAATATTTTCAAGTAATTTAAAAAAAAATATTTTCGCACATTTAAAAAAATATATTTTTCTGTTATTTATTACAGTATTTAAATTATTTACATTCCAACTTTGAAAATTTAATAGTATAATACACACACACACACACACACACACACACACACACACACACACACACATAAAATTCTAATAGTATAATAATGTGATGAAATCATCCTGTTTGAAATACACTATATTCATCAATATTCATTGAATAAAAATTGAACTTATACTGATTTCAAAATGTATCAAAAAATTATCTGAAAAATTCGTTATAAACCTATGATTGATAAAATATACTAAGCTATTTAACAATTATACAATAAAATAGCAGTTGTTATCTACACAGTCCTAATGTTATAGTAGTATTAGTAATACATTCTAACATCTTTTGTCATTCTTTTGTTGCCTCGTCGAAAACACCTGTGAATATTATTCAAATTTAATATTCTGATAATTAGTTTCCATTGTTACCTTTTACTTTATAATGTAAAACAATAAAAAATGTAATTTCTTCCACTTTATTCTATTCATTTTTTTTCTCTTCCAATCAAATTTTAAGACAATATTACACGAGTACCTGTTCATAGTAATTATTCTAGTATAATTTCAAAAGATAACGTCTTCTTTTCTTAAAACGATTTATCAACGATATATTTTCACTTTTGCAGATTAATGAATTGACTACTGAAATATGAACCTCACACTTCAAGATATATAATACAACTATTTCAAAGTATCCGGATATTCCAAATTTCACGCTGTTTTTTCGCATCAATCAAATTTTGAAAAACTCTGACTCAGCAAGTTGCAATTATTGTTCAACGTGTAAAAGCTCAGTTTTCTTCGTAATTTTACAAACAATAAATACTGTGCATAAAAAACACAACGTTTTTGAACCCTTGAACATATCCTAACAATTATTACATTGCGATATCCTATACAGATAAATAGTTAAAGATAGTATACAAGTTTATTGTGTAACAAATGGAAATATATAAACCATTAACATATCACAATCGTTGAGAAAATACATTACTATTAAATGCTTGAAACGAATATCACAATTCATATCATAGTAGGGCAGGTTATCGCATTGACGACAGTTTACTAAATCAATTGAGTTGTAGAAACGTTAAGTGACCGACAATTGGCTAATAATATATCTACCATGTTAGATAGTGCATAAAGATATTATATGAATTATCAACGTATTATAATATATCTAAGTGACTGTATATATATATATATATATATATATATATATATATATATATATATATATATATATATATATATGGGATGATCCATGTCAACCGGATCACTGCTGTGTCCAAAATTTGATGTGACCAAAAAAAACGTGCAACGACTCATTTAAAAGCTTAGGATATCTACTTCCTGATGCTGTGTGCGCCTTTGCAAAATCCAACATGGCGGCTCCAATATGGCGGCTACAAGAGACAAACTCGTAAACAAAAAATTTTATTTTTCAAATTTTTAGTAATAAATGTTAAAAAAATTAATATTTCATATTTTTTTATGAAAATCTGGCTCATTTCCTACAAAAAAGTAACAGAGACCATTTTCGCTAAAATAAAAAATAAAAAAGTTATAATTTTTTGAAAATTTTCAAAAATAAAAAACTTTGCGATTTTTTTACTCAGAAGGAAATAACTTTGGAAAAAAAATTTAAGGAACAAAATTGCTTGAAATTCATCAAAACACAAGTGTGAATGTTTTCAAATTCCTTTCAGCCATTTTTTGCTTTTTGGATTTATCGGATTATTTGAAAAATTAAAAAACTTCCCAAGATCTTTTACAAAAATTCAAAAAAATCGCTTAAAGGAATTCGAAAAAATTCACACTTGTATTTTGATGAATTTCAAGCAATTTTGTTCCTTAAATTTTTTTTCCAAAGTCATTTCCTTCTGAGTAAAAAAATCGCAAAGTTTTTTATTTTTGAAAATTTTCAAAAAATTATAACTTTTTTATTTTTCATTTTAGCGAAAATGGTCTCTGTTACTTTTTTGTAGGAAATGAGCCAGATTTTCATAAAAAAATATGAAATATTAATTTTTTTAACATTTATTACTAAAAATTTGAAAAATAAAATTTTTTGTTTACGAGTTTGTCTCTTGTAGCCGCCATATTGGAGCCGCCATGTTGGATTTTGCAAAGGCGCACATAGCATCAGGAAGTAGATATCCTAAGCTTTAAAATGAGTCGTTGCACGATTTTTTTGGTCACATCAAATTTTGGACACAGCAGTGATCCGGTTGACATGGATCGTCCCATATATATATATATATATATATATATATATATATATATATATATATATATACACAGGATATCCTGTATATATATTTATATGTAGCAGCCTATATTGAATTAAAAAAAATGTTAGATATATCTTCGCTCTTTGCTCAGAGGGAAACAAAATCCTTCAAGGTATCTGAGATTCTATATAGAAGAAGTAACTTCACCTAGTTTGATCAAAATCCGTTTTTCGGAGGGTTGACTATCCTCATATTAGTCTATGGTATTTTTCAAAAATATAAAACATTGAAATAAAAGTTTCTCGTGTATACTATTAGAGTGTTTCGATAGACATATCGATAAGTTATGGAAATTCTTCTAGGTTACCGCTTACCTCTCCATCTTTTAATTCATAATGTTTAGTGGAACAGAATTTTTTATTTAATTTTTACCATACTTCATTTATTAAGAATAAGCACGCCTTTCAATTGTTATAAAAGAATGTCGATTATGATTTCAAAATTGATCGAACCAAAGAGTATTGGATATCCTGCTGAAGAAATGATGGTCCTGAAAATGTTTATCAATAAATATATCTATACTCTGTTGAAATTTAAGTTTTTAAATAATTGATATAAATAAGAAAAATAATGACTCCAAATTCGCACGGTGTATCTATACAAGAAAGCAATAAAAACCAAATTCACTTTGCAATTATTGATCGCATCGTAATAATGCTCACAATTTTATTAAAATTTGGTTTCTCCAGTTTTTCATTTGTCCAAATAATCGCTTAATCGTAACTGCTTGAATCTAGATCTGGACTACATATATTATTTATTAATTAATTCTTGTATAAATGGAAATAAGTTTTATTGAAAATAAAACAATCTGTAATAAAACTCAAAACTCTATGCCAATGGAATAATTTTAATATATAATTTATTTTAAGAATTTATAACATTTTTCAATAACATTCCAAGCAATAAAAAACAAATCAAAATAAACTGAAAACTCAGGCGATTTCAATGATCCACTTTGTCAACACCGACAAAGAAAAGTTTTTGTCTTGCCTTCTTGTTTTTTGCCGTAAGTATAGGGAAAAAACTTGCCAATTATAAACACTTACAATTAACTACTATAAAATTACAATTCTATAAAACGAGAAAACTTACATTCGATATTGAATGGGCATTCGAAAGGGTGGACAGCTTAGTGCTAACGTTTTGGTCCGAGGCACCAGTCCACATCACGCTATCCGTTGATGGTGGAAGAGCGAACTTGCCGCCGTGTAGGTTGCCCTGGGTGGATACAAAGTGTATCCCCTGCTAGGCCGATAATGCCGATAGCGCTTGTGGTCGCCGGCTTGTCGCTGAAGCTAATCGCACTGGTCCGGATGGACGCAAGGGTCACCGTTCCCAGGTGCATGATGTAGCACTAACTCTAGGAGTAGTAAGCGCTATTACCCTCAAAACTCACTGGTTCAACACACTTGCACACGGAACGCATGAGAACTCGCGAAAGTATTGAACGGCACTTCGATACCCCTAATGGATTGCAAATGGAAAAAAATTGAGTACTGTTCGGGAGTAGCCATAAAAGAGAGAGAGAGTTCAAATGAAAACGAAGTGTGTGTATGATCATACGAGGATCAAGGTATAAGGAAAAGAAACGCATTTAATTATATTGTTAAACTTACACACTCACAAAAGATAATAACAACTTTATTATGAAAGAATGATAGCGAGTTTTATTTTCGAAACTCAGAAATAGGTTAACAACAGGTATTATCAGAATCGAGCTATTGATATAACTAACTAAAAAAAAATCATAACACCGACGAGAGAGAGATTGTTTAGCAACGTAAACGTTCTTTTGCTCTTCAGATGAGCCACACATAACAATATTATTCTAGAATAGACGGTATCTTGCCGACATAAAAACTCCAGTCCTAGGTGGGGAAAAGCCCTTTAGATCGCTTATCACCTATATTTACAATCGTCGTCGCGGTAATTTATGCTCGCACGCGCAGTTCGATGGCCAGTGAAGCTTTAGGTTTGCTTACCAGACGCACAGATATTAATGAGAGAGAGAGAGAGAGAGAGAGAGCTGATCGCAATTAGTGACAGGTGACGTAGTTACCGTTGCACGCAACGACAAGCAACCACAAGAAGTGGTATCGACCCTAGAGCGGAAGACTTACCTCGACAACTCTAAGACACCAACTAAGACTTGTCGGAAAAGCGGTGTTTGGATCAGTCGGCGTGAAATGTTGCCCTTTCTCCGCTAGTCTGTGTAACAAGCGGGGGCGAGAGGGCGCCCGTGAACCGACCGACTGAGAAAACGAGGAAGCATGAACGGCTAACCCAGCTGGGACGTGCGCAACGCTCAGCGGGCGAGCAACGGGAACGACCACATGGGCATATCGGAGAGTCTGCTGTGGCTGTACGCGGAGAGCATTGGTATTCTCATTCTTACAACTGTTACTGATGCGAAAAGATCCCCTAATTGTTATATTGGCGAAAGTCTGAGAATAATTAATGGTAAGGGGACGGGGTCGGTTCGACTCCTCTGTGGCCAAGATAAATTCTTGGTTGTTTTATTGTGATTCTTCAACTCTACGTTTGATTATAAAGATTGTTACATGAGAAATTTTAACGTGAGTGTCACTATAATATGGTATATAGAGCCGAGAGTGCTGAGTGAGTCTAATAAAATTATGGATTTGTTAATGTTATTTAGTGTGATGAATTCTAGAGTGAGATGTCAACGAAATGCTTCAAGTGAAAAAAAATCGTTACATGCAGATCGATTACGAATTGTAGATTGATGTCATCCGTATAGAAAGGTGTGTGTGTGTCGAGAATACGGAGAAATACTATTAAAATTCTTAGCTTTGTCAATAGCGTATTCTTTATCAAGAATTACGATTATCTGTTGTTGTTAAGCACCTTATCGTTTATACCTTAGTAATCGCTTCTATGGAAAGAGTGACAAGAACCCTATGGTACTCAGAATGTGAACCTGACTACTGGATTAACAACTGAAGGTAGATCCAAATCGAATCTTAGACTCCTACACGGGAGAGCGACGTTTTATTGTTTTACAATGTATAATGTAGTTACGGATATGGATATCGGGAAATTTAGTGCGTTTACATGGGATCCATATAACCGTGCACTTTTGACATTGGTTTAATGAATGAAAGAAACGGAGATATTTTCGCAGACTACCCAAAAAATCGTTTCTTCTTTTATACATATAGATAAGAATTGCACTATTTACAAACTTAAGGTAAAAGTAGGTGCGCGTTACATTGGGTCGATAATGACATGAGTCTTTTCAGTGCGCAGGGTATTACGTCAGTTTAGTTTTTGATACTAATCTAACTGGTTTCTTTTCAGTTTGGTATGTAGTTCAGCAAGTTGTATATTATTTTTTATAACCACCAATAACAGCCTCTATCGAGGCGACTAGGGTTTCGTCCGTCGCGCTGGGACATCGCAGTGGATTAGATCAAGTTAGGGGTGTTGTTGGCGGTCAACGGTATAGTTTTATTCCTCTGGGACAGTGTATGGCTCTAATAGAAGTCAGCCTGTAACTTTATATTTTTCAATGTATTGTACTTCGACTTCCACTATCTTCGTAATCAGTAAGTCAAGTAATCTGTCTTAGTTGCTAATAAAGTATTTACAATCTGTGTACACTGATCTGTGTTTGCGATATAATATGCTTCATAGTGCCCGCATTGAACATTGAACCACAGGGGCAGCGCTATATATACAGGGGGCAGCTGTATGTCAGACCAGCGTTCCATTCACTGAACCATCGCGATTCTTGCAACTGCTTCCTTAGCAACAACGCATGCGCAGTATCATTGAATGCCGGTTTTGTTGTTCTATTTTAAGCTTGACTGTGCAAACGGAAACACTTCCCAAAAACGAGAACGTATACATTTTTCTAAAAGTTAATGATTATTCTTAACTTACTTCAATAAGCTTTTCAATAAGCCGTAATGATGAAAAACAATGAGTCGTATATAAGAAGAACTGCAGTACCTGACGTAACTTTAAAGTATGACGAACCTCATTTTACCGAGCTTAATAAAGTGCTTGAAGATAGAGTGAATAATTTGATGGCCGACGTTGATGCGATTCTTCATAAGCAGATAAACATAATTCGCTTTCCAAAGCAACATCATAATCAAAAACAATACGTTGTTGCCTCTCATGTAAAAACAGATTCAGCAGAAAAATTAAGACAAAACAACTCTGTCAATGAAGTGACTAGTTTCAATTTCGCTGCAAAAGAAGTGAATGACGATTGTCAAAAGTAAGTTTCAGTGTGTTTATTTTCGGTTCGAGCAATAAATTCCATAACCCGTTTTAAGCATTTCAATAAGAATTTCTTGGTCGTTGCTGACTTTAAAATCAAGGAAGTTTTCTATTCGATCTGCAATATTTTATTGTCTTTTTACGCATTCTTTTGAACATTTTTTAATTTATTCAATCGATTACAATAGGGGTGGACTCATTTGAAAGTCTATGTTCTTGGACTGGTCTCATTTTATTACTAACTTGATTGAAGTATAATTTCGCGAGTATTTGCAATACATTTTACTCGGATTCTTTTGATTCACCTTATTCTTCAATTCTTATTTACCTTAAATTATAATTTTCCTATAAGTATAATTATTAGAAATTATATTGAATATACAAATATAAAATTCATGTATTTCATGCCTCTCAATAGCAATAATAATCACAACAGCAACGATAATAATTGAAATTGTGCAATACTTTGCATTATACGCGACTCTTCAATCGTTTCGAAATTTGATCATACAAAATCTAGACAGCAGTAATTTGAATCACAAAACGATAGCTTAACTTTGCTCGCCATTTAGAATAGCGCTAAAATTTACTATTAACGTATCATTATACTCCATCCAATTTACATTAGTTAAAAGTATAAATTTGTACGGCATATAATTAGAGTTCCAAGAGAGACAATTTTAGACTTGAAAAAATAAGTACAACGTACCACGCTATTACATATGTTGATAATGTATTCATATAATTTTAAAAAGTAAATCACTTTTATAAAACTATGATGCTGGCGTATAACGAGTTTATTTTATACAATTACGACGCTATTATCTGTAACATCATTTAAAAATATTTTCAAAAAATATAAGATCATTTCTAGTAAGCTTCAGTTAATTAAACTTGCTTATATCTAAATTGAATTTGGTAGTGACCAAATAGCATGGATTGGTGGCAATGGAAATAACATTCAAACACTACAATGTCAGACAACAACCACGAAAACTACGTCTGCATCTATTATCCGATTTTTGAGAGGTCAAATAACGAAACTCCAAACTGATTTACAAGCTATACAGTATGAAAAGAAAAAGATGGTAATTTAGATTTTTGTTATGAATCGCCTATTTATGTTAATACGATTAATTGTCTAAAACGAATGCTCACGCAGATCAGCTTTCCGAAATTTTTAAATATAAATATAGGTATTTATACTTAAAGAGTCTTCAAGTTAAGCATCGATTAATTATATTTTTTTTAAAATCAATGTTTATAAAATGACGTGTTGGAATTTAACATAACTGCTAACTTTATCGAGATTAAATATTTTTGCGATTCATTCGAGGATTTTTATATTTTAAAGAATGGAAAAGGTGGACTTTCTACATGGAAATAGACTTTCCATATAAAAAAATTACTTTTATATGGTTGTAAGTAAAATCATTACTTTTGTGATGAGTGCTGCAAAAATGATTTAGAATCATTTTCGTAATCTACGAAGAAATTGTTTTTTATTTCTGGTATATTACTGTAACTAAAATTCATTCTTCATGCACAGGAGAGGACTTTCGAAAATCACAATACAATACTATCCCTTTATGCTTAATAGTAATAATTTTTTATGGACCTAGTCTTATATTAGTATTATTAGAATAACTGACCTCAACCACATATTCATCTATTTTGAATAAACTAATTTGTTTTCGACAATGAGAAAAATTAAGTTTGTTTTAGCTATTGTTTTACACGGTAAACCCATGTGTTTAAATTTAAACGTTTAATGTGACGTCACCCATACGAAATACATTGCCACCAATTTTAACCACTTCTACACGTTTAAATTCAGGAACAATGTATTTCTTATGGGTGACGTCACATTTACAAACTAAAAACGTTTGTATTTAAGAGTAAGGAGATTTTAAGTTTGTATTTTATGGGATTTTAAGATTTTGCCGTGTTATTTTTTTTTATAAGATAGTTTATATGTGGCTTACAAAAATTTTTCAATTTAATATATTAAAAAATATATAATTTGCAAATATCAACGACTGTTTGAGGCCTTGCTGCGAACAATCCCAGTGTGGCAACTAAGGATTAATATCGTATGTTTTTTAGTTGCCTCATTGGAAATACCATTGAATACTTTTCAAATTTAATGGATTTAATATTCTGATAATTGTTTCCGTTGTTCGTATACTTCTTACTTTACAATATATAAAAACTAAAAATGTATTTTTCTCCAATTTATTTCATCCATTTTCTCTCCTTTCCAACCAAATTTTCTCAACTATAATATTCATTTCAATATCACAGATGGTAATCAAATTATTGTTTTGTACTAATAATAAATCTAGCATTATTTCAAAACATAACCTCTCGTATTTTCTTGAAACAATTTATTAACGATATATTTTTATTCTTGCAAATTATTACCTATATTAATTATTCATAAATTAAAATGACTTCTGAAATATGAATCTCACATTCATATATATAATATATAATTTGATATATAATATATATCAATATTTCAAAGTATACGTAAATTTAAAATTTAGAGTTCTTTTTCGCATCAATCAATCACATTGTTGAATGTTGACAACTCATCCTTTTACTTTTCCAAGAATTTCAGATTTGTTGATTCTTATGAGCAGCCCTTTTAAAGATTTTTCGTATTTATACGCGTTTTACTTAATTTGGAGATTAGACATTAATTATTGAAATTAAAGTTAAGAAAAATATTACTTATTCTTCATAAATGATATTATATTCCATACATGTCTTTTTTTATTAGGAAGGTCAATGTAAATATTTGGAGGCGCAAATTCGAAAGAAAGAGGAAAATGACGAAAAAATACGACATCAACTAAATTGTTATAAAGACAGTATTTTGAAAATCGAATCCGCAAATTCAGATCTGTGCATAAAAATGCAAGCTCAGACTATACAAATCATTTCTTCAGAAAAAGTATTTTTTATAGTTTTATTTTTTAATGTATTTATATATTTCATATTCAACTGCGATTATTAAACTAATTATCTTCTTACAGGAAATTGAGAATCTGAAGACCAAACTCATATCACTCAGTCAAACCTCAACCAATATCGGGTTGAAATTGAATCGAACCTTAGAGGAAAACGATAAATTACGTTCTTCTTTAAAGATTAGTCAAAATGAAGAAAAGGTTATTTTTATTATTTGACATTTTTAGTAAGGTCAATTCTAATTTTACACTTGCCAAATAAAATAACTAAATTTATATAAAAATAAGACCTGGTTGATTTGATGAAGATTTGATTAAACATGTCTTGTTTAGATGCATTGTATCAGTTACTGACATTTTATCTTACACGAAGTGACTATACATCCTGTACGATGACAAATGTATCTTCGCGAAACATATTTCTGACTTTATCCATTTTGTTTACTTAAAGTAATTTTATTACTAATGTTTGTAAACAATTTTTATTGACGTATATCACGTTTGATCGATTTTATGTAGATTTATCAACGAGCAAAAAAGAAAAACATCGGTGACTTCGATTTTTTTATATATTAAGATATTGACACCATTAAATTCCATAAGACAATTTTTTTTAAAGAAAATCTTTCTAAAAAACATTATGTTAGAAATCAAAATGAATTTCATCAGATTTCATACATTTTAAACTAAACTGAAAAAGTTCATTAAGTAACTTATTTGACTGATTTTATCACTGGTTCATTGTTTATATTTATGTCCAACAAGAGCAAAGATTATAGCTGATAAAATGTCACTTTCGCTTTCAATTTCATTTGGTTTAGGATGATTTTTTAGTTCGAGGATGAAGTATAAGATTTCTATATGAGGTATAAAATTTTGAATTTTTCGAAAAAGTAACTTAATTTAGTATAATTTTTCTTTATTTATTTATCAGTCTTCAAAATCGGAAAGAAACACGCGAATACTGAAAAAATGTCTCATATTTTAAAATAAAAATCACTTCAATAGGATTGATCTAAGTCACAATGATGACTAATTTTAATTTTCGTAATAACAGTTTGGTTTTACAATTTCTATTTTGATGTGGTATTATAAAATGTCGATAGCGATTTAAAAAAAAAATAAACGAAAAATCCGTCAAATTCAATAAAGATTATTATCTCAAAGTATGAAAAAATTAAAAGCCCTTAATTTATTTTTCTAGTTGAGTCCGTACGTAATAGTCAATATAGTACCTTATTTAACTATTGCGAGAAAGTACCCTTTCTTCGTGTGAGGTTTACGCCCGAGCGAAGCGGGGGTGACAAAGCCACACGCGAAAAAAATCAATTCTTGCACAAGTATTCAACTTTATCTTTTAATATAGTCTAAGAGCTAGCTACATAAAACAAGGTCGATAAGGTGCGCGCCGTTTCAGTTTGTGAACTGGGGGCCCAAATTTAGTACATTACCAAACGCCAGTTTTTAAGGTCAGTACAGGTCGAACATGGAAAATACCAGCCGATTTTCCTAGACGAAAAAATTGGCTGAAAAACTTCATACGGTGCGCGCGCGAAGCATTTTGTAACGTAGAGTTTGAACCTCAAATAAGAGCGATATAATAGTGCCAGAAGCTTCGCAGATAGGAAAACCCTCGCCAGAAGTGGTCGACAGTGTCGGAAAATTCACCTGAAAAACCTCATGTGTTGCGCGCTTGAAATTTTTTTTCTACATTTTTGGGATCTCAACTACGAGCCTTGTGATAACGCTAGAACTTTTTGAGATCGGAAAACCACCGAAAAAATTAAAGAAAATCGGCGTATATTAGAAAATTTATCGCTTTTGGCTCAGTTTAAAATTATTTTGGATTGCTCCATTCAAAATATCTGTTTGTACTAGACAAAATTAAAAAGAAATCATCAGGATACGATGGAAAATCACTGAATTATAATCATTTTTTTATCGCACGTGCGATTTTATATCGCTCACTAATTTTCCGCCTATTCGAGCCGCCGTCGGCAATGCCAAATGAAATCACGAGCTTGAAATTTTGCATCACGTACGTTGTATCAAAAAGTGAAGTTCGATACGTGTACAACACCTGTGTGAGATGACATTTTTTCTGCTACTTTTAAATTCAACGAAAATAAATAATATTCATTCAGTAGCTGATTTAGTGATGGTTTATGTATCTATCGTATTATACACAATAAACTGTTCAGTTTTTAACAAAAATATAGTTTTTAGTAGATATTTCCTCTTTCAACTTTTGCTGCTTGTATATAGGCGTTGAATTGCAACTTTCTTATTTGCACGTAGAAGATACATGACTTACTATAATTCATTTTGGTTTCAGGAAGCAAGAGAATATATTCGCAAAATCCAAGAAGATAAACGCTTAGCATTAAAAGCTTCGGAAAAACAGCGAACTGAACTTTTCCAAGCATTTAAAAAGCAGATGCAACTTATCAGTAATTTAAAAAAACAAAAGGTTAGTTATATTTGGTCCTTTTTAATATGTTAATATTACATCTGTGTATTACATTGTTATTGTTATTATTGTGACTTCAAGAACTATTTCAATTTTATATTTCAGTTATACATGGAAACCAACAAACAAATACAATTACTAGAAAAAGAATTTGAAAAGATACTTGAATGTAAAGTCATTTGAGTTAAGATACATCTTTTATTTCTATGTTATCAAGAATTATATCAATCCTGTAAAAGTTTAAATTTTCACAACAGAAATATAAAATAAGTATATCATGTATAGTTAGTTTGTAAAGTAACTTTTCGAGGAATATTAACAATTAATCAGGCAAATTTTATAGCTAAATTAACGATATGATGCTAATTCAATGAGTACATGTATTACTCAGACTACTGAAAACGTATCTCGCAGTTTCAGGTAGACCTCAAGGTTTTTTATTTTCCAATATAAAATCCTATATAAAATTTCTATATGATTCCTATATTATATATTATATATTTTATTTATTTTATTATTTATATTATATTATTATATTTATATAGTTATTAATTATTATTTTATTATTTTTTAAATATATTTTACTATTATTATATATTTTTTTTATAATCTCCTTTTATTTATTTATTTATTTATTTTTTATTTTTATATTTATTTTTTTATCCTCCCCTTATATAAAAAAGTGATGGAAGCCATATTGAAGCATTTTATTCGTGACCTGATTGGCCCAAATGAAAAAAACCGCGAGAATTCAAATTGATTATAGTTGATTTTTTATTTCAGATTTAATTTAATTTGTTTTTAGCAAAAAAATAAAATATAAAAAATATAATCTTTTATTCATCATTTATGATCATAATGTAGTTCATTGTTTATCAGTTTTATCCCTGACAAAAAAGTGATGGATACCACGTTGAAGCATATAGTGATCTGATGGCTGAGATATAATTGCGTGATATACTTATGTGGCGGAAAATAAGCATATAGGTGTGGTTTTGAGTTGAGATTTTACTCATAAAAATTCAAATCATCATAATTTATCATACGGATAATTTTGAAGATAAGGAAGTAAAAAAGTAGACTGTAATATTGTTTATACACTCATAATATGAAACTAACAACAAAGAAATCGTTTCATACAAATAATATAGGTTGAAATTGCTCTAAATATTTTCTATTAACAATCGAAAATTTGGTTTTTGAATGTGTAAAATAAAAGTTGTAATGTTGCAATCTTTATTCAAAAAATAGAATAAAAGTTTAATAATAAATTAACCCGTTGAGAAAAAAATTGTATAAGATTATATTTATTGCAGTTTTTGATATAATAAATCATAAATTTGAAAATGTGTTTCATCACTAATACACATTTTCCGCTGTGATATGGGTTTTTAAAAAAAAATGAAAAATCTACCTTTGAAAAAAGTAATTTGTTAAATATGTTAATATTGATATAACAATAAGAAATAAAAAAGAAGGTAAAAACGCGTAAAGTTTATCTAAACCTATATATTTTTATTTTCCTATATGAAAAAGTGATGCTGAGTGAAGTAATTTTATTTATGACCTGATTGACTGAATTTCGTCACGTGTGTCACAATTATGAGTAAATCGGTCATAATAATAAATCGAAGTACTTTACATCTATCAATACAAATAAGTATAATAATTTGTAGGCATTAAACTGTAAATGACTTACACATTCTCTCAATGGGCTAACCTTAAAAAATACGATAAAGTAATCTTAATGCACTTCAATTGCATTTATTTATTGGACATATAAATTAATTGAATATATCTTTATTGTAAAGTTTAGCTTCGGATAAATATGATCAATATTGAGAAGAATGGTAAATTGATATTTTATATTAAATTCTGCGAATTTATTTTGGTGCAGTCGGCACCGTTAATTTATTTTAAATAAATTTTGAAATTTAATTTATAAATGTAAACAAACTGTCCAAATGGTTTCAGATGAACAATGGAAAAACAGTTAAATTAAAATAATATATCTATTGATATCGAGAAATCCTATGGAAAGCTTGATACCGCATGAACCAATACATTAAAAAAGAAACAAAATTAAATTGTTAGGCGCAGCTGATGGTTCTATCCTATCCTTATACTTGCCTTATGTTTATTTTTATTTTTTATTTTCATACTTTTTACATATTTTATTCCTATATTATCTGTCAAAAAAGATGAGTCGCTGACATCCAGCGTTGTGATTTGTTGATGCAAAAATAGAATTTTGAATTTTCCTATACTTTGAAATATTATTATTATTATATATCAAAGAGTGTAAGATTTCTATTTTAGCGATAAATTCAATTTATGAATAATTAATATGGATAATAAACTGCAAGAATGGAAATATGTTAGTAAATTAGTTTAAGAACATAATACGTTATGTTTTGAAATTATTTGTACAAATTGTTAATTTAATAACCATCTCCAATATTACAATCAATATCATTGTGTTAAAATTTGGTAGAAAGAAAAAGAGAATAAATAAAAATAAAATAGAGACTACATATTTATCTTTTGTATATTTTAAATTAAAACGTATGCGAACAAAGGAAATTAATTATCAAAATATTAAACCTGTTAAATTAGAAGAATATTCACGGATGTTTTCATAGTGGCAACAAAAAGTACACGATGTTAAATGTATTACTCATACTAATATAAGATTGGAGCCATAATCACTACTATTGAATATGTAAGTATAGAGTTGTATAATAGTATAATAGCATTATTGATCTTAATGTAATAAATAATAGTAAAACATTAAAAAAAAAGCGCGCGATGCGCGCTAAATAACACTAGTATATGTAAAAAAGTGATAAATGCCATGTTGAAGCATTTTATTTGTGATTTTATTGGCTGTGATGCGATCACGTGATATACTGTTATGGCAGCAAATATGCATGTTGATGTGATTTCGAGCTGTGATTGTAGTAATAAAAATCCATTTTATCATAATTCATACGGATAATTTTGAAGATAATGAAAATAAAAAAAGTATGCTGCTTTATTATTATTTTTACACCCATTTTATAAAACTAGCAGCTAGTAAATCGTTTGTTAAATGTGAGAGGTTATTATACTTTGGAATTATTCTGATAATCTGATATTTGAACGTGTAAGAATAAAATATTGTAATATCGCAATCTGTATTAAAAAAGTAGGATAAACGTTTAATAGTAATTGACCTATATGGCTGAAAAGAACTATAGATTGTTTATGTCCGTTTTCGATATGATAATTCATGAATTTCGAATACACGAAACTGTTTTACTGATACAAGTTTTCCACTATGTGTTTTGTAACAAAAATTAAGTAATCCACCTTTGAAAAAAGGGATTTATTGTGTTAAATATGTTAATCAATATGATAAAAAATGAAAAAGTAAATGGAAGCTCGCGAAGCGTGTCCGATGTCACTAGTAATTAATAATAATAATTAATAATCGTAACATAATGTCTTTGATAAATTTTTGTAATGATGGAAAAGAAGGGAAATAGTGAGAGATGGAAATTCACTTAATCTTAATTATATTCAGCAACGTTTCGTCAGCACATTTGCAGGACCTCTTCAGGCTTTATTAACAGAAAATCAACAAATTATTAACAATAGAGTTGCAAAAGTAATTTTAATGGTATATAATTACATGTATATGTGTATACCTGATTTCTCTCGTAGTCAAATTATTATAGGCTAAAACGAATAGCTCGTAGCACAGTCAAGTTACAATAAAGTGACACGAATTGGACTGGAAAAAAGCTAAGATATTGGATTATGAACAGAATTATAAGAAACGAAGAATATCCGAAATGTTACACATTGGCTAACACAAAAACACGTTAAATAGAAAAGAGAATATACAATATCTGTCACATTTATAAGCCTTTATTAAGATCGATGAGGAAGGGATAATTGATGAAGAGTATATATGGGTTCAAATACTTGATTTCTCACTTTATTGTAACTTGACTGTGCTACGAGCTATTCGTTTTAGCCTATAATAATTTGACTACGAGAGAAATCAGGTATACACACACATATGTATAATTATATACCATTAAAATTACTTTTGCAACTCTATTGTTAATAATTTGTTGTTTTTCTGTTAATAAAGCCTGAAGAGGTCCTGCAAATGTGCTGACGAAACGTTGCTGAATATAATTAAAATTAAGTGAATTTCCATCTCTCACTATTTCCCTTCTTTTCCATCATTACAAAAATTTATCATTTAAATAATTAATAATTTGATAATAATATATAAAAGTGATGGCTTGCCTAATGAAGGCATTTTGTTCGTAATCTGATTATAGCGGAAAGGCAGTCACGTGGGTTACCATCATGTGGCACTATTTTTTGTATGTACACCCAACGTGGATTGAATCGCGACCCCCCCCAGTTAGGTTGGTATGAGAATTCCGTCGTTGCATTGAACGAAGAAACCGCGGGAAAATTCAAAAATGAAAATTCGTTTTAAGATACGATAAAAAGCTAAAACGTTACTAATTTGTTTTTAGGTTTAAAATTAATTGTTTGCCGAACAATGAATTTAGATGCATGATTATTTGATTTTAGGTTTTAATTATATAATTTAAGAACGAGCGTTATACTATGGCCGATCTGAAAACCACCGTTAGGGTCTGTCTCCATAGGGCCTGCCTGAGTCCGTCCGAGCCGGCCGAGATTTTTTATGGGCACGCCATCTCTATAATTTCGTATCCAATGGCGAGTTTCATAGTGAATGGCTGCGTTTACATAAACGAGCCCGATCGGACGCAGCCAATACGAGAAACGCATGAACACGAAATTATAGAGATGGCGTGCCCATAAAAAATCTCGGCCGGCTCGGACGGACTCAGGCAGGCCCTATGGAGACAGACCCTTACGGACTGAAAGTAGCACTCATAGTCTCATACCAACCTAACTGGGGGGGTCGCGATTCAATCCACGTTGGGTGTACATACATACGTGTATTGAAATTAGTGTGAATAATAACTCTTAGCGCAACAGCTCTTACATTCAGCAAATTTGTGCTAATAAATATCTCGAGCTGTTTGTCATCAATTTTATATTCATTAATTAAGTAAATAAAAAATAAGACGCTTTGATGGCATAAAAAAAAAGAATATCGTCCATATTCACTCAATGGTCTAACCTTAATATAATATAATAAAATAATTTGAATGCTCTTTAATTACATTTATTCTTAGGAAATATAAATTTATTGAAAATCTCTATTATATAGTTTAGTTTCGAATAGATATTATTAACAATAAACTGATAAATTATTTCATAAAATAAAATACTGTAACTATAACTTCGGCTCTTCTAGTCCAGTAATTGATTTAAAAAATGTTTGAATGAAACTTATACATGATAAAATATCCTCAAAATTATCATGTTTGAATCGATAAAATTTGACAGTCATGTTGAAGCTGAATAACCGAGTTCCAGTTTTTTTGTTTATAAAACAAATTATCAGATTTATATAAAAACAGAAGGACAAACGAACTTGACACTGCCCGTTACCTATAGCTTAACTAACACCTAATAAAGATTTACTATGGTATTAAGTTAAAAATAATAACTAAATCTTTAAATATCAACGTAATTAGATTTTTATTTACCAATTAATATCGACGGATATTATAAGCATATCAAAGCATAGAACTATTTTATGTATGCAATGTATTTTATAATAATTTTGATTTAATTGAAGTATGAAATTTAATATTAATACAAATGACAGGTGAGCACGCAAAGCACGCTTGACAACATTAGTATATAGTATACATAGTAGAAAAAGAAAATCTTTGATGTCTGCACTTCAATGGTTTGCACAAGTAAAACATAATTGGTACTTGAAAACATTAATAATGGTAAATATTATTGCTCAGATTATGAGTAATCAACTTTGGAGCATCCTGTTTTGTAGTTTCATACAAAATCAAATAAACTATTTAACGTAACTGAAGATATTAAATATTTTTAGTCAATCAATGTAGAAAAAGCAGTTCGCTGATTCAATATTAATTATGTTACTCCAACTATAGAAAATATTTTTATAAAGTAAAATAAGTCGCTGTTGATTATATATTTATTATAGATAAAGACTGATACCAATAATAGACTGCGAATAAAAAAATGTATTTGCAGTCAATTAATACGTTTTTCAATTTATATAATACTAAACATGATAAAACATGGAATAAATATACAAGTATTCAGAATTGATGATACATAAACATATCACATAGTTTATCAATTTACATAAAATATAAGCAATAAACAGGTAAGACAGTTTCATAAAATATGTTGGAAAATATAAAATAATCTTTCGTAGACCAAGCTGAATAATTGTATGATCAATGAAAAAAAAACCAGATGAAAACTAGAACACTAACGGTTTTGTTTGAAAATTTAATTTTTATCCTTTTCTTAACATTTATATCGTAAATTACATAATTATTATTATCTATGACGAGTTTTGGATTACAAATGTAAGAATAGACGATGACGTTTTCTTTTAATTGAAACTTTATACATTAATTACAGCCTTAAAGTCATGCCGATACCATAATCGCGCAAACTTGATAGTAATATCTAATTTTTTATAACACTTAAAGAGTTATAATAGAACGTTATAATATCTAATAAAGCTAATTCATAATTTAAAATAAAAGCTAATCAACTTCACTAGATCGTTTAAGACTTTATAAAATCGGAGTTTAAATGAAGGAATCATGATTATAGATTTAATTCAGCATTCTGAAAAACAAACAATAAATTATAATAAAATTATTTATAATGTTTCACGACGTGACTAAATAATGAATGAATAAACGAATTATAGTTCAAACTGAAATTCAGTTCTCAATGAAGAATAGCAATAATAATAATAAAATAAAAGAAAATGTCATTTAAATAAAAATGGAAACTCAAAAATGAGTTGATGGTATGTGAATAACTATTGTATAATATTATTTCACGCTCGTATCGTTTGAGTCGTCTCTTCAAGTCAGATCACGCTAGATAGCTATATGTATCTTTTTGGCCATCCGTGCGCTCCAAATATTCTTTTTCAATTAAAATATCTATACATTTCTAAGTAAGAAACAGAAAAATCTGGTTATCTACATATTATAATTTGAAACTAGAAAAAATTAGTTATACCTTTATAACATGCACCCGTGGCTTAAACCTTGAATTGAGTTGATTTAAAACTTCTGCAACTAATTGCTGATGTTTCAAAACTTTCCTCATTTTCATAATCCTGACGATTGCTGCTTGAATTAGCAGTTTTCGATCTTCTTCTATGTGTTTATGTGTCGTTTCTTGCTCTATTTTCAATTCCGTTTTCATTGGTATATTAATGTTTACCCTTAACTTTTTACTGAAAACCAAGTATACAACCATTTATTACATTTCATTTAGATCACATGTACACGTTTTCTATACTTACTTTTTATATCCTGCGAATAGTTCTACTGTCGATGATGGTCTTAAATCAGAATCATCATCATTGGTTATTAGAAGTTTAGCTTTTAATAAAATTTGAATAACCTGCAAAAAAATGAAACAAAACATTTTCAATTTATGTATAGAATTAATGATTATTATTTGTATTTATAAGAATTAAATATAATTATAGAATTGCTTTACCTGTAATAAGAAATCCATTTTTATTTGAGTGGATTCGTGTAATTGTTGAATTGACCAAGTTGTTGAAGTGTTGTATTGCAGCAAAACCGCCATTTGAAAAGTCGAAGCCTGAAGAGTATATCTACATATATTGAAAATGAGTAATAATGTTCGGAAAATAATTAGGGTGAAGCCTTCTAATGATATTCAAAACATACTAAAACATATAGTATATACAGAATAATATAAACTTCACTGATATTTTTCAATTGAAATGCGAATAATCATTATCCAAACATCAAAACACCCATAAAAAGAAAAAAAAACTTAACTAGTTTGATAATGCTTGTCTTCAAGCCTCTTACAAGATATTTTTAAATAACTAAGGTTTTTCCGGGTAGTCGAATCAATTTTTTTCGTTAGGATCCTTTTAAACCAAACTTTATTTATCATTTTTTATAATCTTTATCAAGGCACAAGCGTCAATCGAATGTTACATTCTTATAAAAAAACATTTTTGCACGGAATAACAATTTAAGTATTATTATTCCGTATAAAAAATTTTTTGTCAAGAATGTAACATTCGATTGACGCTTATGTATTGATAAGAGTGATAAAAAAAGTAACCGAAACGTTGGAAAATGTATCAATAAAATTTAGCTTAAAAGAATCTTGACGAAAAAGATTGATTGACTACCCGAAAAAACCAAATTCGTTTTTCGCACATGAACCAATTTCCAATTTCTAAAACGGAATAGGAATTTGCATTAATGATTTGTCGATAATATGTTATATGATTTATCAAGAACACTTCTTTCCGAGCAATAAAATTTTCCCTTCACTAGACATTCCAGTATGCTAAGGACTAATGCTTTCAAATATCAAGCAAAAAATATTTTTACCGATTTTTAAAGCAGTTAGTGAGGAGTTCACCTTTAGACATATTATACAACCAATTCAATTTTCTTCCACTATGTTGTGAACTATAAAACGTAGTAAATCTATGAACAGATCTCTCCAACTGTAAATTCGAAAGGTAACTAGTGAAATTGAATTAAGCACAACGCATGAATCTATTTGATAGAAATAATTTACCTCTGTTGGTAAAGAAAATGTAAATGACTGTTGAAAAGGCCATGAACCCGATGATAAGACTTGTATACTAAAATCTATATCCAATGGTTCTGCTGAATTGGTAAGGTGCCTTCGAAAGTGTTCATTCAAGTCTTTTGAAACTCCTATATCCTGAGAAAGCGATTGTGATGATAAATACAATAATATTATAAACGTCAATAACAATTATTTCGAAATGTTGCAGATTAAACATCGACTTATTCCTCACTCGTGCTAAATTTCACTCGCTAAATCTTGGATTACACACGTAAAACATCGAACGGTGCTATAGTGGTGGTTAAGGGACCGCCTGTGGATGTCTTCCCCCAAGTGAAGCGAAACTATTTCGCGCTAGTATTTATATATTATACCACGTATTGTATACACTATTGTATATGCATGGTTATACCTGAAACATTCTCTGAAGTTTCGATGTATATTCAAATCCACAAGCTTGTTTGAGTTTTGAAATCATAGAGGCTTCAGCATCATCACTAGCAGACATATGTTGCACTAATCTTTTTGCAAGCATTTTACTATAAAACTTTTGATACACATCCTTGTCTTCTATATATTTGAATACCACCATCTAAAATTTTAAATAAATTTCAAGAAGGAAACGTTCTTGAGTCTTGCTGGTCAAAGAATTACAAGACTTACAACTTGATTGAGAGTGTCTTCCAGTTCAGCTTCTTCAGGATTTTTACTACTTTTTTTAAGTAACAAATCGCAATATTTTGCTAATAATTCTGGCGATTTACTACTGCTATTTGCTGCTTTAGTTACAGAATTGGTATTTATAAATCGACCACAAGCCTTATCTAAAGCTGCTACAAAACCGCTATCGTTATTAAATGCAACTAACACTAAAGCATTATATTTTTTGTGAACTTCCAAAATAGTATTCACATAAATTTTTGGATCCTGATACAGAAGGGAAAATTTATAAATATGAAATACTTTAAGTACCTTCTCCAGAACAAATAAAGAGGATGATACAGTATATAAAGCAAAGATAATTTAATGACTTACATTTGTTGCAGAATCTCCACATTTATCAATGGCTGCTAGGCCTTGATTAGCTATATGACTTTCTAAAAGATTCCTTAATTCCCCTAGACCATTTGGTATTCTCGCAACCAATTGATACATTCTTCCTAAATCTAAATTTTTGTCAGAATCTAACAAATTCTGAAACTCTGCATGGAAAATGTCCAAATGCTTTTCTATTAGAACTCTTTCACATGTTTTCGCTAATCTTTCATGTGTTGTTTGGTGTAAATAAACTTGAACGCGTTTTTGTTCTTCTTGCAATCTCTGTTCAACCTTGAACAAAATTATATTTACTATTATTAAAGTTTTAAAATTAACATATTCAACAAATGTTTGTTATCTCTTACTTTCTTCATATATTCTGTAACTGGATTGTGATGAAGAAATTCAGAACTTTCACGTGTATAAAACCTTTCAGTGTCTTCAAGAAACAAGTTTTCAAATGAATCTTTATAAACTGTAAGAGTTTGTCCCTTTGCACCAGGGTCTTCTTCATTCAAGCCCAATTCTACATAACAATTAATTACACCACTAACTAGACGTGTATTTATTGTTTCACCATTTCTTTCTCTCTCAATTAATTTTAAAACAGCATTGGTAACCTACAACAAATCTTAGTGGTAGATAAATAATATTGTTGTGAGAAATCCAATCTGATAAATAATAATTACCTGTCTATTTAAGTGCTTAAATAAATTATCTCTCCATGTAACCAATGCTAGTTGATATATTTCATAAATTCCTTTGCGACCTTCTTCACATTCTCGACGTACCCAATGACGATTTAAATATGCACAGACACCGTTCAAAACTTTGCTACTAAACTGATATTCTTCCCATTGCTTTGTGTAAAATTGAAGCACATCTTCATCCATAAGATCAATGCCTTGCTGTGAAATAATTTAAGTTTGAATTGAATTTACATTTAAAATATTGAAAATTTATTTAGAACATTAATGAACCTTTAGCAGCAAAACAAGGTAATTCCTAAGGAAATCTCGCAATCTTTTGTACAGTTCCAATCCTACAAGCTGTGCACCACCAGTTATTTGACCTTTTTTACTTTTTGATACTTGTCTTGAATTTAGTTGTTGATGTACACTAGTACAATAGTTGTAAACATGCCTAAAGATTGTTAAAAAGTTTATATTAATAAAAGCTTAATAGTTATTTCTATTGTAAAATTGAAAACATACGTATACAATTTGATATATCTTGGTTTAGACATACACTGACGATTATAGACTTGTTCAATTCCTTCCTTTAAATCTCCCCAAATTTGATCAAGATCGATTTGTTTGAGGCCAGGAGGACCTTGATTACTTCCTTGATTATTTCTGTAGCCAGACATTTTGCTTTGGTCTTCAAATTTGTTGCCTTTCTTGCTTGTTAATTTTTGTTGCAAACTGATTCGAAAAAAATGAAAAGTTATAAATAGTAATTTTATAAAATACAAGGCCAAATTTTAAAATAAAAGCAATAGATTGTATATTGTCCACACTTATTGTTAAAATGCTATTGTGTAAATAGGAATGTTGGGTTAAAGATGATCTAACCATGTAGGAAGCAAGTTGCTTGTGCCAGATGATTGTGGCTAAGATGTTAATAAAAGGAATTGGCCAATGACGGGCTCTGCATAAGATTACTTGTATGAAATTCGTAATACCGTTAGAGCAAAATAGTCAGCTGCTAAGCTAAAGTGCAATGATACGAGGTACCAATGCGAGAGGGAGCTTGCGTGGAAAAGCTGAATCAACGTTCATCTCTAAGATAGGTTATTATTCGATTATGTATGAATTCGAGGACGAAGCTGAAGTTAACAAGCTCAACTTACCTGTTCTTTACATTTAGTGAAATACATGCGGATTGGATAGAGGAATGACGACTACGGCGTCAGTCGGTACAAAGGGTAGACACGAAGAGGAGAGTACAGGAGTACTTATTAAAAAGGAGCACAATATCACCGACTGTGCAGCCTGCTACTCTTGAATTAAGATGCTCCGTTATGATTGGATGACTGAAGTCGTAAGATTCTTACGTACAGCCTAGCCTGACTAGGCACTAAGAAATTATTGTAACTTCAATCTATCAGTTTTAAGTGTGTACGCGCGCAAAGAAAATTTAATGTAATCCGTGGTTGTATGTACAGTCAAAGATTTTCTGGTACAGTAACACTAAGTACAGTCTGCACCGCGCGTATGCAGTCCATGTACAAGTGTACAGTGCACACTTGTCCGACCTATACGATAGCCCCCCCCCCCCCCCCGTTCCCTGGAGCCAGATTCTATACAAGTACACTGGCTCGTGCTTTTAGTAATGTCGCTTGACGAGTTAGTGACAAGAATGGTATAACCAAACGTATAGCGTCAACAGCGAGACTAGACCAGATCGAATGTATATAGAGTAGTAAAACGAGATACACATGCGGAGTGGGAGAATCGGTCAATTTATAAAAGATGATTCAATCAAGATATAAAATATGATTGATTTCACGTTTGAAATTTAGGTTAATATAAATAAATTGAATAAAAAAATTATTTCCTTTCAAGGCTTATTCTTTATAAAGTCCAGCATGAAGAAGTGTACAGTTATGTTGCAGTCATCCTAAACTTATCAGTCTAAAGATTTTGTAAAAATTCACATATTCTAATTAGAAGTTTAAAGTAATTAAATAGTACAATGATCATTCAAATAACTGAACTCTTATCATTAAAATGTTATTGATATAAAAAATACATAAATAATGTGAATTGACTTCTGCTCTTTTTATTTCTTTATTATATCCATTGTGACAGAATTTATGTTAGAAGTTGCAATAATTGTTGATTTTGTTGACTTGAGTAAATAATTAAATTTTGAATACTATCGTTTGAATAGTTGAATGATTGAAGTAATAGAATATCTGAATGGTTGAACTGGCCCAACTGGTTGGTACTATAGCTTGATATATTCTGTTCTGCTTCAAATTGCTTCTTTTCTGCTATTTTAATATGTTCTAGGATCTTCATGTCCAGTTGCGTAGCTTTCTTAAATTGATTTTTTTGCTCTCTCCATTCACTGCTACCATGTCTAAAATAATAAGTTTTCATTTTTCAAAAAAAGTAATAATATTAATATTATATTTATAATTTGTCCTAAACAATTGTTTTTCTCCTCTAATTGAATCTATCTGTGAAAACTATCTTAAAGAGAATGGTTGAATATATATCCTGTTAATTGGGGATGTGTTTTTAAAAATGAAAACAAATTGGTCCTATAGACAATAGTATACAGCAATATTGTAGTATATATTTGCATTATACAACTATTATAGAGAGCTCATAAATCTCATAACATACATATTAAATCCAAGACAAAATAATATTAAAAAGAAACATTATAATACATCGACATTGAAGAAACCATGAATCAAAAGTATCTCTGATAATGATGAAATTCAATATCTTAAAATTAATATATTTCTGCATTTACATCACTACAAAAACTTTATTACGAATTATTATTTTTTTATTACTTTTTAATTTTTAATAAAATAATACTTGTTTAATCTATACAGGATAACCTATAAACAATAACAATCCACAAATTAATTAAATTTCAGTGCAGTACACTAAAAAACGAATAATCTTACTTCACATAAGGTTTTCTTTGTCCAGTGTTTCTTTCTTTATTATAATTCAGTTTAAATATTTATTTGATTATATGTACAAACACTTAAACGAACTGACAAAGCGAATAAACTTTGCAACCAGATGCAACTTGAATCGCACTGCGGACAGCCATGTTTGAAAGTAACATTTTTTGAAAACAATTGACAATCACATTGTCAAGTTCATTATTTAAAATGCAATTTATGAAAGCGTTTATTAATTAAAAATAAATTACCGTGCCGAATCAATTGCAAGCTCAAAAATAATATTTTGACTTAAACCCTCAATGCCAAAAATATCGTAGACTCGTCAAAATGATTAGGCTTTGTGTATAGTGATATTTTGCGCCGTATTTACGATTTTATTTATAGCGCTTTGTTATGTGTATTCTTTTTTTCGCGGATGTTTTTAATTCATCCCACATCTGTTGATAAAAATAAAAGTAAATTTTTTTATAACGTATGAACGGGTTTGGGTAATGATTATTCATACTTACTTTTTTCCAATCACCGACGTTGTTTTTGGCAGGTCTCAAACTGTTTAAGTCTTTCACCAAATCAAGCAAAATGTGCTTGTATCGTCGTTTTCCATTGACATTCAGCTTGGTTCTTTGATAAGCGCAAAACAACGATGTTTTTCCATACAGCTTAATATGGCCATCTGTTGATTGTAGTCCGGTCGAACGTTTGAAGAAAATCAACTTTTTATAAAATAAAAATATAAGAATAAAAATACTTGTAGGGTAAATTACCTGTTAATATCTAACTTTTCGTCCATTCTTTTTGTTTTTTTGTATGGTAGAAAATAATACAAAATGATAATGTGCACTATCGCGATAAAGCACAAAAAAAGTAAAAGAACAGGAGATAGAGAGAGACTAAGATCAGAAAACTTCGTAGCATAAAAAAAGGAATGAGAGGAAATGACAGCTTGAAGTTAGTTGGAAACAAATTTAATATGTTCTTATAATGTTAATATATTCATTTCTTAAAAATTAATACAATATTATAAATAATTAATTCTCATAAATAAAAAATTATTTTTCTCTTCATCTGTAAAGGCGCGATATTTCATCGAAATATTTAGAAATTACAATTTACGGATACAAATCCGAATAGTCATCTTCTTCGAAATAATCTTGTTTTTGTTTATCTATTAAATAATTTTCCAAGAATTGGGCGAGTGGTGAATTTCTCAAAAACTTTGCATCTACCATGGTTAGTTCAGCGTAGACATTTACGGGACTCATCGAATCCATTCGATTTAAACGACGTAAACTTCGTCGACTTATATAGGTGGAGTTCATTATGATGTGTATTTGTACAGGGGGCCTATTCTGAAAAAAAATTTTGTGGTAAATCAGTTTGTCACTTCAGTTTACTACAGAATTAATCACTTTAGATGTGATAAATGCTTATGACATGTGCTAAAATTTTTTTTCAGAATAGGCCCCCAGGTTGAATTCATTTTGATAAAATAACCTACAATGAAAGAATTCTTTTTTTTGGTGCTAGCAGAATGCCGCAGTATTTAGTTTTGTCCCTCATTGCTATATTTCGACATATTTTGACCTAGATAAGATGGGGTAAGAGCGAAATTCTAGCGCACTTGCAAGTACTTATAGCATATGCGTTAAATGTAAATTTGACAGATGACAATTAAGTTATATATATATATATATATATATATATATATATATATATATATATATATATATATAGAGAGAGAGAGAGAGAGAGAGAGAGAGAGAGAGAGAGAGAGAGAGAGAGAGAGAGAGAGAGAGAGAGAGAGAGAGAGAGTATCGTTGAAACCACGGTTCAAAACAATGTCATTTTTTGAATTAGTTTTCACAATATTTCGCAATACACTTGAGAAGCTCCACCTGATGATCTATTTGTTGATTTTTTTTGATGCTCAAATTCTTTATTAACACTTGTTTTGGCACTGTCAGTATTAATTATATCAGTATTAATGCGTTATCTGGTTCGTTTTCAGCATGGGGCAATGAAAATAAAACAGTTATATATTCCTTACAAAATCTACAAAATAAATTCTTAAGAATTATTAGTAAACAATACTTTTATTATACAAAATTATTATTTAAGATTTGATCAAATTTTCGTATACGAATCGATTATCATTGTTTTTTTATCGTTTTTTTCGTTTATTTATAATTAAAGAATAATTTCATAACCACTAACAGCAAAATAAAATGTAAGAACTTTCCAATACCTAAATTCAAAAAGACTTTAATTCGATATAAGTATTCGATATAGTGATGATAAATTATTATATGTTGCCGAAAGAATTAAAAGTGTTAAAAATCGCAAAAAGAACATTAGAAAAAATAAGAAAATGTATTCGTAATAATGCATAAAATAATTAATTTACATACAAATCAATGAAGGGAGTAATGTTAATTACTAATTTATATATATTATTGTAGAAAACAGTTAATAATATTTAGATATATTTTATAGTTTAAGTAGATATAAGTGCTTTTATAATTTGTTTTTCCAACCCTCTGAGCGAGAATGTCAACTTTTTAAAATTTATTTCTTAATAAATAAATTAAAAAAAAAAAATAAAAAATTGTTATTACTATTTTAAGGTGGTAATATTCTGTGTAGTTATTAAATATAACTCATCGAAACGATTTATTTATTGGATAACTATGTTGATATGAATAATTTTATGCATCAGTAAAAAACATTATTAAAAATGAATACTACTATTAAGTTATGGTAATTCCATGTTTATTAAGAAATAGAGCTATAATGGCACCTTTCGAAAATATGTTCGGTTTGATGGTTGGATATTCGCCTGATGGCGTTATATTTTACGGCAATACTGTACTAAATAAGCTTCTAGAAATTGTATATCTAGTAAATGAAAAAGCAGCAACTGAAAATGAACTTACATCTCAAATAAAATGGTTAATTAAGCTAAATATTGGTAATTTACATTGCGTAAAAAATATCAATGCTATAGTCAAGTTCAGTTTGGAATGGTAACGTTAAATGTTATTTCAATTGATTTGGTTTCGTATGTATCAAGTGATGATCCTTTTCATATTATTTAACGTAAAATTGATTTAAATTTCATTGTACATAAATTTATTATCTTTGAAAATGGGTATTTCTAAATTAACCGAAAGACAGACCATAATAAATATTTTGTCTATTACCTACAGAATAAGCCTCTGAGCATTTTTCCACACAAAACGTTAAAATCTTTAATCAATCAACAAAATGCACAGGAATGCAGGCGATTTCTATATATTATAATTTCTGCTTACCTTTTAAAAATGAAGGTCTAATCAGAATTACATTATTCGATTCGCTTAAATCATCGACTAAAAATTTGCGATTAAATATCAAAACATCAATCTTTTCAAATAATTCATTAAATTACTTTCCCTAACAACAGAAGAATCAGATACTCCACTACCTTCTAACTGCTTTACTAACAAATCTGAGAACTCAGCTGGAGTAGCCGTTTTCTTAACTTTCACTGTAGTTATTGATTTATAGTGTGAATATGTAATTATTTGGCTGCAAAATTTTTTAGAGATTTGGAGTTTGGATACCAATTTGCGGACAACAATAATAATTTTTTAAAGTTATAAAACAGTGGCAAGTTTTGTAAAACTTTATTTTTTAAAGGCAAAAAAGTAGCAAATTTTAGTATCGAATTTATTCACAAGATTGCTTGACGTACATTTTTTGAACATCACATTTAAAAAGGC
This sequence comes from Phymastichus coffea, assembly GCF_024137745.1. Classification (NCBI taxonomy): domain Eukaryota; kingdom Metazoa; phylum Arthropoda; class Insecta; order Hymenoptera; family Eulophidae; genus Phymastichus; species Phymastichus coffea. The sequence continues at coordinate 1,459,342 of NW_026706872.1, forward strand.
ATAACTAATATTTTGGTTCAATTTTACCATAATTAAAATTTTGTTAAAAGTTTATTAATTTTTTAATTTAGATCAACTAAATCTAGCAATCTAACTAATTCATTAAACGATTGTACATCAGGTATACCAGTCAATGTGCTCAAATTAGAAGCATTTTTAATTAAATGCCCGAAAACGAGTGAAGAGTTAGCTTGATTTTTTACAGCTTTTAGCTTCTTATTTTTTGGTACAAACTTAACCTTATTTATCATGTGTATTATAATTGTATTACTAATTGAATTATTTTCTAAAAAGGCTAAAGATTGTCTCAGTTTGCATGCCTACATTTACCATATTACTTTGAATAATGTCAGAACTTTTTCGAATGCCTATAAGGATGGCATTAGTGCCATAAATTAATATATGTTAAATAATCATATCCAAATTTACTGAAGTTATTTATTGGTCAAAATGACCCCACGGTTCTCGTTCTTCAATTTATCTTACACACGATCTAACAACATTTAAAAATAATATTCGTCATAAAAAATTTAGAAAATATGTATCATTCATAGGTTCTTTAAGAACCTGGCCAAGATATGGAAGGAGAATAAACTAAATATTGTGTATGGACAGCTGATTTTCTCTTCTAGTACGAAATACAAAAGATCTCTATTTTCCAGAAACCTTTCAATTAAATAACATATTACTGAAATATACATTTTTTTGATTAATATTTACTGCTACAACTATTATTTCTTTGATTAATATTTGCTGCTATAACTATTATCAGATCGATAATTTTTTTAGATCATGTATACAGATCTAAATAAGAAATTTGAACCCGACGTATTTTAAAAAGTTAAATTGTTGAAAAACACATACTGTAAAACATGAGTAAATATATACACGCATTTTAATTGAAAAAGCATGATACGGAAAATAAAGAAAAAGAAAGAGAACGGGTATGGAAAGAAAGAATTAGAGCGAGTAAGAGTAAGATTAAAGAGAAGGAAAGATTATGCTTTCGTTAAATTAGTGGAAAATATACTTTCTTCGTTTAGTCAAGTAAGGAAAAACTACCGCCACTTTTTCAAGTCATTTTTAAATCCTTAAAAAACCTCTATTTGATGGATACTAGCATGCTTCTCGCTTCTTTAACTGACAAAGACATCTATGAATAAAAAAACTTGTTTTTACAGATTGCACTTTTTAAATTCTCACGAAAACAACACTTCCACATTGCAGAGTCAAAAATAATAAAGAATTTTAAGGAGTTTTTTTTGCACATGAAAAGTAAAAGGTATAAGTATTTGAAAGTGGCTTCTTCTTGCTCGATTGAATGGATGTTATTCTTTATTCAGCCGCGGAAAAGTAATATCGCTGTATTGAACAAGTGAAAATAATTTTGTGTACGAAAAAGATGCGGATAGTATTGTAAAAAATGAATAGATTAAGTGTAAAGCTGACTTCTTCAGTTGCAAATTAAAAATAGAAAAGAATAAACATACATAGTTTTCTTTTGCAATAGCTAATCGTTATAATTTTATCTTTATTAATTGATAAAGCAACGTTTATCAACAACTATCGTCACTTATGTTTTGATTAAATATCTTTTAATTTATATCTATATTACAGATCTACACGCTGAAAATGTTTAGTTTGTACATAAAATCGGAGAATCTATACAGAAAATCAATAGAAAATGTAATTTGCTGATTATAAATTGGATCGCTAAAATTAAATATAAACATGAGTAAATTCACAAAAAAGTATTAAGATAATTTTGCAAAGTTTTTTTGAATTTTCATATTGAGTGAGCGCTTCCAAGTATCATAACAAATGAAAATGAAATATTTTTATGCACATTTTCGTACATGTTTCAACGATACCTATTTATCATTCTTAGAAGTGTTAAGGGGGATCCAGCGCGAAAAGTTCAGAGATTATCTATGGCTATTTTTATAGATTACAATTTTTTAGGTTTCATTTATATTGTAAAATAATGAAATCGTATAAACGAGAGCGTGCGCTTAATACGAAGATTCAAAAATAGGCGAAAAAAGATGTACATGAAAAATTTGTTTAAATGAAGAAATGGATATTATTTTCTCGATAAAAATTATTGTTTCGATGCGATGTACATTTCGAGAAACACTTTATAATTCACTTTAAATTTGGAAGGATTGGAAAACTTGGTTATAATATATCTAATTTAAAAAATTTTAATATATGAGTAAAGTTTTTGAATATGTAATTTTGTGAAATTAATATGTAAAGCCATATTTATCATCATATACGCTTAAAAAGATTATTGGACCGGCTATTTTCAAACGGACCATCCATGAATTGTAGATATTTTTTAGTAACGCAACATGAAATCTGTAAATCACAAAAGACTATTGATTGAACTGATTACAGAATATAAAAAATGAAGACGAAATCTTCAAACAATTTGAACAATTTGAAGAGTATTCTGAGCAAGTGTACTCATGCCATTTCTGCTAGGATCTACATCGGATGATTCAATTTGTTCTTTGAGAAGCTCAAGCTCGCGTATACCAGAAACAGTAACCTCGTATTTATGGGTGACAAGGCTACGATAAAAATGAATAGCAAATGCAAGAAAAATAATAAGGACAGGGATCAAAACGATACAACCTGACCAGGCAGCTACTTTGGAGAAATCATAAAACTTGACCCAGCAAAGAATAGCGATTTCAATTAGAAAAAGTAGCAAACCAAGTAACGTAGAGAAGGCCCAAGCAACTTCAATATACCAATGAAGTCGCTCGTGCGGCGACTCATGAACAAGACTGATGCTGTGTAAATTGCAAACCGCTTCGATGTTAGGTAGTATACATGTGGAAATCATCAAAGCCAGCATGTGTACCGATACCAATAGGGTAGTGCAAACCGCAAATGTTACAAGCATAGCTGTAGGTATTTGAGTTCCCTGATTAATTTGTACTTCAACCATTGCCACCTAAAAACAGTAATTTTATTGTTGTCGATTCCTTCTAAATATTCCGATAGAAAATATATAAATCAATAAATCTATACAATTACCATAGCAAATCCAGAAAGAAGAGCTGACGTTTTACTTGATGCCTTAAGCTTAGCTCTGCTGAGTTGGAGCTTTCTCCAGGCAAGATAGCCTGGCGTATGTAAACCATCACCGGATTGTGACATCTTTGACTGTAGTTTTGGAAAACATTATTGGGATATTCATTAGTTGGCCCAATTTGCGACAATATTACTATTGAATAATGAAGTAAATTTTGATATACAATAAGAGTATAGTATTTCAATATTTTACTGATAACATCTAGCCCGAAATATTTTACTTCCATGTCACCCTTTACACTTGATTAAAAAAAAGTATACCTAAAATGCGCCTATTTAGAAAACTGTGTTCTTATGCATCTAACTTACGTTCAATACGTAAAAATTTATTTAAGAATATCTCTTAAGAAATTAATTATTGCACTAATGCAACGTTAGTACTAATGGAATATTATCAAACACTAATAGAGGAAAATTTGTAATATTCATAAATGTATCATATTAATTTTCATCATATTAATAACAAAATATTGCTGATATATAGGATATGAAGATATGCAATGAAATTCTTACTTGACAAGAGTGAATCCGCTTGTGGAAGCAATGCTCGTTAGATCCTCGTAAATGCACATGTGAATGAGAACTAATAGTTGTATGCAAGGCAATTGGTGTACCAGCTTGTGAGCAGAATATTGAATTGCGACCAGTACTTGTTGACCATATAGACATTAGGTCTACTCTTTTGCTAGTCTGCTTTTCTGCATTGTAAAAACATTTCTTTTATTATTATAAAAGGTATATATATATATATATATATATATATATATATATATATATATATATATATATATACATATATATATAGTTTTGTGAATATTACTGCTGGAAAACGTAATTAAAGAGTACTGCTGAAACTATAATTTGGCTTTAAAAAGAATAGAAGGAATTGACATTTATTTCATAACATATTTCAATATGCTGAATTTAACTGTAAAATTTAATACGCTGAAAAATATGTTTCTCTACATGACAATTATTTTAAGCAGAAATTAACAATTTTTATGTTGGAAGTTCGATGTTTTGATAGTACAGTTGAACAAGAAATAAAAGAACAAATTTTTTAATAATAAACATTTTTTATTATTAAATGTTTTTATTTCTAACATCGATAAAAAAAAATATAAATTACATCTTTTTTTAAACATCTCTAATCGTCGAATTTTGGTAACATGCTCTGTGTGATAATAAACATCTTCGTGCATAGATTAATTTTTAAAAGATGATTCTACAATCATGCAAAATTAAAAAAATCTACTAGTTCATATTACCTAATTAGTTTAACTAATGTAAAGATATAAGAACATTTGTCTTCAATTTTAACCTTTAGAGGACCGGAAAACGCCTGAAGGCGTAAAAAATCAAATTATTTATTTATATTTTACAAATAGTAACTAATCAATTATTTATTGTAAATCTAATAAGTACTTAATTATTTATGATAAATGTGATAAGTATAGAATCGCTCGTAAAAAAATAATGATACCAAATGAATTTATTTGACCAGATGAAACCTAAATAAAGCTAAAAATGAAAAAAAAACAGTGCAATTGAATGTTATTTAGGAATTTTGAAAATTTAACATTTGGACTTACCGTATCGGACCGGGATAAGCCTCTAGGCGTAAGGGTTCTAACCATCCAAAATCCATACTTAGTTTGGCCCTAACTTACGGACCTTACACCATATTTCTATAGAAAAATACGATTTACAAATTTTTAACAATCCTAGCCCTCTAAAGGTTAAGCGTGCTTAATATTTTAACATCAGGACTCCAAGATAAAAAGATGCTACTCATTCGATATTTTTCAAAAAATTTAGTTTTTTCCTTAAAAATTTTTTACGAATGCTTTGCGTACTTCGAAGCAATTTAATTTTATTAGCATATAAAAGCTTTTAATTTTTGTATAATTTTAAAGTATCAAAAAATTATTCAGTCCTCCTAAGATATTCTTAGGTTTTGGTTGAAATTTCACCAGTGTTCCTTTCTTTTTTTGGTTTTTACCATAAAAACATATTTCTGAATATTATACTTTTTTAGAATGTTTCAAAAACATTGTAAAAAGTACCTAATAAGATTAATTAGTTTCAATTAGATTTTTCATTATGGTAACACAGTTAAATCCTATTCTAACAACTAAGATGTTATGAACAATTTTTATTGTAAAACAATGCTATCTACCGAAAATTTTGCTATTTATTAGCTAAAATACTATTTACCGATCTAAAATTTTTCATATGGAAAAAGTAACAAAAAAAGTATAAATTCTTATTGAACTAAAAAAATATTCAATTCGTAGGTAAATAGGAAAATTTGTCATTTTCTGGGTATTCAGAAGAATAGGCGATGCCGAACGATGCCATTTTTAAATATGTTATTAATTTATTATGAATTACCATTTGAAATAGCATGACATTATTTAAAAATATTATGCTTTGTCTTATTAGTTCTTCAATGTAAAATATAAATATTAAGCCAATTGTCAATATTTTTATTTTCTCCAAAAAGTAACGACGCACATAGCATTATATATCTTTATTAAGTTTTATAATTGATTTTATCAAAATTATTGTTTATAACAATAATAATTTGAATATAACCGATAAATTATGAATAGATTATAATGATTGTCTGCATTTATTAATAAATTTATGAAAACTAGAATATAAGTTAATTATTTATATCTTTTATTTTAAAATGAGTACTCGACTTGCAAAACGTGGCATACGCAGTATTTTCAAAACTTACTTTCTATTGTGGTGTAAGTTTTCAAATTATTCCAATGTGAATATTTCTAAATGATATAATATGACCAAAAAATGCTTGTGTATTTTTAATGTTATTCAGCAAATATAAAAATTGTTATTGTATGATTGTTCGTTCTTATTAATAAAAATAATTGAACAAAGATTTTTTTTTATAAAATGTTTTTTGTTTCCTAGCCATTTATTTACGATTGAGAAACTTAATAAATAATATTTACGCCTGTTGATAATTATGATATATAGAACTACTAAAATTTTAGATATTTGAATTTTCTATATTGACTGACCGTAATGTAAATCAATACGATGACAAATGTATTATATTCTACAAGAATATTTTCTTCACTTAACAGTAGTAAATGAAATCAACATATATCTGCATAAAAACATTATGTAGTTGTAATATATCAGTATCATGTGCATTTACTGCATAGCAGCAAAATTGTTATAAAAAAATATTGTTATAAAAAAATAATTCATTTCAAGACGCGGAAGAAATTAAAAATTAAATAAAGTGAAAAAGTTTCTTTGAGAATTAATCACAAAAATATAACTGTTGGAGGTTAACTTACCATTTCTAACGTCGTATTAGCCAATAAAAGAATTGTATTACGTTTATTAAGTTTTCTAACGCTCATAGTACATAATATTTATTTAGTCATATTGATCACCCTACACAACAAAATAAGATGAGATTTGTTATTTTTAATCAAAGTGAAAAGAAATGTCTCATTGTATGAGAGTAAACTGTTAGTCCAAGTTAGGGCTTCCGAAAACTCACATCAGATGTACTACTGTCATATTGCAGACCAACTCAAAGAACAGGACTATAATCTGTATAATACATATAGTTCGTGTTCTATTTCAGTTTCAGTCATGGAGACTATGTACACCCAACGTGGATTGAATCGCGACCCCCCTAGTTAGGTTGATATGAGACTATGAGTGCTACTTTCAGTCCGTAACGGTGGTTTTCAGATCGGCCATAGTATAACGCTCGTTCTTAAATTATATAATTAAAACCTAAAATCAAATAATCATGCATCTAAATTCATTGTTCGGCAAACAATTAATTTTAAACCTAAAAACAAATTAGTAACGTTTTAGCTTTTTATCGTATCTTAAAACGAATTTTCATTTTTGAATTTTCCCGCGGTTTCTTCGTTCAATGCAACGACGGAATTCTCATACCAACCTAACTGGGGGGGGTCGCGATTCAATCCACGTTGGGTGTACATATATAGTCTCCATGGTTTCAGTTTACTTATAGATGGGTTGGCGATGGGTCTCTGACTGAAACTTCGATGTGCCATTTAATCAAAATTTCAAACATAGCATCTATATTAACCGCTGAAACCTTTCCATTAAATTAAACTGTTGAAAATATTATTACTAATGAGAATAATTACTTCAAACTTTTTACTGACTCAGAAAATGTTTTAAAAGTGTTAATTAATGCTTATGGTAACGGTCTTGTTTCCCCATTTATTATTCAGTTTAGATCTAAGCTTCTTAAATGCAGAAAGTTAGAGAAAAAACGTAAAGTTAATCTGAATCGTTTTTCATAAAGGCATAAACGGAAATGAAAATACGAACCAAAAGTGCTAGACAAGCAGTCAATAATGGTTTTTAGTTAAATATAAAATTGTCACACTCCAATCTATATAGTAGATTTAAATATGAATGAAGCTTAGAATCTATTAATAATATATTCATGCTTAGCGAAACTAAAGGTGTATTCTATTCAAAATATTTCTACAGAGAAAACAATAAACATTGTTTCTCCAGATTCTCCAAGTTTTCAGATTTATCGAGAAAAGCGACTGCAATTAATAGGATACAAAACGGTCATACGTCTCTGAATTACTATTTGCATTGATTTAATATCGCCAATAGCGACATTTCTAAATACGGTAAAGAACAAGACATCATTGAACATATTTTTCGGCAATGCAACTTATTCTCTGAACAAAAAATTAAGATGAACAGAAATTTACGTAAATATATTAGGGATGGACCTTGCTTAGTTATGTGTTTTTTCTTTCATATATGGATAAAAGCATCATTCGTTATCTTCTAAAGTTTATTACAAAATCAATATCTAACTTAGTAAAACAAATTATTAATTAACGCGTTTATATAATTGTACAGTCATGTTCCTCTATTTAACAAGATTGCATCTATCCGTATTGTAATACTTTAACTAGATTTAAGTTTTTAATTTACTATTAATAAAACTTAGATTTGATAATGTTCAATCTTAAATGTATACGATTTAAATATAGACTAAATTTATTTATTCACGTACACGTTACGCGCCCGTTAGTTAAGTTTCATTTTCTATCTATTAACATTTTTTACGAAATCGTTAAAACGACATAAAATTGTATTCATATGATATTAAAGTTTTAACTACAATTAAAAATGTGTGAATCTCTAAACTATATCGAGTAAATGTATAGCTATGTATTGTAGTAGATAATCGAATCAATTGTATAAAAATTTTTACTTCATTAACTAAAATATAGTATTAAAATATTCTATTAACACAAATAAGTATAATAATTTATAAGCATTAAAAAGATCATGTCTCTCACATTCTCTCAGCGGCCTAATCCTAAAATAATACGGTAAACTAATCTTAATGTACTCTAATTACATTTATTTATAGGCCATATAAATTAATTGTATATCGTGGTTGTAAAGTTAAGCTCCTAATAAATATCATCAACAATGAAAAAACTTGTGAATCGATATTTCATATGAAATTCTGTGAATTTTTTCTTGTGCATTCAGTGACTTTATTAATTAATTTTTTTTTAATTTGGAATTTAATTTATAAATACAAACAAAGTTTCCAAATATTCACGAATAAACCGTTAAAAAAAAACAAATGACAAACAGTTGAAATAACATATCTGTTGATGTATGAAGATATCTTACAAAAAGCTCACAATCTTAGAGCAATATCTTATAATATTAGAAAATAAAGAAAATTAAATTGATAAGCACAGCTAACGGTTTTATTTATTTGAAAAAGGAAAACTAATTAGATGCGCTAACTATTACCTATGTAGTTAAACACCTAAAAAACTGTTGTTATGAAATTATTGCAAAATCGACGAATATCAATGTAATTGGATGTTTATTTATCCATTAATATCGAGCTATGAAGAGCGTTTCAAAGTATAGAATTGTTTGTACGTCTGTAATGTATTTTAGAATATTTTTATTTCACCTATAATAAATTGGATTTGTTTCAAGCATGAAACTGAATATTACTGAATACAAATATTCCACGCACGAAGCGTTTTCGACGACACAAATATAGAAAATCATGCATCAGAAAGTAGATAGTTTGCTTAACGTTAAAGTCAACTAATTATAGTATATTGTTTTTTTATGGTATAAATTTTGTGTTATAAATATTGCTGTAGACAAATTAATTGGAATGATTACGAAATATTGTGAAGCTCAGGTTCCGGTCAATATATGGAATTTTATAGACTCGTATTTACAATTTTATTACCTGACTTGCGTTGATCTAAAATTCGATGTTAATGATAGACTCAGATGGAGCTGGCACAGCGAGCGCCTGCAGTTGCCGCTGCCGGTTATTCGGTGAAATTCTGGAGCTGGCTGAATACTTGAATTGACATCGTCAGCTCACGTTTCGGACACACAGTTTTCACAAGATACACAACTCCAAGCCTGCATCGGGGCACAGCTCTTTTCGGCTGTTATTTTCCACAATTCGTCAGCGAGTATAAGGTCGGAAAGCGTTTGCAAGAAACATACTCTTCCGTGAATGCGAATACGCGTCCTTGGGGGACGTAGCTGGATCACCGGTGGCCTCACAGAGTCCAATCCTCCAGTAGACGGGGCGTGCGTCGATGATAATGCGCAGCCTCTGACCACGCGGAGAAAAAGTTTCGTAACTGAAAGCGGACACGCGTGGTTCGGGCAACGGCCATCTTTCCCTCATAGTTCCACGTAACAGTTTCTTTTCCTGCTACATAATCATTCTACTGTTAAGATAATACTTTCTCGCCTCTTTGCTTACCGAAACAAACTCTGTTCAAAATTTTAACGATCGTAAACACGCGCGCGCGCGCGGGTACACATACACACCTACACACACACATACACACATATGTTACTCAAATAGAATACCTATCATGTTTGCTGCGTATTGCATATTCCTTTTAGCTTTATACTTTTTAGAATTTTATACATAAATAAATACATTCAATGCATTTTTATATAATTTTTATGACCTATTTATAATAAATATAATAAAAGTAAATTTAAAAACTGGATGAACAGAGTTCCTTCCATACAGATACAAATAGTAAAAAATGAATTTCATTTCTTTTCATAAAAAATGAATAAACGGTTAATTAGTACAAAATATTCTACGCGATATAACCGTACATTTTTTGAGCATTTTTTAATAATGATCAGAATCTTCAACATATTCGAAACAACATATATTTGAACAACTTCTTTGAAATATTTATTTATTCCTGCAGAAATATTTCATATAGAATATTTTTTGGCTAGGCATTTCTCAATCGGATTTGCTCTTAATGTTTATATAGTTTAAGAGTATCTTCTTTTCGGTTAAATAATATTTTTTTTAATTTAATTAAAAAGAAACCATTATGTAAAATAAATAAAATTTGAAATATTATGTCTAATTGGTATCTTCGTATTTTAATTTTTTTATATATCAAAAATTAATGAACAATACTTTTAATTATACTTAATGTTTTTCTTGAAATAGAATAATGTAGTTAAAATTTATTTTAACCATATATAAATAATTAAAAAACTAATTTATTTATTTTGTAATAATAATTTTAAGATAAAAGTAATTATGAGTATTATGACGGAAACGGTGACAATCATATTACGTCAAATTACTATTCCAATGCGCACTTCAATTCGACTTCTCGACTTTGGAACTCTGAAGTCTCTGCACATTAGCATTATATGAGTTGGAAAGGAGAAGGCGATCGGCGATCGGTAGAGTATGAACTGCGAGTCTTGCTTATCGTAGCTGCCTCAGTCTGCGATTGACTTTCAACAGCTGAGTGAACGGTTTTTATTCCACGCTATACTATTTAAAAGTTGTGCTCACTCATTAGTTTGGCCCGATTAAGTACGCGTTGACGAAAACAGTTTACAGATCAGTATAACTGTATTTGATCTGGTATGATCTATTGAAAAAACTACCGATGCAATCAAAATAACAGTTCTGAACAACCTTGTCAACGTTAGAATTATTCGCGTCTATAAATACTCTCTTCAATTCTCTTAATAGTTAATCAAACGGCCAATTTAACGTTGTAACGTCTTAAAGTTCGATTACGAAAAATCAGGATAACTATAAGCAAGTAGAACAGCTATAATTATGGCACTTTCACTCGCAGATGATCAACGATTTGCACTCATGAAGGTGAGAAAATGCCCTCGTCATTCAACAATTTTGCGCTAGCACTGTCCAAAGGTACGTCAGAAAACTTGGAAAGTAACAACGTGTGAATTAACGGTTACAGACTGCTGAAATAATTAATTAACAATTATCCAATGATCGCATCATTGTATATAGTGCTATATTAACTATGCTAAATAAAAAATGGCTTCTTTTTTAAAATGTACGTTTTCCAACGAGGTCATTGAATTTTCATTATTCGTGAGAAAATGAGTGCTGCTCATCCGCCTATTGATTATATTCGTCATTGCATGTAGAATAAAAAAAAGTCAAAGCAAACCTCCTATTAAGAAAAGTATAGCAATAACAATTATTTTATACTTTTCATTTGTTTAATAAAGCATACGAAAAATAAGTTAAACTTCATTCTAGACTTTTAATGTTAATTATTTTGCTAAAATAACACCTTTACAATGCCAATTTCTATATTTTAGTATTATTCGCAGAAAATATAAGCTTAATTTAAAAATCGCCTTCACGTAGAGCATTGAAGGGAAGATGATCAATGATGATTATTATGTCATCATTACAGGTCAAGCAAAAGAATAACAGTTTTTACACATTTTTATTTAAAAAAAAATTGTTTGTAAAATTAAATATATGTATACGATTTCGTCAAATCTGCAATTAAGATACATTGTTTTGACGCTATGAAAAATTAAAAGCTTGGCTTACTATTTCCGAGGATTATGTACAGTAAATATAAACTAGTACCTCTTATCATGTTTGCCTATACCTTTTTTGACAAGATATATAGTATTTTGTATAATCGAAATTCTGTTGATGTAAACACATGTTCTTATATATGCATGAAACTGTTTCTGATGCAAACGAATTATTTTTGTAACTATTTTTTATTTTTTCGGAATAATTGTAAGGCATTGTTACGTTTGGATTCTGTCTTGTTTCAATTACTATATATCCGCGTTATAAACAGATATCTGCTTATAATGGGTATACAACAGAGTCTGAAGAACGTACCTTGAATATTCAAATCTTTTTACCTCGAGAAAATTGATCACCAAGCATATTTTTTAAAACTATTTTTTCGAATATAGAATGTTTTTTTATTTCGTCAGATAGTCTTTTAATTTTTAATTCGAAAATTCTTTTTTCACAGATTATCATGGTTAGAATTTCAATTATAAATGTCACGAATAAAAGAAAAAGTTTTTTAACTATCGTCCAATTATGTTTATACCAGATTATTAAATATATGTGAATAATGACTAGCAGAATCCCAAAAAATTTTCAGAAATTCAAGTTCAAATATTAATTACGATTTTGTTTAACACGGATTCTTAGAGAAAATTCTATTATTATTATTATTATTATTATTATCATTACAATGATTATTTATTACCGCAAAATTTGGAAAAATGATTAACATATTTTTCCAAAAATTCATCAGAAATTACATTGAATTATGAAATGTCAATAAAATACAAATAAATGAAAGAACCAATGAGAGATTGTATCGGTTTTTTGAATAATTTCTGGTTATAAAGCTTAAATATCTATGATAAAGCTTTCTTCTTAAAGGCAATGAGCCCTCTCTGATACAGAAATACACTTGAAATACTCGCCATTGAAAATCACTAAAAAACGTACACGTTTATATAAAAGCCGGGCCCTTTCTGTTTTTGTATCATATATAATGAAATAAAATAATTTTCATGTTTTCCAATCGATTTGAAAGAAACTTGGTACACTTTAGTTTTTGGATTTTTGAATCTGAATTTAATAATAGAATCGCAAATTCCATTGGGGTGGGTCCAATATGGCGTACTCGAAATTACCAAAATGGATCTGATAGAGTCAAATAAAAAAACTTTCTTATTTTTCAAACGATTTTAATAAATTTAATTGTACAAATGTTTTTGGGCTCGTTAAATCAGAATTTGACATTGTAATTGCAAAATCCAATATGGCGGATCGAATATTGTTTTGTTTTGCCTCGTTTTTAGATTGTAGCATTCATTCATTGCGTCCCTACCCCATATAAATTGGGAGCTTAAAAATTATACGCATAACAGTCAAAGTGAATAAATTCAGCAATCAAAAAATCCTTGTACATGAAATATTATGTGATTTGCTTCATTTTTTAGCTTTACCATTTTGAGTCCTACAAGTGAAAAATGCTGTGCCACTTAGCCGGTTAAGAACAGAAATAAGCTAATGAAATCAGATGGGTTTTAAAATTTCTACATTCTAGAGTATAATAAGTGATTAATAATTTGAAATCTATACAAGTCGACGTTCAAGATCATATTGAATAGAGAAACTAATAATTGCAGTCGAAATTGATTTTAACCCAACCCATTAACGACCAAGACGGTCACTTTTAGACTATGTTTTTGCAGCTAAATTTCAGGTATTTTACGAAGCAATAACTGTGTCTAAAATATAACTTTTTATTCTTTTGGGTATGCTGAATAAGAATCCGTGCAAAAAATAAAAAATTTGTCTTTTCAAGCATTTTCATTTGAACAACTCTCATTATTTTTTGTTTCAAACAGATTTAGAAATCAAACTGAAAATGAGATGCTAGATTTGAAAATTTTTGAAAGCCATTAATAATAATGACTTCCAATAATAATTGAGAAAGGGAGTGTCATATCTATAGTTTATCGATTTTTCTTAGTGACTTTAATAAATCTTTAGATGCATAAAAAAAAATAATAAAACTGGCTGTTTCAAAACTCCATATTCCTGTGATTTTGAAAGTTATTTTCGTTAAACCATCTCTTTGTATAATCTCATCCTCTCATCAAAATGTATATCATTCTTTCTAATGAAAATATAGCTATTAAAGTAAGCAAACTCTAGGCTGAGTTACTAACTTAAGGCAAATGAAAGGTTTCCTATAATTTTATCAAATGAAAAATGAGTTTATTTACTTTTATTTTATTTAAATGACAAATTTTTAATCAAATCTTATTTTATTTGTCGTGAAATTTATTAGTTCGAGAGGCACAGACGTAAAAAAGAGAATGTAAACCTGTATAAAATGAGGACGCAGAAAAAGCATTGGGAATGTGAAATTAGCACAATCTTGCAACGCATACTTATTGAGGCAATCTTTTTCACGTATGGCTTATGCTCAATTATGTAATATATTTATATTTCTATGATTTTGAGAAAAGAATTAAAATAAAATAATTTTGCGCTTGAAGTTGTATAATACGTTATTTGTTATAAAAAATCAACCCAGTGAAACTAATAAAAACAGAACGTCAATTTTTTAAGTAAAATGAATACTATAAAATCGTACTTAAAATATTTTACGCAGAATGAATTTTATTGAAACACAAAATCTCTCATTGAATCATACTGCAATATTTTCGGCTTTATGTTTCAGAATAAAATTATTGGAATTCCTAAAATAAGGGAATATACTTGTGCCGAGTTAAATCATGGAGTGCACACACACACGCGCAAACACACACACACACACACACAGATCCAATTAAAAATTTTCATTTAATATACCCTAAGTATTGCAAAAATGTTTCACTACAATATTTCATGTCAAGTTTCAAAACGTTTTATAGAAACTGTTCATAAACTTTCAAGAAACATTGCAAGAATTATTTGGTGAAAAATTTTTAGAATGTCGTTAAAAATGTTTTTGTGAAACATTAGCGCAAACAATCAGAAACGCTTTTCTGCAATATAAAAATATTTAAAAACAGTATCGCAATATTCTCACAAAACATTTCCCGAAATATTGTAAAAATAATTTTTGTAAAAAAATGGCTGAATATTTTAGAAACTTATAAAATTTTCGTAGAAATATTTCGATGAAACTTCGCACAAATCCAACCCAAACACCTTGCAGAACTATTGCTTAACATATTTCAAAGAAATACTTCGGCAATGTTTATAGAAACAGTCTGCAAAATATCGTCGAAACATAGCAGAAATGCTTCGTGCAATATTGCCGTTCAATGTTTCAGACTAATTGCAGTAACTATTTGCATAACTTCTCCCAAAATCTTTTTCAAACGTTATAGGAAATACTCCACTGAAATATATTAGAAACTTTTTGTGAGCGCTTTAAGAAAACAGTTCGTTGATAAAAAAGGTTAAATAAAATTTATTAGCGAAACTTTGCGGAAACCTGGCATAAACATTGCTCAACATATTTAATGAAAATGTCTTGGTAATAGAAACATACCACGAAAGATCGATGAATAATTGCAGAAGTGATTCGTGCAATATTGCCGTTCAACGTTTTAAACAAATTGTAGTAATTTTTTGCATATTTCCCAAAATATTTTCTAAAAATTTCAGAAACTTTGCAGCGAAATCTTAGTTTTTGCTTCCGGAAATATTTCATTAACATATCTAAGAAAGATTTCTTAAAATATATTTGTAATATATTTTGAAATATTTCTGTGATTATTTCCAACTATAGTTTATAAGAGATTAATAATTTTATTTAATGATTAGAAAATCAATTAGTAAATTAATAAAATAATTGATGTTATTTAATAATTATTTTCTAAAGTTGTAAATTTTTTACTGGACTTTGAATATTAAAAATTGCTCAGTAATTCTGTGTTGAGATAGCGTAATCGGTTAAGTATCAGCGAGCAACCCCCTGCTTTCACGAAATCGTTCGTTTCGTGAAATCTTTCTGTACGACGTTTTCATAGTTATTGTTGCACACGTAAACAAATATATATATGTCCATGCAAAGGAGGTCACACACACGCTGGAATAGCTAGACAAAGGGAAGACTCTCGGATTTTTCTCTAGAAAATTTTGTATACAATTGAGAGCTAACAGCTATTTACAGTGCCATCAGGTATTTTAGATCACTGATTGAAGGTACAAAAACAGTACTGACCATCCGAACCGATTATAAACCATCGGTTTATGCGTTTTAGTAGAGACATGAAAAACCTCGACAATAGCGAAACTTATCCTACATTAGTGAATTCACTACTACTACTAAACACATTGCGGACTTAGAAAATACAATAGCAGACGCATTTTCAAGTGTCGATGCACTTCGCTTTTCAAACATCATTGACTTCACGGAGTTGGCAAAGACATTAACAATTATAAGCTCAAAGCTTGGACACAGAAAGTACGGAACTGCTGAAGTCGAATTCCACGTCACTCGAGTTACAAAATTGTCATATGGTCCAAGATCATTAGACGTGTTAACTACAAACGTACGACCTTTCGTCCCGTAACAATTTCGCAAGCAAGTATTCGAAGTTTTTCACACTTCTTCGTACTTGAGCGGAAAAACCCTTTCACGCATTGTAATTCAACATTATATGTGGCCCTCCGTGCATAAAGATCTTTGTAGCATGGCTCATAAATGTATACAGTACCAAAAGTCAAAAGTGTACCAACTTCCCCCAACGTTTACACAACCAGACACTAGATTTGATCATATACACATAGATATTGTTGGACCTCTTCCAGAGTCAAGTCGTTTTCGCTACTGTGTCACGACGATAGATCGCTTCTGGAGATGACTGGAACCTATAACCATACCAATATCTTATTTGAATCAATAGCCAAGATTTCCTTCGTCCATTGGATTGCTCATTTTGGTAGCCCTAAAATTATTACAACAGACCAGGGCTCACAATTTGAATTTGCATTGTTCAGGATATTAGCTCAACTAGTCCACAGTAAGCGCGTCCATACTAGTCTAGAGAAAAAGTTCAAATAATCTACGAGTGATAGCGAGAGTATTTTGCTCTGCAAGGCATCACTCAACAGTACTTCATCATCTAAACTCCCAGAAAAAACTTTTTCTCCATTATTCCATGAAAACTTATGATGTGGCTCTAACTTTTTTTAAGTTTCTGTATAATTATGAAAAAGATTGATATGATAAGTTGGAAATTAAATTTCTGACTCAAAATTTTCATCATCTGATTCAAAATCTTTATTAAAACCTGAGTTGTCTGAATCAGGTATTATTACATACTCATTTTCATCCGCATTCGAATCCTGAGTTGATTCAGAATCGTCCTTTTTTGAAATTTCAAGTGCTTTACGCTTAGGCATTTTTTCACGCTATCTGAAAATTTAGATATTCTATTATAGAAGTAAATAGTATAATACTGCATCCATCGACAGAATAAAGCACATAACGGTTTATTATTTTAGTACGCCAATGATTTAGTCGGTCGAGTGTTTGTCCTCGGACCCGATATCGTACAAGCGGACTCGGTGTAAAATCCGAACTTGAAATATTTTCAGCGAAAATATGAGGAATCTAGAAGTCGCGAAAACGAGAAATAAAAAAATAAGACGTTATTTGCTGCTAAAGAAATTTTATTAAAAAACAGTACGTTTAAAGATAAAATTGATAAGAATGAAATGTTCTTAGAATTAACTAAAGACATGAGAATTTTTCGAAAGCATTTTGAACAATTTTTTTATTTTCTTTGATTGATTTAAAGAACTTTTTGTCTCTTGGCACTTATTCTAGAATTTATATTTTTTAAGTAAAAATTCACGAATAATTTGAAAAAATTTGCAGTTCGGATGCCATTTTGAAAATACTACTTCAAAAAAATTATCTTTAAACTATGGCTTCTTAAAGTTCAGACTTTTGTTCCACCGATTGAAAAAGTTTTCAGTCGGTTTCCAACGGGAAAGACTTTGAAAACTGGATTTGACAAAAAAGAGAGTGAAAACTTCATGCTTTTTTTTGTTTAACCCATTAACACTGCAAAAGCCAAAAATCTTAACTTTACTTTGCGTTTATTTTTGAAGTAATTAAACATCAAGAATATGTCTAAAAATGACTTACTTTATGTTCTTGGGGTCGCCCTACAAGATTCTAAAATCAAAATGATGATTAGATTTCAAGAAAAAAAAATATGGCGACTTTTTTCGAAAAAAGCACTGAAAAATTTGTCGAGAAAAATTAAAAAACCAAATTTTCTATCAAAATAGCATGTTTGCACAAACATTTCAAACTTTCGAAATATGACCTATAAAAATTAAAAATTCCAAAATGTACGTCTCAAAATGGCGGCAAAGTAGAAATGTCTTTTTTAACTTCAGAAGCGTTTTTCTCGAAAACAAAAGACTTGAGCGAAAAATTTCTAAGAACAAAAAAGTCTTAAAATTAGTCAAGGAACACCATCAAATTTTTTCAGATTTTTTTGAGACAATTTTCGACTTTTTAGAAAATCCGGAAAATCCAACTTTCCAAAAATATCTCTAAAAATTCTGAAAAAATTTGATATTGTTCCTAGACTAATTTTAAGACTTTTTTGTTCTTAGAAATTTTTCGCTAGTCTTTTTTTTTTGAGAACAAAATTATTGAAATCTTTAACGAATTGATTCCGAATTTACCTTTTTTGTTCCTAGAAATTTTTCGCGAAAGTCTTTAGTTTTCGAGAAAAACGCTTCTGAAGTTAAAAAAGACATTTCTACTTCGCCACTATTTTGAGACGTACATTTTGGAATTTTTAATTTTTATAGGTCATATTTCGAAAGTTTGAAATGTTTGTACAAACTTGTTTTTCATTTTGTTGAATAAAAACATGCTATTTTGATAGAAAATTTGATTTTTTAATTTTTCTCGACAATTTTTTCAGTGCTTTTTTCGAAAAAAGTCACCATATTTTTTTTTCTTCAAATCTAATCATCATTTTGATTTTAGAATCTTGTAGAGCGACCCCAAAAACATAAAGTAAATCATTTTTAGACATATTCTTGACGTATAAATACTTCAAAAATAAACGCAAAGTAAAGTTGAGATTTTCGGCTTTTTCGGTGTTAATGGGTTAAGTGCCACTTTTTCATAAATACTAATAATTTTGCACAAGTTCAAGGTCATCATTGGAAAGGGCTTATTCCAAGCTTTCAGAATAAGACCTTCTCAATTTTTTGACACCTGTAGAATTAGATATAACATTTCAAAGACCGGTGTATTGTAAGTGACGTTTTCGGCCGTAATGGATTAATGGTATTGTGGAAATAATGCCATTTATTATAAAATTTTCGTATAATATCTCTATATTTTCTTATTTAAATTATCCGGTTTCGTTTTATCAATTGATAAATACATAGCTATAGCTGATGTAGAGCATTTTGGCTAATTTCAAAAAAAGGAGGAGGTGGTTCTTTGTAAGTACTTGGCAAATTTCTGGAACGAATCAACCGATTTCGATGTGGTAGACCCTTTTGAAGAGGTATATGCTAGTGAGATGATCCCGTTTGAATATTGACTTGATTGAAGCATAACTACGAATCATTGCAAAAAGATAAAGTTGAAGTCGACCTTTTTGGAAAAATTACTTATACCTCTTTTGACATCATTGGGTAATATCGTAATATGCACAAATGTAATATATTCAAAGACAGTACCTCAATTTCAATATTATTATATATTTAATAATGATGATAATAAAGTTAGGCGACATATTTTCACCACGAAATGTATGAAAATAAATATAATAGTATTTTAATAATCATTTATTATTATTAAATTCAATTTATATTGCAGTTTAGACGGAACGTTCAAGATGTCATGAAATCTTCTCACGATGATCAATTCCTTCTACGGTGGTTGAGAGGTATTATTTTATAAGTAATTGTCTTTTCTAATGCAGAAATTATCAAAATAGAATATTGGAAACCCCTACTTTTTTTAAAGTTTAATTATTGTAATATTGAAAATTTGTTAGGTTACTAAAGAAAAGCTAAAGTGGTACATTTTGATACTAGTGCAGAAAATAGAATTAATACAAATTAAATAAAATAATAATTTTCTGCACACTACACGCAAAGTGGTGACTGTACGTCCTCTTAGTAGGGAAAACAAAACCACTGCGCAATGTTTAGGTGCACATGGCCAACATCACAATAGTACATTTTAATATTTGTGCAAGAATGTAATTTTAGCCTCATATGGACTTTTGCGCCCGAGCGAAACGAGGGTGAAGAGGCCACACAAGAGTGAAATGATTCTCGTACATGTATCTAACTTTATTTTTCGATACGACGTGTATGGAATGAGATTTTATGCATAATCGATTTCTCAAACTTGCATAAAATCGAGTTTATATGCACGGAGTACCGAAAAACACAATAAGATCTCTGAAAGCAAAGTTAATTAATTGTTAAATGTCGGTGTGGCTCTCTAACTGAGAGCCGTTATACCAAATAGTAGTTTAAACAATTAAATTGTGAATAAACAATTGAAATTCGCCTCGTCCAGCTAAACACCCTCGAAATTCGAATTCAGGAGGTCAAAATACTTCTAGAAAATTTAGGGGTTTAACACGACCTCCATCAACCACGGGAAAATTCATAAGCCACTGCGGCTTTTTTTTGAAAGCAAAGTACTCCGCTCATGCACGATATGTCCTTTGATACACTCTGCTGCATCTCATGTTGTAAAATATCACGCCTACACGAAACACTTTACTTTTAGGCCCCCGCCACATATGCGCATACGTGTGCGTATAAGCTCGTACAAACACGTACAAATGCATCGAAGTCATTAAAAAAGCTTAGTTCTATTTTATTTTGCCAATCAAAGAAAAGTCACTATGCGTCATCAAAATGTTTTGATTAATACTCCAGTAGTGAATTGAATATCACTTTAATGTTTAATAAAACATACTAACGTTTATTGATATCTCTCGTTATTTTAGCGTCCCTGCTAAAAAAATTCCATTGAAAACCATAAAAATAAATGATTCTATTTCAGTTCTCGATCTGAACTCTCGAAGCGACCATTGATGGTCCAAACAAAATGTCGTGTAATTAAAATTTATTTAATGCATGCGCGTTAACTAATCTTTTTAGTAAGTACATACAATGAAAATAAGATTGTTGTTTTTGACATGTATATTAATAATTTTAAAAAAGTAAAAGAGGTTCAATTAAAATGAGCAAGGGTTCAATTTTTTTGTTTTGTTTCTTTGCAAAAATATTAAGTATTGCTAAAAATATTGCAGTTGCAAAAAACCAAAACATGTACATAGTTTTTAATTTTTTTGGGACAACTAAAAGCATTCAATTAAAATAATGATCACTTTTGGAGGGTTCAATTACAGATATTTCGAATGATATTTTTTTTTCACTGTCCATTACACTTTGTGGGCTGGAGTAAGGGGAGTCCCAACGGTTGACCAAATGAACTAAACAAACTATAAGATTACTGAACATTTCTAAATTTGAACGCCTATAGTTTAGTTTATTTGATCAGCTATTAGCATCATGTTGGCATTATCTCAAACTTCTATAGTGATTCTACTGGAATTGTGCGTTTTGTACGGAAGCACATGCGCAGATGTGACCAGGGCCTTAGACAATTATACACTTCTATGTGCTGATGCCATAGTCATTTCATTACGGAGGTGTGTGGAAAAAATGTATATATTTTCCATGGGCGCAAAAATGGCTACTTTGCTTCCTGGATGGATATAATTTATGTACTATTGTGGACGGTGCGCCAAAATAGTATAGTTCGTAAAGACTTGCATAACAAATAAAATATTTGTTATTCCTCTTTTTCAGATCACAAAAAATTATCTTTCATTAGAATCAATATTTTAAAAGCTAAAAAATTATATGAATGACTATAAATAAATTAAACCGAACTTTTTACAAGACAATATAGTATAGTAAAATAATGTAGTTAATGATGGATGTGAGTTCAGGAAGTAATTTTATTGATGAAATCGCTCAGAAATATTGTAGCAATTAATGTACCATAGTTTGTATCTCGAATTTTCCGGTGCGTTTTTCATAATAAATGTTTTAATGAAAAAAGTGCCAAAAATGGCCTTTTTTACGACACATTTTCTTATTTTACTTGTAAACCATGCAACAAACGAGAAAAATGTATAGAAATAATGTCGTAGAGCGTGCAATTTTTAATAAAATGCCGTGGTTCAAAGTTGGACAATTCTATTTGCCTCAGCTGTAGCCGCAAAATAAAAAAACAGAAAACGCGAAAAAACAGCTAGAGACTGGGGCAGGTTGGTCGACGAGGTAAGTTGACCAACGGCATAATAACTCGCGATTGAAACGACAGTTCGCGTTGTGATTGATATCAGTGACGTAGAATAGTACGAGGAATGTTTGTGTTTACTGTCAGTCAGATAAAAGCAGCGTTTAGAGCGGAAAGAATTAAGTTTGGAAATTATTAGCACTCAAAATAAAAATTTGTTAATTTTGAAAATATCTAATAAATAGTACTCTTCAGGCGGAGCATTTTTTAGGGAGTACTTTGTATTTTAATATCGAATTCATAGTTTTTTCAGAAAAAAGTAAAAATGTAAAAAGTCGGCCAACCTACACCGTCTCCGCTAATTTTTGTATTCGGAATTGCAGTTGACACTATCAATAGATCTTAATCATGATTTAATCTTTAAAAACATTAATCTTTTACAAATACAACCATAAAATATCCATTCGATATTCTTTTTAGTTACCGAGTTATTGCATTAGTTCATTAAAAAAGTCCAAATTTGAAAAGTTTTTTTGCATTAACACTGCCTTGGAAATATGCCATTGATACTTACCGTGATTTTTTTAAATATACTTTGAAGTTTAAACTACCATATTCCGTGAATTAATCGATACTTTTTTAATATTAACCAACTCGTACGATTTTTGAAACGAAAACTCCGATTTTTACGTAAATAACAAATCGAATATTTCCGCGTTCAATTGCTCAAATTAAAATCTAAAAAGTACATTGTAAAGTACTTGGAAAAAAGTAACTTTTAATGCCTCAAACGTTGAGTTTCAATTATTTTATATATAGTTATTGAATTCCAAAGTCTAGTATATGTAGTTCGCTATAAAGCAATGACTTCGCAAAAAAAAAGTACGATCGTATTCGTTTAATCGAATGCTTTATAAATTTTTTAATAAAAAATACGTTACACGTACAGTTATTGTGCAATTACATGAAAAAGACAAGCGAACGCACGCGAAATCCGTTCTCCGGCGTGAGAGTCGCAGTGGTGTGGGAAAGTCGGCACAACGACGAAAAAGTGAATTGGCGAGTTCAAAATTACTGCGCACTATTTACATTGATTTTTCTTTGCTTCTAATCAACTAATTTTAACTTATTTTTTAATTTGATATAAAAATTTAAAAAATCACGATAAGTATCAATGGCTTATTTTCGAGACAATGTCAATGCAGAAAAGCTTCTCAAATATAGACTTTTTTAATGAGCTAACATAATAACTCGGTAACTAAAAAGAATATATTGAATGAATTTTTTTTATGATTGTATTTGTAAAAAATTAAAGCGTTTAAAGAGTAAATGATCATTAAGGTCCATTGATATTGTCAACTGCAATTCCGGTATTTTATTGAAAATTGCACGTTCTACAATATTGGTTTTACACATTTTTCTCGTTTGTTGTATGGTTTACGAGTAAAATAAGAAAATGTGTCGAAGAATAGGCCATTTTTGGCACTTTCTTCATTTAAATATTTATTTTGAAAAACGCACCCAGTAATTCGAGGTGCAAACTGTGGTACGTTAATTACTACGATATTCCTAAACGATTCCATTAATAAAATTCCTTCTTCAACTCACATCCATGATTTCAATTATTTCCTGCTAATTCTACCGGACTAATAGAAGCATATTAATGATACAAACTAATATTTGAATAATTAACACAGCAATGGTATCAACATTTTTCTAATAAAGGGACATTTTCCAAGCTAGTCAATAAATTGAAATAATGAATCCGGATATTCTATAGAAGTCAAAAATATAATAGGTTATAACTTTTAGTATAATTCAAATGAGATCTCGTGGAATAAGTATTATTTATTTCTAGCTAGAAAATGGGACCTTGTAGCTGCAGAAAAAATGTTAAGAGATGTAAGTTTAATTGTTTTTTTTTAATTTTTCATAAAAAATATCATTACAATAATAACAAACGGCACACTCTGCAATTGCTTGTTCGCTTAATTTAATGATTTCAGTCAATGGAATGGAGAAAGCGATGGGATGTTGACAAGCTGAATGAATGGGAAGTTCCAAAATTGCTAATAGATTATCTTCCTCATGGACTTAGTGGGTTCGATAAGGATGGAGCGCCGGGTATGATTTTAAAACGATATGAAATAAATCTATATCATAATTCCGAGATAAGTTAATTTGTCTATGATAACATATGGCTGATCAGAAAAATATAAAAATGGGATAGAATGATAAGCATCAAATTATTTTGCAAACATAAATGTATAGTAGCTACTTGAAACATTTTTATTTTTATTATTTTTATTTCTGATCACGCTTTTAGTGAAATTGAATTCATATTATTCTTAGTTTATAACACTTTACAATCATCTGCGCCTAGCGATGAAATTCTCGTGACTAAGATGAGTATATTAAAGGAATTAACTCGCAGTGTTGAATAGTGAAAATTAGAAGATTTTTTTTAGTATGTCCAAAAACTTTTTTTGCCTCAAAGTATTCACTAAGTCACCCTACCTAAGTGTAATACTCTGAATCAAATGAGAATAGGTTCTAGTATAAGAAATAGGAAATGGAAACATCCTACGGATCTAGCGATGGTTCTTACATCAGAACTGATATTTTATATATTTTAGATTTTGAAACTTTTACCTAAAAATATGAAAGCTTATTCTTAGTACTCTGAGGTAAAATAAGTTTCATCAAAATATTTTTATTAGAAAAGTGTAACGGTCCAGTTTGATTATTTCTTTACAATACTCCGAGCACAAAGTGCGTCTTTCCCGCACACTCGGTAGAAAACGTGCGTTGAAAATCACATTTTCACACGTCGTATAAAAAAATAATAGGACAATTATAAAGCTCTACGTCTGCGCAAAGTGCATTTCCGGATGACATCCTTGTAAGTTGTAATTAGTGGTAATTTGTAATTGTCCTATTATTTCTTTTAGAAACAAATTTATAGAATCGTACTGATGGTACAACTTAGACTACAGAAGGTACAATTTTTCTGTGAATTTATTTTTGCTTAATTATGTCTTTTATGTGAATAAATAGGAGGTGAATTTTCGATAACGATATTTTTTATTTTTTATGAGAAAGATAATGGTACATAATTATTTAATAACAAATAATTATTTTTTCGAGAAGTATAATTAGACATACATGAGATGTGATAATTTTTTAATAACAAATAATTATTTTTTCGAGAAGTATAATTAGACATACGTGAGATGTGATCATTTTTTTTTTATAAAATGTTATTTGTGTCGGGCTGTTTTCGCATCGGTCAAGAATCTACTTTCCCGCACTTGTATCGTAATGCACTATTGCTGCATTACAGCAACCCGTCATACACCCGAAAATGAGAACAAGTGCAATCAAATCTAAGGAGTTACTTCACATTTATACTTAGATGTGTTTTAGGGTACTTGATCAAAATCATTAGCTATAAAAAATAATTGTTCTCATGAAATGTCAGGAAATAACGATATTTACACTCAGATACATGAATACAAGTAATTACTAAGTAGATATATATGTATACTTAAATTTTTACAGTTATTATAATGCCATTTGCTGGACTAGATTTATATGGGATATTGCATGCCTTTAGCAAGAGAGAAGTGATTAAAGCAACAATAAAATTGTTGGAAAATTATTTGGATATTTGTCAAGAACAATGCAAAAAACATGGGTTGGCAGCTAGTCAATGCACTGTCATTTTTGATATGGAAAATTTTAATCTTCGACAATATATGTGGCGTCCAGGTTTGTCATTATGACTCAATATATTAATGCGATAATTTTTTAATAACGTATACGTAACGTTTTACAGCTGGTGAACTTGCCCTTACCTTGATTCAAATGTATGAATCTAACTATCCAGAAATATTAAAAGTTTGTTATATTATCAATGGTAAAATTTTATAGTTTGTTACTACTTTATTAGAAATGTCATATTAATTGAAAATATATTTTATTTTTACAGCACCAAAAGTATTTGCATTTGCATTTTCAATAGCTAAAAAATTTTTGAACGAATATACCATATCAAAGATTCAAATTTATAAAGCTGATCCATCAAAATGGAAATCTGTAATATTGCAAATGATTGCAGATGATCAATTACCAGTTCATTATGGTGGAACATTAGTTGATCATGATGGGAACCCAAAACTAATATCTAAGGTTAAAAAACTAAAAAGAAATATGCATACAGTTTCTATACAAATTAAAGTGATTTTGTAAATAATAGAAGCTGCCTTTGACTTCAAACAAAACAAATTATTAACAAAGCTTTACAATATACAAATAATTAACCGTATTATTACTCTCAATCATATTAAATTTTGCCAAATTACAAAAACAAAGAGTTACAAAAGTGACACCCAATATTTTCAACAAAAACTATCTCAACTCAATTTCTTCTTACAGCGTTTCGCTGGTTTCTCTTCCAACCTCATCGGGTTCTTTATTCAAAAAATATCCAACTGGTTATACAAACATGATGACAATGTGACAATAAAAATAGTATCAAATCAAATAACAAAAAACACATACCAAAGCACACTGAAGAATTTTTAACGCTGAAAAAAATACTTCACGTTTACATTAATTTAAGAAAATCAATTTATTCGATATTTTTTTAATAAAGGACCTGATTATTGAAATAGTTTTTGTTTAAAGTATTGGGTGTAACTGTACTCTTGTAACTCTTTGTTTTTGTAATTTCGCAAGACTTTACAATTACATTTATAAAAGACTATACTGAAAGCGGGATTTATTTCGTACAAATACAGATTCTATATACTTTGATTGAAAACGAACTTTTTTATACATTTTTATAAAATATATTACTAACGTTTATTTAATTTAGAATTTTTAGCCGAAAATGCATGCCAAGCGAAAAAACTAGCACTGACTGGTGCCTATGTCGCTTTCTATTGTGCATGCTCTCTATCCTTCATTCTTTTCCTCTCGCGCGCACTACGAGAATTCCACGCACATGGCTCGAAAATGTCAACAAAGCAATGCTTTAGAATTTATTATTGAAATGAAAGAAAATGAAAATGGTAGAATTGTAAAATTTTATTTATTAGATTAAAGAAAAAATGATTATGACTCCCAAAAACCTCTGATCGAGTTTTCATTCTGAAGTTTAAATTAGTAGAAAATTTTTCATTTGACTCTTTTAACATAATGTCTTTCTATTTATAAATACTACTTTCGTGAAAGATTAAATATTATCTAAATTCTATCTTTCTACAGAAAATGGTACAGAATATTTTAAATGACATAATTGTTACATTTTTCATAATGCGTAAAATCTTGAATATTAATTCTTTCAAATATTTATGTATTCCTACAGAAATATTTTATGCAAAAAATTGTATGTAAAATTAGACTAGCGATATTTTAATAAAAATTTGTTATAAAATGTTTACGTATTTAATAGTGTCTTTTTTTCTAAAAAAAATACTGTTTTATGTTTTTTAGATGATTATAAAAACGGGTTATGATTAATAAACAAAATTTAAAAATTCGTGTGGAACCGAATCGTACAGAATCGAATAGATATCTGTACGAAACAAATCCAGCCGCACTGAATATCGATCAATTTATATAACATTTTTTATTAGTAATAATAATAATAATAATAATAATAATAATGACAATAATAATAATAGTTTTGTTTGTAAGATAAAAGTTTGAATTACTTTTGTTTTCAAGAAGAGCGTGAAATTTCTCGTTTCTATAATCTAATAATAATAATACTAATAATAACAAACTTAATATACAGTATTTTATGTCTAAATACTGTCATTAATTTCAATGTACGATTTTTTTATGTGGTTTATTATTTTTAGATATGCCAAGGAGGTAAAATTCCAAAAAGTATGTATATAAATAAAAATGAAAAGGACAAAGCAAATGAATATACGACAATGACTGTGAAAAAAGGAGATAAATTAAAACTTGAATTTCAGTCAAACGAAATTGGTTTATTATTAAGGTAAAAAGAGTTATTTTTATCTTTTTTTCTTGAGATTAGCAATGAATTCAATTTTTTCATTCAATTATTTCTAGTTGGGAATTCTACTTAGAAGACCATGACATTAAATTTGGAATAATAAAAAAGACAAATGATGGGTTACAAACTGAAATTATTCCTATTCACAGAGTCTCTACTCATCAACATGAAGAAGTTGGTATTATTACATGTGAAATTTTAGCAAATTGTAAGTTGTATAAATAAAAAAATATAAGTAAAATTTTACAATCGGTTAAATGAAGTAATAAGAATTTGTTAATTTTTCAGATTTTGTAATTTTTGATAATAGTTACAGCTTTCTGCGTAATAAAAAAATACATTACAATATACGGTTGACTCCATCAACAACATTTGATGAAGCAACAATAATAAAATCATAAAATTTTAACTTTTTTCTTACTAAACAAATGTAAATAAAGATAATTGTACATTTTTTGCATTTTAAAAGTTATCAATATTTACTTCACTGCTTATTATTGTGGGATTAAAAGGGGATATATGCACAAATAAAATGTTGGTTGATCATTATTATAAGGAACTAATTAGTATCTTTTGTAATTCTTTTATTTACAAAAATATGACAACAATATGTATATAAAATACTTTGTTCAGTTTTTACTCATCATCTTCAAATAATAACATTTCAATGAGGTTATTATCTAACAATTGATTACCTTCTAGGCGTTTTTGAGTTCCCCATTTGACAAGAGTTGGTAGAACATTTATTTGACTTTTAGGGTGAGCTCTAAATGGACATTTTTGATCTTTCCAACTATGTAAGCAAATCAAATTGAAATACACATAAACAATGGCTTTTAAAAGTACATGTGCATTTTACATGTATGTACTTATAAAAGAAATAAAATAATTACTTACAAATGCCTGTCACCAACCTCCACTACAACGCAATTGTAAAACTCTGGAGCGGATTTAAATGCTTTTTCTATAACTGGTTTAGCTGGAAATATTTTTAATAATTTAATAATGAATATCCAAAATATAACTATTTTTATATTTGAGTAAATATTAACTGTGCACTTACCTTCAACACAATCTGGACACCAACTGTTGCCATCGGGTAGTTTTGATCCAGTGTACAAAACAAATGTTGGTTGAGTAGCAGTGAATTGTTCAACAAATTTAATAAAATTTTCATAACCTTCTACGAAATGCTTAACGACCATAATTTTTTAATTGAATTAAATTTAACAATACAAATACACAAATATAAAATAAAATCGATGTTAAAAGAAGAAAATAAATAAATAAACTATAACTCAAGTATCATCAGAATTGAAATCTAATAATGAGACAACGTTGGATTTTTTTATAAAACTGATAAAAGGTCCATTATACAGTGTTGCCACTAGCAGCTGATTGCCACTTTGCCAGATGTTTGCCAGAATAAAAAACTGTCTATCACTACAATTAATATAATAATTAAATTTTTATTTCAAAATGTACGCCCTTTCACAGACCCTAAATAAGTGATGCATACTGCAGAGATTACTCCAAAGAGTCCAAGGTATTCATCAATCTAAAGTCTTAACTCTTGTCAGTCTTGCTTGAAGATTAATGGGAGTTTATAGAAGGGATTAGGACGTTTACAGAGTGGATTCTCATATTTCCAAAATGGAATGAATTCTGCATTCTATATTTCTATTCTACTTGTGTATTCGTTGGCTCTGGCATAGAATCACATCAAATCAGTGATTCTATGTCCCATATGGCGCAAGCGCAGCTGATGCAGATTTTATATACTGTATTGGGATCGGAAAAGCTAGCATCAGCACTCCTAGTGACTAATATCGGAAGCTTGAGAGAGGTTTCTAAACGAGCTGTCCGTATGACTGTGCATTAACTATAGTTATTCTATAACAGTATTTATTTATGTAAGTGTCATTATAATGTGTTATTATTTAATCATTTTTGTAAAAATCTATATTTTCCGTATTATCTTTGTCGCAGAGTTTATTAACTACTTCATTTTTTCTAATGATTTTTAATACGCGTCTTTCACAACGTTCTGTGCACTCTTTTTCTCTTTTTATTTGCTGCAATATGTAATCGGAATTTTGCTGCGACGGTAAATTTACTGAAGGAATATTTGTTTACTTTAACCTTTTTGTGGATCCTTAAATTAAAAAAAAAGGAATTTAGAAATTATGAGCTATATCTCATATGAAATAAGTTTTGCGGTAATCGTTTATTTACCACTTAAAAAAAAGTCATTGGGAGTAAAATGCTTTGAACAAACTCTTCAATAGTTGTTTTGTTTCACTTGTGATATCCAAAGCTTTAATCCATAAACATTACAAATTAATTAGTTTAGCAATCTCAAATATATTTGTACGGTGAATAATTTTTGTATATGAAAGAAAAACATAGAAAGTTAATTTAGTGTCAACGCGTGTTCGCGAACGAGTTTCTCACACAATAAGCGCAAGATTGCTTTTTGTTAGTAACGTTTAATTTTGAAGTTTATAAGATATGTTATCTTTAAAAAATAATTTTTTACCTTTTTATGCAAAAAATACGTTACGTAACTATAAATAACTAAGTAATCAACAATCGTCTTCTCACTTTCAGATGTAAACACAAGTAGAAACTTCTCGCGCGAATCTCTCTCACGGCTTGCGATTTCGGCCGCTAGGAGCACTGATGCTAGTTTTTCCGATTCCATCCCAATACTAAAAGTTATAATAAGTATAACTTTCAAGTATATGTTGTGAGTGAAGGTATGTAAGTGTGTGCGTGTCGAATGTCGTGTAAGGTTCATGTCCGAAGTATGACATGGTTCAAGTGATGGGAGGAGTCGCAATTGTTCACATTGATTAAGTTTGTTTGCAGTTTTATTCAATTTTCTTTTGCTGAAAAGATTGATTAAAAATTTTATTTGAAATTAACTTGACTTGTATACAAGAATCGGTGACGTATAGGTTACTATGGTACTAGATTACAACGGTTACATTTGAGCAGACCTGTAGAGTGGAAAACGTGTCTTGAAACCCATAAAGACTTAATTGATCTCTAGATTTGATTATGCTTGATAAACTTTCGAGTTAAAAATTAATAGGTGCAATTATTCAAGAGTTACATATTACGTTAATTTATAGTAGAAGAAGAGCTTGAGTGAGGGAATTTCTTTGTTGACAGTTTTTATTTCAGAATGGCTGCAGTATTTGATATTGAATTACATGATACAGACGTCATACAAAAAGATGACTCTGAAGATGATGTTATTGAAATAAGCGAGGTAAATTCATTATCTGGATAATCTTTTATTTCTATGCATTTGAAGTGTTGTAGAGAAAAAATTTATTATAGACTAAGCTGAAAAATCATAAGAAGAATAAATATTATTTTTATTCTAGGAAGAGTACAATGCTAATCCAAACGTCAATGAAATCATAGAGTAGGTATTTTTAAGGCACAGTTTTAAAAATATTTATATTTTATTGTAATACTTCATTTTTCTGCAATTAACAATTATCTTTAAACAACTATTGTTTTATTAGCAAACAGTATCAATTCCTGTAAGATACTGAAGGTTCTTTATAGAAGCAGATATACGTTGGAAAAATAGACAGGAACAAGAAAATAAAGTTTGTTATGTTTTGCCTTTTCAATTTTTAATGACATTGACTAATAAAATAAAATATGTATAATTGTAGGACAATAGATTATATTTTAGCGTTCCTGTCACTGTCTTTCCAACTTATGGAAGTACAAGGAATATTTTTATAAATCATTTGAGAATTATACCTATCAAATTGTTTTCAATATAGTTTTTCATTTAGCTGTAAATTGATTTTCAACTGGACATAACACTATAAATCCAATTATTAAACTTAATTATTTTGTTCAGATCTGAAGGAATAGAAGCTGTTGCAATATCTGAACAGAACGTTAATCAGGGAAGAGAACGAGTTGGACCACAAGATTTTGAATTATGCAAAGTTATTGGAAGAGGTGGCTATGGCAAAGTATTTCAAGTACGCAAAACAACTGGAAATGATAGTGGCACTATCTTTGCTATGAAGGTAAACATTTTATAATGACATGATTTTTCAATTAAAATATATTGGCTGAAAATTACAATCTAACTTATGAATGAGTTATTATATGAAATATATCCAAATTCTACCTGAAATCTATTATGAACAGTTATCTGTCTATTTAAAGAACGAGAGCAAGTGAACAGAGCCTCACTAATTGACTATTTAATAATCTTTTATGAGACCTGGTTTTGGTTTTCAAACAAGTTAAGTTTTATTTATGCTCTTTTTAGGTTTTGAGAAAAGCATCAATAATTAGAAATCAAAAAGATACTGCTCATACCAAAGCAGAAAGGAATATTCTTGAAGCTGTGAAGGTATAAAAATTATCAACTATATGCATCAATTACATTCTTATATGTTCTTTGTATGTTTAACAGCATCCATTTATTGTCGATCTTATGTATGCCTTTCAAACTGGTGGAAAATTATATTTGATACTAGAATATATGTGTGGTGGTGAACTTTTTCGCCACTTAAACGACGAAGGAATATTTTTAGAAGATACTGCTTGGTAATTATATATTAAAGTTAATATCTAAAATAAATCCAAATTCCAATAATTGATAAATTATTCATAACGGCAACTATAATTTTTAAATTAATTTAATTGAGAGCTAGCAGTATTCTAAATTGAAATAATTGTATTAACAAAGAAAATATAGATATTTGCCATTCTTTAAAACTTAAATTTCAAATATACATTTTGATATTAAATTATTATCAGAATATATTATTATTTTGAAAAAGCGTGTAACTAATCCTTGACATTCTTTAAGTAGTTAGTTTTTATTAGAATGAAATAATAAGGTTGAAAGCAAGCGAGTTATAATGTAAAATAATCATCATTGCCATTATGTTCTTAACTTTAAAAGCTTGCTGATTATTTTATACAGAGTTGATAATATTTGTAATATTTTTAAGCTTTTACTTGTCAGAGATAATATTGGCTCTACAACATCTACACTTGCAAGGAATTATTTATAGGTAAATAGTTTTATGAAAATATACAAGACTTAAGAGGGAAAAGAATGCATTGGTCATTTTTTCAGAGACTTGAAGCCAGAAAACATTCTGTTAGATGCAGAAGGACATATTAAGTTGACTGATTTTGGACTTTGTAAAGAACATATACAAGAAGGTGTAGTAACACACACTTTCTGTGGTACAATTGAATATATGTGAGTAATAAGATCAAATAATTCATATTATCCACCATAAATTAATTTTTGGTTTTAAATGTATAAGTTGCATTAAGCGCAGCTTTGAAATAGTACATTACGATACAAGTGCGGGAAAGTAGACTCTTGTCTCGTGTGGCGTTTACTCCCGAGCGAAATGAGGGTGGAAAGGCACACGAAACGAGAAACTCTTTCCCGAACATGTGTCGTACCGTATTTTTTTATATGACGTGTTGAAAGTGCAATTATTAACGCACGTTTTTTGCCGAACGTGTGACGTAAAACGCATAAAACGTTCTGTACGTCGTATAAAAAAATACGGTACGACACATGTTTGGGAAAGAGTTTCTCAAGTGTGCCTTTCCACCCTCGCTTCGCTCAGGAGTAAACGCCACACAAGATAAGAATCTACATTTCCGCACTTGTATCGTATTGTACTATTTTTTGCAAAATTTGTTTATTTAGAAAAATAACTATTGGGTTACTAATTTCACTTTTTTGTCAGGGCCCCTGAGATCTTAACAAGAAGTGGACATGGTAAAGCTGTTGATTGGTGGAGTCTTGGCACTCTTATGTATGACATGTTAACTGGATCTGTAAGTATTTTCCAAGTTTTCAAAGAAGCAGTTTATTATTATAACGATGCTTTATTGCAGCCACCATTTACTTCTAACAATAGGAAAAGCACTATTGAAAAAATTTTAAAAGGCAAGCTAATTCTTCCACAGTATCTTACACCAGATGCCAGAGATCTTATTCGAAAATTATTAAAAGTGAGTGATATTGTGTTATTCTGTTGTAAGTGCATATTGTAATTTGGTATAATTATATTAGAGACAGGTAGTTCAGAGATTAGGCTCTGGATCTTCAGATGCAGAACAAATTAAAGTTCATCAATTTTTCAAACATATTAATTGGAGCGACGTCATATTCCGAAAGTTAGAACCGCCATTCAAGCCAACTTTGGCAAGTGAAGATGACGTATCGCAATTTGACAAACGATTTACAACCTCAGCGCCAATAGATTCTCCAGCCGAATGTACTCTTAGTGAATCTGCTAATAAAGTTTTTCAGGTAATAATCATAAATAATAGTGTAAGATTAACGCAATCGATTAATCGCATTACTATTCTATATAGGGGTTCACATATGTTGCACCAAGCATATTAGAAGATATGTCTCAACCACGAATTGTGAATGCTAAAAGTCCACGAAAAAATAATATACGCAGTTTTTCTCCGCGGAGTAATCATTTTAATTTGCATAATTCGCACGTATCAAACCATAGGTAAACAGTTATTTTTTAACATTATATTGAAATGTTTTAATGTATTTTTCAACTGAACTCTATTTTTCAGGCTCAATGGAGTTGAGGATGCAGAAATGATTGAAATAAGTTAATTATTCATTTACAGCTTTGCTTTTTTATTTATTTTTTGAGCTTCTTGAATCAAACTTTTCAGCTTGAGATTTCGTAAATAGAAAAGTAAAAGTTTGATTAATTGTTTAAAGCATACTTAACCGCGATGCTCAATGGCTATGCATAGCTTATTTTTTTCAATTTTTGCAGTGTTTCCGACAATATTTGTTGAAAGTAGTGTGTTTGGTATGGTGTGGTGTTACCAACTCAATTCAATTTAGTACTAATATTTTATATGAAGCATAACGAGTATAGTATAACGTTTTTTTGTTATTATCTAAAGCCGTTGTAGCGGTTCGAGACAAGTTATTCTGGAATATATTTTACATTCGATTCATTAAGTAAAAGTTGCGAAAATTTACTATATTGCGAAAAGTTGATATACCTTCATACAATGAAATCAATATTATTATTTACAAAGAGCATGAACAGATCATTTGAAAAAAAATGTTTTTATTAATATTTACAGCCAGTTTTTACACTTATGGCAATGCAGATTTATTGAAATAAAACAAAAAAATATGTTTCGTCGATACAAAGTAATGTTATCGTAATTATTATAAACTAAGGAATCAAACATGACTGATAAGCACACTGCAACTTTTATTAAAGCAATAATGATTTTACAATCCTGTGTGTGTGTGTGTGTGTGAGAGAGGGGGGGGGGGGGGGGGTAGATAGAGAGAGAGACTTCTTTGCCCTGGACGCATCAAATGTAAAATGTATTTTATTTTATGCAATCTAAGGGCAAAAATGGCATACAAACACGGCAAATACAGTAACAAATTAATTTTGGTCGTGCTATTGAATAGATGCCAAAACTTTCTTTCCAATACATCATTTTCATTTTCTGTTTCTTTTGTTCACAAAAAATGTAATTTCTAAATAAAGATATGAAAATAAAATCTCAAAGTAATCTTATTCATAGTAATAATACTTTTAAACGTCCTTTTTTTCAATTTGTGTATACTGCCGGTCACGTACTTATACCCCCTACTCTAGCAAAATCAGTCAAATTTACAAATTTTTATCTCTGATATGAAATAACGTACAGAGAGCCAATTTTTTATATATATCTTATATATCTCTTGGAAAGAGCTTTCAAAATATGTACTTCACGACTTCATAAAATTGTTTATTTAATTTTTACAAATGATTTTTTGATATAAAATGCCAAAATTTTTTCTTATCCTTGAAATTATTTCGGACGTGAGATAAAAGTGATCAAAAAATTTCGCAAAATGCATTTTATAACTCATTCCAAGCCCTATCCGAACCATTCATTACAAAATTTTTTTAATCAACTGTAACGCGCGTACGAACATTTTTTCCTTTGTCACTGGGGGCCTATTCTGAAAAAAAATTTGGTGGTAAATCAGTTTGTCACTTCAGTTTACCATAGAATTAATCACTTTAGATGTGATAAATGCTTATGACATGTGCTAAAATTTTTTTTCAGAATAGGCCCCCTGTGTTACCTGGGTTATAATAAGAAAAGTGTACAGATCTATGTTACCGACTAATTTTTCAGGTGCATATGCGTATATGATAGTAGTGAGAAATAATATTTATTCTTTGACGGATGGTTATAATATTTTGATTGGGTAGAAAAACTGCGTATGATTTTTGCTAACGATTGAATAGATTTATTTATCTAAAAACTTTATTAAAACTCTACGCAGATACAGTTATCGATGAT
The DNA here is from genome assembly GCF_024137745.1 of Phymastichus coffea. Lineage (NCBI taxonomy): Eukaryota > Metazoa > Arthropoda > Insecta > Hymenoptera > Eulophidae > Phymastichus > Phymastichus coffea. Next base: position 1,496,074 of record NW_026706872.1, read on the forward strand.
CTGTGAGCGATCAACTTTGATAATTTCGTTATCATTGAAAATAATATTTCATTAATATTAATATAGAGAGATTTAAAACATTAAGGACACCATTTTATCGAGGATCTGATATTTGTTTACTTACTTTGCTGTTGACAATCAAACTAGTTTTCAAAATCTTAATCTCTGGAAATTAAAGTTTCTCTAAGCAGATATTCAAGATGAAGTTACGATTCCATTCATAATTGTTGACAACAAAGTAAGTATTTTGATATAACTTTGTAATATGTTCAACTAACATAAGTTAATTATTGAATGTGATTGTGACATGTATGCGTATTCATGCTCACAAATTTCTCTCTCATTCTTTTGGGAAAATATACTTTAAAATCGAAATGACTATTTACCAGGACCAGTATCTTTAAATTTACTCTGTTATTAATATTCCATTACGATATACAAATACAGGTTGAAAAATATTTCTACATAATTATTCTTTAATGGAATAAAATTATGTTTCAAGAAATTGATGACAAATACCGTTTGTTATATTAAGTTCGTGTTAAAGCAATAGTGGATGATTCTGTATAGTCTATACATCATAAAAAATTTAAACACGATTTGAAGCTTAAATTAAGAACTAAAAAAGCTTGTTCACATTTATTTTATCTACGTTGATTATAGCTTAGTTTGTTATTGTTATTGTTTGTTTTTTGTTTTGTTGATAAAACGGCTGCATAAAATTATTCGGAACTGCTATAGCGTAAACTAAATATCAGAAAACGTATTTGTAATAATTTATCGAGTTATAGTTGTACTTTATCTAAAAATACCTTAAATAATAGTTATATATGCAAGTTATTTGTATGAAATTTTATTAATTTAAATTATTTGCCAGTACCAAAATATATTCTAATGCCTAAAATTAATATTTTTAATCGCGGGAAAAAAACCGTGTTTTGGTTATATCTCGATCGTCTCCAGCATGTGCGCGAGGGATGTATGACATAAGACCCGTGAAGCCTTTAGCACACATGTTGTAAGAGACACCAGTGAAAGTATTTCATTGCGGGATTTCTCGCACGTGTCGTGGGCCAACCGCCTAATTACGGTGGTGTCCAGCTGTGAAACCGTCCGAGGAAACGGCTATACACTCGACGGGGCCAGTTTAGAATGACACTGACCTCGTCGGTCGCTATTGTAATGAGTGGGCGGACTCTCGGCCCTTTCCTCGGGGTTTTTTCTATTCAGTGAGCTATTCTGGCGCTGAGGCTCGTCGCTCAGTTGTTGTTACCAAGTTGCTACGGAAATAACTACGGCATCTCCACCTCAAAGTTAGTATAATACGTTTTATTCTAAGTTAGTGTTTTACTCGGACGCGTCTTTATTTAAGCGTCTGTTAAAGTTTATATTTGCGTGCGCATTCCAGGTTTGAGTGATCATTGAATTGTCTGAGGGCTGTACCCTCTTCTCTTCCACGGGGCTGTACCCCGCTGGATTAAGTCTCAGTTTCACTGTATCATGTGCGACGTCTAGACGTAATAGTCTTGTAAGTGAATTAAGTTAAGTTCAATTATTGTAAACTTTAGAGTTCGGCTTTTTCCTCCACTCATCGAGTGGAGATTTTTTATGCCTATCTTCCTTTGTTGCATATACGATCCCTAATTGTTTTTTATCTAACTAGTTTCTTTTATTTATCCTCCAGTTCACACACTCTTACACACACATATATGAATTTGTCGAGGTCAACTCACGAAACTTAATTCTCATGAACAAACCGTAAGCGTAATATCGTATCATAATATCTATTCTATTAAGTATGCTCTAGTTTCTTTCATTAACATTTATATGATATACTCAAGTATATTACTGTTATTTTTTTCATGCGTTCTTCCCAATTTGAAAATTTCATTAAAGTTAATAGCTCTTCAAATTAATTTATTATTTATTCAAGTCCATTAAAAGTTTGCAATGATCAAGGTACTTTAGAATAAAAAATATCGTTTTTTGATTGTAGCATGTTATCTTACTTTTGGTTAACACTATCAATCTTTTAATTAGATTTCGTCTTCAAATTAATTGAAAAAGCTGATTACTTTTGCTGAAGAATCCTTATGGTGTGTTGCTCTGAATTCGACTTTTTATTAGAATTTGTTCGGTGTGTGTATGTGTGTGTGTGTGTGTGTGTGTGTGTGTGTGTGTGTGTGTGTGTGTGTGTGTGTGTGTGTGTGTGTGTGTGTGTGTGTGTGTGTGTGTGTGTGTGTGTGTATGTATCATCGAAATACTAGATGAAAATAAATTATTTTATATAAAATTATAATTGTTTATTGGTTATCTATAAGCTATTTTATGCCCTACGTTTTCGTTTCTATTAAAGTTGATGTACATTAAACTTTGCATTATATTATATAAAAATAGATTATTGTATTCTTGCAATAGAGATTCTAATCAACAAAATTGGTACTTTACAAAGTCTTTACAAGTTGGTTCTGTGTAGCATCAATAAGAACAGCAAATAAGTTGGTACATATTGTTATAATAATATAATGAAATATTATATTAAAAATGAAATTCTTTATAACCAGATATAAATACAATTAAACTCTTACACCACCACTAACTACTAGGTATTTTATGAATATTATTTTTAGACCCCTTCTAATAATATCCAATTAAGATAGCTCCACCAAATTATGTCTTATGACAGAATCAAATAAAAATTTGTATAGTTATCGATATAAATAAATAGAAATGAATTGTCAAAGTTAAGTCGTTATACATCGATGACATAGAAGGGTATAAGGATTATGCGTTCGTATTTCTTCTAATAATTTTAATAATAAATGACAGATCCTTTCTAAAAACCATAATACTATCCAATATAATTATTAAGTTTATATCTGAAAAAAAAAGTACTATAGTCATCGAATTAATATAACAATGTTGAAAGAAAACATAACAATTAATCGTATTTTAGAGACAAAATCGTTTAATAGCGACGTGAAAAACTGTTTTTTCGTTATTTTTCTACTATTAAATGCAAATTATTTCATTTTCGAACGATTAGTCAAATATAAAACTATTTTTAATAAATGTTTAAGTTGGGTCGATGTCATTTATACATAGGTATGTCAACGGTGTCCTTGTGTGATGCGGTCCGTCCTGGTGGAGCCACTTAAAAAAATTTTTTTCTTATAATAATAGCTTAAACTTATTTACAATTTCAACTAATTCATTTCAATACATTTTTTTTAATTCTTACAAATTTTTATACAATTTTACTTAAGGACATTAAGGTCATTTTATACAATGTTTGTTAATGACAATGTTCAGTTACATCTACAATTACGGACTTCTTCCAACCAAAAAGAAAGTAACCTAATGCTGCTCCCAGGATTACTGCAGCACATAGCCAAGAATTATAAGTCATGAAAATCAGCATCAAAAAGTATGATAACATTATCTGCGTGATGTGTAATAGGGTTTGAAAGGCATGCATCCACGACAACATAGTTGGCCTAAAAATAAATGAATAATTTATGTATATAAATATACGATAGGTGTTATAGACCTTAAATTAATTATTTGCATTTATTCTATATTCATCAACCTATCGCTAGTTTGTTAACGTAAAAAGAATGTTTAGCTTTTTGAATGGATAATTGAATCCGGTTATATGATTAATATGAGATGTGATGATTACGTGATAGTAATAAGTAGATTTCTGATATTTTTATTCCGTAAAACCATCTTTTAGAAAGACTTTTAAGAGATGATATGAATTCGGTCGAGAGATCGGTCTTGATTAACAGATTTTTCAACAATTTTCGCGTGACTTTTCGTTAAGTCAGCGTTTAGTCCTTGAGGTGAGCAGATATTGAAACTGTGCTCTACCCGAAAAGCTATAATATTAATAAATCAAATGAAGTGACAGTTAAGTTTAAAATTCATTAACGGTACCTCAAAACAAAAGAAAAAAACGGCCGAGAAGAAAACAACGAAGTAAATAAGTTGACACCAAGTCCACTCCGATCTTCGTTTACAATGTAGAGAATATCAAACCGCTAGAAAATCTATTGAACACCATAGCCAAAGAAAATTACACCTTTAAGTAATAAGACAAAACAAAATTAAAATGCAGCTGACAACTTCGGAAAAATATTTGCCCATCATCACTGCATTGAAAAAAAAACACGCAATTTTACACTTACCAGCGCAAAGAAGCAAAAGGTTTCAAAGTTATATTAAAAAGCATTCACCCGTTAGTTGATATAGATGAATTAAAAACAGCCATAGAAGAACATGGACATAAATATTAATAAATAGTATAAATAGTAATAAATATTCATAATATAAGGCATCGCATCACAATACTACCATTACCACTTTTCATAATTGAAATTGAACATGGTTATAAAAGCCAGGAATTTTAAAAAGTAAACTGACTATTAAACACAGCAATCAAATTCAATATATTAAGCCAGTAATTCCGCATGCTCGTTTTTCTTTTCTTAATAATTTTGTTTTTTATAGGGCTGCTTTTATTTCATTGGTTTCTTGTTCTTTTTCCACTTAGTTGTTTAAACTTAGCTTGTTTCAACTGCTTAAACTTTTGAGCGTCGGCCACGTTGGCCGTGCACTTATTTATTTATATCTTTGAATTATTGCACTTGTAATTTAAATACATATTCAAGTTTATAGACACTTTATAACTAATAAGTAGATAACTTATTTGCATTTTACGGCTACACTAACACAAGCAGTTCAATTAAAGCAAGCACACGTCCTCTCTACATGAGTGTTAGCACTCAAGTCGAATTTCAATATATTGAATAAGTAAAATAAAAACAATTCTTTCCTAATTAGTCATGAAAAGTACGATAATTAATTGCTAATGATGAATTAATAAAACAAACTAAAGGTAACAATTACAATAATATTTAAATAGGATCAAAGGTATTTCTGTTATAAACTTTTAAATGGGCTTAAATGGTGAACCAAATGTAATTATGTAATTGGTTTAAATGGCGTACCAGGTGTAATTATAAATTGTTATTAGTTTCATCGCTTTGATACATTATTTCTAACGTATAAAATTAGAGTCGTACTATTATTTCTATGAATTTTTATATTATTTTATTATTGTTGATTAATAATAAATATAATTTGAAACCACACAGTGCTATAAATCTACTTAAAAAAACAATTTTCCTTACTAGCAACTGCAATGTTGAAAAGAATATCAATTCAATAGAAGAAAAAACTTACTGTATAATTCGATTGTCATCATTAGTTTTTTCTTGTGGCATTGAGACACTTCTATATTGTAAAGCATTATAAGTTTTCCAGAATAGATATTCTCTATAATATTTTAGCCCTTCATAAAGCGCAGCCATAATAACTATACCAATTATAGAACCAACGAGACCAGCAAGCGAAGAGATTTTCCATGCATCGAAAAGGACGACTTCACAAAAACCTCCATGAAAAGTCATCTAGAGAAGTAGAGAATAATGTAAAAATTAAAATTACCAGAGCATTAAAATATTTAAACAACTCACCGTCATTGCATTTGCAGCATGGGATGTGTGAACTGAACATGAGCTGTCAGCAGAAGTGTGTTCGAATTTCATGCCAGTATGACCCATATAATTATTTGAATTAGTATGTTCCGAATGAGCTATTTCGTGCATGTTGTTTACACCTCCATGTTGCTGTGAGTGTAATAAGTGACTTCCGTTGACGACAAGAGTGGTCAGATGAGCCAAATGGTCTTCATGCATGGACATTTTGTCTTTTCTAGAAAAATTATAACGAATTTTGTAATTCTTTTGTTATTAAAATATAAACCGAATAACATTATTAATAATTTTACTCAAAATTAAAAATATTTTATTATTTTATTATAGATATTAGTAAGCTTTTCATAAGTCGAAAAATTTATTAAGAGATGATATTTTGTAGAGATTTACCAGAAAAAGTTATACGAGAACTAACTCTATAATAACTTGTATATAGAATAAAGTAAAATAGAACTAAAATAACTCGTATAGTGAAACCATATATTGGTTACGCTGTTCTCAATACTCAATAAAAAAATCTCGATTACGAAATAAAGGCATATGTAACGATAAACTCTGGTAGCTGATTGTTTACATCGAAAATAATATAATTAACGCATCAATTATTATATTTTTAAATAATGAAAAATTGTAATTGTTATTGATAAACTTTAATATCTAATTAATAAAACATCTTTGAGCATATATATTGAAATATTAAATATTTGTAAGATAGTATCATAAGTGTAAACAAATTATGGTTACACTTTCTTAAAAAGTTAGCACCAAGTGTTTTTGCACCTGAAAATTAGAGGTCAAGTTCTTAGATTAAAATTTGAATAAGAAATTGCACATTAAGTAAGATTAGAAGTTCTCCAAGTTCTTTCGTAACTTCTTATGATCGGTTTTCGATTTATGAAATTACCATACAGTATAAGTTCTTGGATAAGCATCAGTTCTATACACACAATAACTAATTCATGTCTGTGATTTTTTTTATGTACTAACAATAAGTAGCCGCTGCTTCAGCTACGTGCAATTTATGTTGACCACAGAGTAAAACAAGATAATGAATCAACAGCGGAAACCCAGATAGGCAATAAAAAATATTTCAAGCTGATATTATTAGTTTCGGAAGTTATAATATTGCAGCTTTTGATTCGTACACATTTTTATTTATTAACAATAAAATGTACTTGAATATCATGCTTTAAAAAAATTAGCACGAATTATAATTTTGGTGCGAATTTGTGTCTAATTTATTATGGTCAAGAGATTTTAAAATTCCATACATCTATATTATTTGTGAATCGTACTTTTGCTATAACAGATCGTACTTGCAGATAAATGTATTCAATGAACGAATGGAAATTGTTCTATAAATTAATGTTTTCAGCAAGTAATACTTACGATTTCCTGATATAAATACTATTACGAATAATTAGAATATGCATGATGAATAACCATTAGCTTTATTAACAATTAGTGGTGTGGCATAAATAAATTTATAAATTGAAATTTCATACTTATTTAAAATTTCATATGGATATTCATGAAGTCTTATAAAGCGTACCAATTAAACCATTTGGTCCACACTTATAAAGTTAGATAATTAAAAAATTAATAGTGTAGAATAATTTTATGAGGTCAGGGTATTAGAGGTTGCAATTAATAAATAAATAGCAGAATTAATCGATAACTGAAATTATGATTTCTAACTAGTACACTTCCAACTGAGACTCTAACGCTTAGAACATGAACTCGGTAAAGGACTTCTGTGTCGTCACACAGCCGGATTTCTTGGAACTGACGCTAAGGGCTGTTTGAAGCCCGCTCTCGCTTTTCGAGGGTACAATCCCCTCTCACACTCTCAGACGCTTTTTACTATCTCGCTCTGTAGTTTTCCACCTTACTTACGCCTACTCAAGGACAAATCAACTGTCTTTTTCATTTTTTACTCTATCGCACTCCTATACATACTACTACAATCCCATAATAGTGTTCTTCAAATTAGGCCATTCAATAAATATCAACATAAAATACTATAGCTGTTAAAATAATAATATCTTTAAAATTGGAAATTATTCCTTATTATAAAATCAAGCGGTTTTTAATAATTCTTTAATATTGACCGAATTACTCTTTAATTGATTTTTAATTTATTACGTTGAGAGACTTATTATTTCAATATATATAATATTAATCAAAATCAGAAAGATACGCAACACTCCCAAAAATTAAAGGGTAAGTAACTTTACGATAATTTAAATTGATTTCAATTGGTATTTTTGATTTTTTTGAACCTATGAGACGATGCTTTACATCGTCATTGAAATCATCTCCACTATGCTTAAAATATGTATTCTACACTTGAACTGACAGTAGTAATGCTTGAATTAACTTCCATATACACAGTATATAACATTTTTTTATTGCACAAAGTTTATTTACAAACTGTCTTACAAATTTAAATAATAAGTAAATTTTATTGTTATATGAAATATACTCCGCAACAAAATTAACGCACCACTTAATTCTAATGAAAAATTGTTAATTTTCGAAGGTTGATATCTCAAGTAAAAAAGATCGTAAAACCTTCAGACAGCAAGAAGAATAGGGGTTCATCATTCGACTGTTTCTCGAGTTCTGTCTTGATTCAATGAAACAGGTGCTTATACTTAAAGAGCAGAGCAAGGTAGATGACGCATAACAATTGCTCGTAAGGCCCGTTGCATAAATCGTGCAACCTTGCGTGAACCGGTAAGAAATGCACAACAATTTCATTATTATACAAATTAGACATACGCAAATTAGTTTGCCAACAATAAGAAGACGTCTTTACAAATCAAGTTTAAGATCGCGAATTCGTGCTAAAGTACTTTTTCTCACAGAGATCTAGTCTGCACTATGCTAGGAATTATGGACAATGGACGGTTGAATAATGGATGAACATTTTGTTCACAGACGAGTCACGATTTTGCCTGTTTGGAAATGATACTCGAACATAAATTAGACGTCGACGCCGAAGTGGCCACACCAGGTATTAGAACTTTTCAAATAATCGGCTCTTTTAAAGACTACCCCATCCACTCACACACGTGCTAACACACGCGTAAACTAGACATGCACAAACATACATACACACACATGATAAACTAAAAAAGCGCTTTTTAAGATGATTTTTTAAAATGATGCCAATTTTTAAAAGACATTTTTAAAACACTTTTTAAAATGATGCCAAATTGTCAATAAAGTCGTAATCTTTCGTGTTTTACATTCGTTGAGTTTAATCTTTCGTCAAATAATAGGCAAATAGTTGTATTTTAAGGTGCAATGATAAAAATTATCAAGAAAAATTCACCTAGGTGCAGGTGCATTGCGAAATTGTGCAAATTTTGTAGTTTGAAAATTATCTGGACTTTTAAGCTCGCATAAGTTAAGGTTGTGTTATCTTAAAGTAGAGACTTTTTTCTTTCATTTAGAAACAACTTAACACTCTTAATTTTTTTTACAGATTGTACGTATATGAGATTCAAGAGAATACTCCAGTGAGTATTCTGTCTTTATTTTAGAATGTAATAAAAAGATTAGGATTTATCTATGCATTCATTAGTTTATGTTTCTTGAAATTGGTGTTTGTGATGGTTGTCTTAAGAAAATTGATGATAAGTTTATTTGGGTGATTTTATAGACTGGTGGTATATTTTGCGTAAAATTTTTTTATTTCTTCTTTAGCTATTGAAACCTATAGGTTATTTTGGATAATTTCGTTTGAGACGAACTATGAAGCCCGTACAATGTTACGTAGGATTCAATTGAAATTTTTCCAGGATTTCAATATTCGAGTTTGAAACTGCACCGCATAGTTAAATGCTATAAATCCATACTGGTTTGAATACAGCTTTGTATAGCAATAATTTATTTTCGGTTGATAGCTCCGATTTTTCTCCGATGAGCCAATACATTTTCCTCCATTTCAGTCTCAGCTGTTTAGGTTTCGTGAATATATATTCTTTCCACGTAAGTCTCAGATCTAGATATACACCTAAATATTTTACATGGTTGTTTTACAAAATGTATTTGTTGTTGAGTCTAATAGGTGGCGGGTGTCTTTTCGAAGTGTGTATTATTTAAATCGTCGTATGTATTAATTTGCTTTAATTTACTACAATTCTCTATGAGTTGAGTCAAATTTGTAGACCATTATCTATATAATTTTAACTAATTTAGATGCTGAAAATTTTTTTTAATCCAATTTTAGAGCCAACCCGTTCAAAAATTGGATTAAAAAAATTTTTTGCTGAACAAAATGGAGAGTGCTAATAATAACATAATTTAGATGCTATTTTTGCCTCACACACACACACACACACATACGCGCGCGCGCGCATATATATATATATATATATATACATGTGATAATGTTTGTATCATCTGCGTATGTAGCTGTTATGATGTTTGGAAACTTCGGTAAATCAGTGGTGAATAGTAAGTACAGTGTTCACCCTAGTACACTACCCTGTGTAATTCCAGCTTTTATTAGCTGTGTCGTTTCATATTTTTATTTTGAATTCAAACGCTCTATTTTGTAAGTATGATTGAAGTAATTCGTAGTGTATTTTTAAAACATGTTTGGATAAACTTGTTTGAAGTTTATGCAAAAGTATTTTATGTCATACTTTATTCAATAATTCAATGATATGACATCGGAATAAGTCGGTAAAATATTGCTTTTCCTCCATAGATCTCCTTGCAGCAGCTATTTTGTTTACTTATTCTATCATGGAGTGGTTGCATTTGAAAGCAAATTGATGGCCTGGCATTAGTTTTTTGTTTATTATTATGGAGTTAATTCTAACTAGAATTACATTTTCATCAATTTTTGAAAGTACTGGTAAAAGACTAATGGGTCTGTATGATGTGACTAGTTCAGTTTCTCTACCGGATTTAGGGATTAGTATAATTTCTACCACTTTCCATTAAGTGAGAAAATAGCATAGACAAAGTCATGCATTAAAAACGATTCTTAAGTACCTTATTGCTATTGTAGGTAGCTTTGTAATTATAGTTCCTGTAATATTATCAAAACTGTCTGCCTTTTTTATTAATATTTTTGATTAATTATAATACTTGCTTCATTTTAACTACTTCATTTGGTGTACTATCGTGGACATCGAGATCTTCTAGAAAAGTAATTTCTTCTAGTTTTGCGATAATTCTTTGATGAGGTTAGGATACTATGTGATTTGCAGATGTCTCAATTTTATCCTCGTCTGATCTGGTCCATTTACCATAAGCTTTTCTAATGGGCGGATAAATGTAGTTGATCTTTTTAGTCTTTTGGTAACTTTCCATAGTGAGTAATCCATTGACTCTGTTGGACTGATAGGCTATTACTATAGGCTTTTTGGGTAGACCTAAGTTTGGTACATCTGTTCACCTCGATGATCAAACGCTCAATAAGTGTATAACATGTCTGAGAGATTTTTTATATATTAACTAACCGCTGCTTCAGCCGCTTGCGAGTTACGATCAACGATATAAAAACAAAATACTATTTTTTAAGACGTCATTTGCCCGTAATTCAATAAACTAGTCCTCGAATGTATTCAATAAAATAAGCTTTTTTAATCTTATAGAGGTAGCCATTTGAAAATATTACGTTGTGTTCACATTGTTATACCCTAATTATAATTTAAATAGTCGTTGGCATCGAGCACTACGTGTGCGTTTATAATGAACTTTGTTTTAATTATTTTGCAGTAGGAATTAAAACTATATAAAATTTTTTAAATTATATTAGAGTTTTGATTTTGTTAGAAAATTTATTAATCTTTAAGTTATTTAAGCAAATGCATATATCAAATGTGGCGTAGGTTATACGCATGCAATTGTAAATGAGTAAAAGTTTTGAAATATCAAATAATTGAAAATAAATAGAAAATATATTTCCTAAAAACAAAAAAAAACAGGTATAAAGCATATAAAGATACCTATTAGACGCAATACTCATGGTATACAAACGATTTCAACCGATAATTTTATGATTGATTTTTTTTAAAGCAACAACTACTTACTGGAAGTAGTGCTATTAGATTCTTTGGTAAATGGTACACAGAGACAAAATATCATTAAGGAAATCTTTCATCAAGTAACCTTTGTCGTTTTTAACTTTGACCAATCCTGATATTTATTCCTCAATTTTCGTTAATATTTGCACAATGAACAAAGAAACAGAAATGTTTCCGTAAACATTATCAAAAAACATCAAGTAATATATATAATGTAAATTTAACCGTACATTAATGTGAATCAAACCGCATCAGAAGAAAAGAAAAAAGTTATCTTTAAAAAAATTAACTTTCTAGATTTATCAATGAATTATTATCTATTAATAAATTTATTGCATGATAAGTGAATATTACAAATTTTTATAATCAATAATTACGTAAAAAAATTGGATGTATTGCTGAATTCGTTATGATTATACTTCCAATCTGCTCTGATTATAAATTGTAATTTCGGACAAAATTAAAACTGATGTAGAGCAAAATCAAAGTTGACATCAATAGTCCAGTTATTCGCGTACTTTCTTTTTCAATTTCATATTGATATTGATTACTTTTTAATAATTTTATGTATGTTAAATATACAATATATCAACTTACGTTTGTTAATGTATATAAGTAGATTTACACAGTAAACTATTATTTAGAATCATAATTATGCATTTTCACGTGTTATTATTTGAATATTAAAGGCTTGCAATTAGCCACCGAAGGTTTCCAAGGTATCGTAAAATCGTAGGTTTTTTTTACGATTTTACGCTTTTCGACTGACAGTAAAACAAATAATCTGCAAAGAAATCATTTTTTATGATAATTAGGAACCAGAAAAATGTTGTTTTAGTTTTTAACCATTATTAATATATTGGTGCATTCTTGCAAAAAAATAATTTCATTCTTATAAATAACTGGACACTGATTTTGAAGTTACGTTTTCCCTCGATGATCTACAAAGACATTATTAACATCCTGGGCTTCCCACATTACTACGCCAGCGTAGCCAAAGAATGGAATTTCTGGAGTCAGCCGACGCTATATATTTTCAGCAGTGAGAAACAACCAACTATCGCACATTGGAATTTGATATACAGTTACTGATTAACTGACCACAGTTCAAGATAGTTGATTAGTCGATAAGTTACACCGGACGAACTGGATATGAACAATCATAACAACATTCAATTGTAAATTGCAAGTTGCTATTGTAATGCAGTTTATATTGGTCAGTCTTCAAGGAAGATAAAAACAAATATTTTCGAACATAAGAGTGATTGTAAAAGAAAAGACAAAAAGTCTGCTATAGCTATATATTGTATTAATACTGGTCATAATTTCGAATTTAATAAGGCAATGATATTAGATATAAAGTATAATTTGAATAAATGTTTATTTTATGAAATGGTTCACATTTATTTTCACAAATCAAACATTCACAGACAATTTAACACATTAAAGTTGAAAAATTGCTATAAAGAATTAACTGATAAAGTGTCTGAATGTTGAAATAATACTTTTGCAATATACAATATTTCGGCTAATATAAATTTAAATTTGAATCGTTTTCTTTGATAGTATTAAAGAAATTATAGTGAAAATCAATGATTAACGTTAATTATAAAACTCTTAAATCATTTTTACAGTGTTAGTTAATTATCAATTAAATTATTTGAATAAGTTGGTTTCAATCTACAAATCATAAGTCCTATGGTTTGATTCGTGTATTTTATTTCCGTACACATGATGTTCGCGCTTCTGACGTAACTAGTTCGATAAAAAAATATATCAATCTGACCACGATATTGATTTCTGATACTAATTTGTCAAATTTATGTTTTCTGATACCGTAACATCTAGAAAATTCAATTTATTTTCAACTTTAACATCCATTATAAATTTTAAGTCATTATGGTATTCATTGAACATTCGAATAATTGTATCTATTTGGCGACGTTTGATATTTAAAAAAGTATCATCCACATATTTTATTAATTTAAGAATGGATAAGTAAGTCTTCTCGATCCATTAGTATTCCTCTGATTTGTTAATGGAATTTTTTATCAAAGGAGAAATATATGTTATCATATACAAATTTTGTAACATTGAGGATTTCAGAAAATTGAATCTTGCAATTATACTAATATTATTAATTCTACGATCTAAGTCTTAAAGTACCGAATTAGGAGGTATATTTGTAAATAAAGAAACTACCTTTATTTAATAAAAATTCGTAAGTATTTTTACGAATTCAAAACTGTTGTGAATGTTTTATTCCAGAACTTTTCTCCTACGTTTAAGATTGTGATATAAAAATTTCGCTATGCTATATTTTCGGCTGTTGATTAAAGAAATAATTGGACGCAAACTAGTGCAAACTGTCTTACGTATTTTTATAAACTTTTGCTAAAGTTATGTCAGATTCAGTCAGAAATGTATAATTGTACTTGTGATCTTAATACTTATTATTGTTCATGGATCGAGGTGCTGTCGAAATTTCTGTTTTATCATAATAAAGTTTTTGAAGAGGTTAACGAACCTGAAAACTTTATGGCAGGTGAGAACGGTGGTTAAAAATCATAAGAATGTCATTAACTATCCTTGACATCAGTAATAATTTCTCATTTTCAATTTACTAACAGAAAACACCTAAAAATCGGAATTTTTGTGGAATCAAAGAATAGTCTCTTTTCTATATATCAATTGTTTTTGTCATTTTTATAGTGATGCGATCCAGAAGTTGTCTATTCGAAAATTTTACTTTTAGCGTAAAATATACGGACCGTAGATTTTTCGATGAAGATCCATATGATTAATAAAATAATCTACAGCATACATACATGTATATATTCAGAGAGGTTAGAGAACTGCATTTCACAATCTTATTTATGATGTTGTCAAAAAAATTTTAAATCTAACCTTTCTAAATCAGAACAAAGTAGTCGTTTGATAATTCGATATATAAGCTTCTATGTTTTATCGTGAATAACGTTTTAACTTTAACAGCTGCAATGTGAATTTCGAGTGCTACTTTTTGCTTTTATGTATACTATACTATATACGTAATACTAATGCAATACAGTACTACCACACCAGGGGCAGAATTCTAGATCATTTGGTCGCGCGTACGGTATTAACAGAGTTACGAGTAAAAGTTTACATATAAAACAGTAGCCGTGATACTATTGTCAAGGCAACAAACATTAGTCCATTCCTAAATATAAGAATGTGGAATATTCAAAAGTGGACAAAAAATATATTTTATTGATACGTCGTAAAATACCAATTAACTACATATGTAGTATGAGTACTTTATTTCCATACTTGTCCATACATATAAAATTAAGAATGTTTCATTTAAGTAATAACTATAGCTAATAGCAATATTAATTTATTCATGATTATATTCAGACCGTGCCAGCACGCTGTGTTATCTGAAAAGTTGGTATAGGAATGGTTCAAATAAATGTAATAAATATCAGAAAAATATAAAAGAATGAGCGCGCGAAGTGCGCTAAATGATACTAGTGTACAATAAAAATTTAACTTAACATATTCTTTTTAGACAAGTTTTCAATCAAAATATTTGAATTCGGCGCAACCTAGAATAAGAAACACGGTCAGCCAATCGTGTACAGTAGACCGAGCATTAATTCTGCGACGAGAAACCGGGAAAATGGCGGGATAGCATCGCTGCTTCGCAATTGCATTGCATGATCATCACAATCGCTGTATAAGACCCCCTCCGTTCCTGCCTGTATAATCTATATAAAATTAAAATAATTATATATAATTGATAGATTTTTATTTACCTAATTCAAATATGCAAGCCAATTTATTTGCCCCATTACGATTTTATCAGAAAAAATTAATAAAAGTGATTGCAATTACTGAAGACTTCAACGTGTCGAACTTTTCTTTAATGATTATTTTTAATTTTATTAAATTTAAAAAAACTGTCTCCGAGCTGATTTACTTCGTTCAATTAAATAATATAATTAATGATAAATGTTTTTTTTTAAACATTAATCAACTGTTTTTTGCCGAGAGCATATCAAGCATTTTTATGTACAGCGCATGCGTAACACAGTGAAGGCTGTTTTGTATTTTTATTCAAAATATTATATTCCATCTAGTTCTCAATATTACAATGTAGTTCCACGTCGCTCCGCGAGATGTCACACCTTTATCGACCAAGAAGAAAAGAGCGGCAGTGGCGTAGTTCGAGCCGGCGCCGTTCGCTCTTCGTACCGTACCTCATATCTTTTCGTGCGCGCGTACGAGTCACACCTTCTCGATCGTTGTCTTGCCGATATCGCGAGTGCTGGTGAAATCGTTTTTGTTTTCGGTTGAAATGACTAAGAGGCAGGCCGGTCCCGGTGACTATGAACGTTGGAAGCAATTCATGTCGGAATTTGGAAACTCTACCTCCTTTGTTCGACAGAAGCCCTCATACGTCTGATGACGAAGAGGTCAGCGAAGAAAATTCCGCGTCTTTACCTACTTCGCCTGTCCCAGAAAGTACACATAAGGAAGACAATGATAATATTGGTAATATATAGTTATCATGATATTCCTTTAATTCTTAGTCCTCGAGAACACCCCCCCCCCAACCCCCATTATTCTTTGTTTCAGACGGTGTTCCATAGCTGTGTTCCAGGAAATTCCAAATCATGCACTCACTTGTAACGTTTTTATTATGATCATAATAAAAATGAACATAAAAATTCTTGATGTTAAGAGAATTCATGCATTTATTATCATAATTGCATATACCTTATCAGGTCAAGGAGGCTTATAGCCTCCAATTCTTTATAACCATTAGTATAATTCTAATGTGTTAAAATATTTCAGACAACAGGGAGACTTTGCATGTGGATCCTGACATCAGAGACATACTAGGCTTAGATGAAAAGGACGACAAGGATAAACTTCCTGTTGTTGACCCAGCCTTAGTACTTATCTGGCAAAAGCTTATCAACACCGGCTTGAAAAAAGAAACTCACAATGAGATTATGCTGAATTACCCTAGGTAATTGAACCATAATATGATATTATATAATATCCTTATGGTGCTGCATTTCTTGAGATGCATGACAATTTATTATCATATAATTGTTTCACCTTGATGCAAGGATGATAATTCTAACTTCGGGTTAGAAAGTGGATTTATTCAATTAAATCCTACTTCTTCTCTTGTTTACAGCAGCCAATTAAAAATGAGCTATAACAAGCAAAAATGCTTAGCATTGTCGTTTATACTACATGCTCATTATTATTCATAATAAATATGAATTATTCATGTATATCTGTCATGGAATACCAGAATTCGAGCCAAAGAAACTGAACCCTGAAATTGCAGACTCGCTTGCATCTAATCATACTAAGAAAGATGCTCATATGCAGGAATTACAGAAAATAGCCGGATCTTCACTCATGGCTATAGGATCGGCACTATCAGTCATCATGAATGACGATGACTGCGACAAATTGCAGATCGTTAGATGTCTCAACGATGCAGCTAAAATGTCGATTATGATGCATCATTCTATATCTGTATCTAGAAGAGCCAATATATTTATTCCTGATTTAACACCTCAAGTCGTAGTACTTATTAAGAAGGCTGAGATTGACGATACTTTGTTTGGCAGTAACCTTGCGGATCGTATCAAGGAATCTAAAGCGCTTACTAAACTGTCTTAAGAGATAAAACTGAAGCCTAAGCCACATTTTAAGCCATCTATTAAGAAGCCTTTTTTTCGGAAGAGCCTGCAGCAGACACAGCCTCTCTCGCAGCGGAAGGGCAACTATATAGGCGCGAACCAGAACAAGCCTGCGTTCAAAAACAAGCAACAGTATTTCAACAATACCAAGACAGAACGAGAAAATACTCCTCCGGTCAACAAATAAATGTTAGTATTGCAGGCAGACTAAAATTTTTTGCTGAAGAGTGAGAGAATATTGGGATTAACAATCACGTATTACAAATAATCAAAGGTTATAAAATTTCCTTTTTCACTGAGACAATTCAGTTACACCCGCCTATTATTAACATTCCTAGTAGAGATGTAGAACGATACAAGATCGCCATAGCCAATTTACTTGACAAGGGCGCAATCGAATGCTGTAGCTCTTCTAATTGTCAATTTCTTTCGTCCTACTTTCTAATCCCCAAGAAAGACGGTGTTTATATTGATACTAAAATTTCCAAGAAATTGATAATATAAAATGCGTGAGTTCAATAAAAGGGGGATTGACTGGATAAAGCTGGGCAAGGTCCTGAAATCACAACTACAATAATCAAGAAGAAGAAAAACAAATATCGGTGCATTTATTAACAAAATTCAAAGTGATTTTTGAAAGCCTAAAAAATAAAACACAATTACATGTGAAAAAAGAAAGCCGTAAATAAATTATAAACTATGAAAAATTACAGTGGCGTTCATATAAATTTTCGCCGACTAAAGTTGAGACAACGAAAAACACATATTTATTAGCGGATGCATCTGAAAACGCACGCATACAGAGCTCTCTTACTTACGCTGGTATACCAAATGATAAACAAAAACGTTGATCGCAGAAGATGGCCAACACTTACGTGTCCTGGTACTCCAACGTCTTGGAGCAGGTACAGCCTTTGCACCAGGACCGCGTTGGACTGCTTACTGCGTGCAAGCAGCGCTGTCGCAAAGGTGGGACCTTGGAGTCGCTGCTGTTTTGCGCTGTGGCGCACAACGAACGCACTCCACGAAGCTGCAATTGCTTCGCCCGGATCAATAATGATTAAACACAACCACACACTAGAACCCGACACGGTATCGCAATAACAAAACAACACGAAGATTCGCGGATCGCTACAATATTGAAGACCTCGGGCTGCTACCGCACGCGTCGGACTCTCGCACGTTAGTGGAAAAATATTTGAGTCCGACGTCTTATTTTTAAAAAGTCTGCCGAGTGGGCGTCTCTTTGGGCCTTTGGGCCCCTTGCAGGGGGTCCAATTAGCGAGCGAGGGAAGAGTGACCCCGCGGACTCTCCTTGGACCGATGGACATCTGGCGAAGGTGTGTTGGAATCCTTTTTGTTTTGAGAGCCCGCACATCGAACAGCGAGACTGGGTCTCCTTTTTCAGGTGTCGGTGATTTATGACGACTGACAGTTTAAGTGGCACATGCCACTCGTTTCGGTTCCGGGAACTGTCTGGGTTTTCCCCAATATTCACACATTCATGAAGAGAGAAGGATATTGCTAAACACGTGTGAACAGCAAGAACACGTGGACACGTCGCTAGCGCAGACAGCGCGAACAGATGGTACTGATAGATTCATTCTCAATCTTAAGAAATTGAATTCTTTCATTCAGACTGATCATTTCAAGCTTGAAGATCTTAGGTCAGTTAGTCACCTCATTTCACCTGGTTGTTACATGTCTTCAATTGACCTTCAAGATGCCTATTTTATGATTCCGGTTAACGTAGGATCTAGAAAACTTCTTAGACCAATCCTACCAATTTACTTGCGTACCTTCTGGATTAAGTACAGCCGCTTTCATTTTTACTAAGGTTATGGAATCTGTTGTTCAATATTTAAGAATCAGAATCATTTATTTAGATGATTTTATTTTCATCACCGAAAACAAGTCTGACTGTTCTCATATTGTCCACACAGCACTAGAGCTTCTGACTAGTCTAGGATTTTTTATCAATGGGAAGAGCGTTCTAGTTCCATCTCAAAAATATAAATTTTTAGGTTTCAACATTAACTCAATTGATTTTACAATTGAACTACCAGACGATAAGAGAAATCGCATCTTGGAGCTTCTAGGTAACTTCCAGCGTAAAGCTCGCTGTTCTATTTTAGAACTTGCACAGATTGTTGGTAAATTGGTCTCTTCATGTCCAGCAGTTGACTACGGTTGGCTGTACACAAAGATTCTCGAGTCCTTCAAGTTTAATTCCCTGATACTGAATAATCATAATTACGCAGTCATTATTACTCTGCCATCTTACATTCATCAAGAAATATCATGGTGGCAGAAAAGCATCAGAGTCTCTATTGGTTCGATCAGATCAACCACCTTCGATAAGACTATTTTCACGGACGCATCCAACTCGGGTTAGGGTGCTACAGATGGCATGAATAGCATTCGCGGTGTCTGGGATGAGAATCAGAGGCACTTCCATATCAACTATAAAGAGTTGCTTACGGTTAAATTCGCCTTGCTCCATCTAGGTAATATCCAAGTAGGTAGCCAAATTCTTCTTCGCATAGACAATACCACAGCCATTTCCTACATTAATAAGATGGGTGGTATTCGGTTCTCTAAGTATAATAAACTCTCAAGAGAGATTTGGCAATGGGCTGAAGAAAGACGTATTTTTTTATTTGCCTCATATATCGCATCAGCCGACAACGTTGAAGCTGATGCTCTCTCTCGCATCAATAATAACGATACAGAATGGGTGATTTGCAACCGTGCTTATAAATTGATCGTTCATAATTTTGGTAACCCGGAAATCGATTTATTCGCTAATAAACATAACACTAAATGCCTTCAATACTGCTCATGGTTTCCCGACTCAGAAGCATATTTGGTTGACGCATTTACTACTAAATGGTCAGCCTTTTACTTTTATGCATTTCCTCCCTTTTCTCTAACACGCAGGTGTCTCTCCAAGATTGAAAGAGAAAAGGCTTCGGGTATTATAGTGGTACCAGACTGGCCAAATCGGCCTTGGTATCCACTTTTTAATTCTTTTATATCAGAGAAACATGTTTTCAAACCTAGACCTGATTTGTTATTGTCGCCTTGTAGGACAATTCCTCATCCAAGAGCGACAACTCTGTCCATGATAGCCGCAAAAATATCAGGACAGCTTACATTATGAATGGTATTTTTCCGGAAGCGGCGGAATATATATTATGGCAGCCTCGATCTCCAAGTCAACTTCGGTGCAGTACAATGTAGTCTACAATAAATGGTTCAAATTCTGTGAATGCCATAACTTCGATGCATACAAACCAAATAAGAATTCTATTTTACGTTTCTTAACGGACAGATACAAGGATGGAGTAAGTTATGGGACTGTCAATTCAGATAGATCGGCACTTTCCTTGATTTTGGACAACAAGATTGGAGCAGACGAGCACATTTCCAGATTTTGCAAAGGAGTTGCTAAGCTACGTCCGCCGAAACCTAAATACGCTTTCACATGGAATGTCGCTATTGTCCTCAATTATTTCAAGACTCTTCATCCGCTGGAAGAGTTAACATTTTCTCAATTATCTTATAAGACGGTTATGCTTTTATTATTAGTCACTGGCCATAGAGCGCAAACGATAGCTAGCATTAAATTAGAAAACATCTTATCTTCTAAAGATGGAGTCCTTATTTACATTACGGACAAAATGAAGATATCAGCCCCTGGCCAAATGCAACCACTGCTCTATTTACCGTTTTGTATCGATAACCCAAAGAACTGCGTGGCTACTATACTTCTCTATTATTGTAAAGTTTCTAAATCTCATAGATTAAACAATGAAAGAAAATGTTTCATCGCGACAAGAAAACCCTTTAAAGGTATCACTGCTCAGACTGTTAGTAGATGGGCAAAGCTGGTTCTAGAGAAGAGTGGAATTGATCTTACGATATTTTCTGCTCACTCGACTAGATATGCATCTACATCTTCAGCGCATTCTAAAGGAGTAGACATAGATACCATAAAAGAACTGCTGGCTGGTCAGCGGGATCTCAAGTTTTTGCAAGATTCTATAATAGGCCAATTGATTCTTAGTCTAGTAATTTTGTACCTTATGTCCCACGTATTATTATTAAGAACTCAAATAATAAATTCTGTAAATGCATGTTGATTTATTGAACTCTCTAAAGAACTACATATTAATATTGAGAACTAGATGGAATATAATAGTATAATCAAATGAACTTACCGTGAAGTTCGATTTAGATTATATTCCATCTAGTTCGAAGATATTACAACCCACCCCTTAAATCATTAGCCCTCGTCTCTCATGCTATCCCAACCCTCTTTTTCTTATTAATCTCACTTCAGTCTCTAAAGCATATTAGGTACGGTACGAAGAGCGAACGGTGCCGGCTCGAACCACGCCACTGCCGCTCTTTTTTTCTCGGTCGATAAAGGTGTGACATCTCACGGGGCGAAGGGGAACTACAAATGAAATGCTTCCACATGGCATACATTACTTTTTTATATGGGGATTAATCAATTATTATTATGAGTATTATTATGATATGATTTTATAAAATGGAAACTAAGCAGAATATTGATTAGGTTAGAGTTAGACGGTTAGTCTCGGAAGCGGGAGTTAATAGTGATATGATGGAATTGGTGTTGTGATTGAAGTTATTATATTGAACTTCAGATTTAGATGTACTAAAATCTCTCCTGTTCTCAACATTTGCAATTTACAAAACTATGTCATTTATTCCTTTGTGGCCAAATCTGCAACCGAGAGCTACAGATCCTCTCTGGTTCAATGCTGATAAACCAATTGATGATGAAAGTGAAGTAGTGTCATTAGAGCTTGAACATCAAACTTGGGTCTGATACAGCTTAATGTGTGTTATATTTTTCTATGTCCTATTTATAATAAATACAAATAAATTGCAGAGAGAACAAATTCAAGTGGAAGGGCATGACCATATTCCTATTGGCAAATCAGCAAGTGATGTAGGTTAATTTTGTTGCAGTTTACTCCAATTTTGAATACTACTAAACAAATTTACTTTTGGTATACAGTTTAGAAATTCAGAGGAAGAAGAAGAGGAAGAAGAAGAAGAGGAAGGTGAAGGAGAAGAAGAAGAAGATTCAGAAACACATGAAGAAGAAGAGGAAGAATTGGATGATATTGATATGGAAGTTAGCTATTCTCGTCAACAACAACGAACAAGTCCATTGGACAGTGGTACTGATTCCACCGTGATTAGAATGGTTAGTAGTTTCTATGATATATTTAAAAAGTTTTGTTTATTTGAACTATTAATAGTTACCACTTAATATAAAATTTTACATTACAAAGGTTGACCATTAAAAAAATGAGAGAATTAATTTTTTCTTTGTAGAAATATTACAAGGCAATATAAAATTTTATATAAAAAGAAATAACTAACATATCAGTCAATTAATAAGCAACAAATGTTAGTTTTATTTAGTCTTTATATTTTTGAATACTAATTCTGGCCAAAACTCTAATATTTACTATTTATTTTGACAAGTATACTTTTATTTCAGGATGCAACTGGAACTTGAAAATAATCTCAGTTTGTACAACAAAAGTTATAAGAACTTTCGTTGTTTTCAAACAGGTTGCACTTAAAAGTGATTGAAGAATAAATATTCCAGATAAAGAAATTATAAGAGGTAGAAAAGTCTGGTTGTTACATTTAGATTATATTACTAAATTAGATAAAATTATTTGAAAGTTTAATTTATCAACATTGTTTCCTTATTTAAAATTATTTTTAATAAATTTATAGTAATGTAATTATTAGAAATGTGATCTGCTAAGATTTAAACATTGATTAATGCGTTAAATGTTATTCGTGAGCTGATCTCAAGGTATCAAATAAATTGTAATTTGTTTATTAATATTTTCATAAAACATCAATAATTTTTGAAAAAATGTATATATTCTATCTGGAAATATTGATCAATCAATCAGTTTTTCGATTTATTCTAAACATAAACGTAAAACTAACTTTTTAATCTTGTATTTTCTTGAGTATTGTTGACTATGGCTTGAATCTAATTACAGCCATACAGTTTAGCAAATTTAAAATGGTGGAAGTAGAGTAATTATCGAATTGCTAATGCCTAATAGGTAAAAAGCGATAAAAAAGTTTGAAAAGTGAAAAAGGTATGAGGGAACAATATATCACTATTCGAAAGAAAGATATTTTTATGGATCTAAATCATGTGCCAGAAGTACCAAAATAAGTTATTAATATTTCTTAGATTTTAGCACTCATGAATAAACATTAATTTTAGAAAAAAAAAGAAAAATTAATATTTTTATTTTAATAGATGAAATCACCAAATTTATTTTAATTAAATGTCAAATTTTCTCTTTGACTTAATAACATATTATCACATTATTTATTCATAGTTCCATTTGAATTTTCTGTATAGTCTTTTAGTGGATATTCCAAGTAAAAAGGTAATATGGTTTACGCTATAAGAAATATATAAAATACATTAGGCTAGCGTAAGTGAAATATAGTGTCTCATTCGGAGAGTTGAAAAATTCGCCTGTCTTCGCACGACACGGCTGCTGGAAAAGGATTCTACATTTAGAAAAGATTTCAAGCCATGTATCGTTCATAATTCATTCATATAAAGTCTACCTACCTTATTATTTTTAAAAACAATGATTTAATAATTATTGGATCAGATAGAAATAAGTAAAGCTGTTCGACGATCGATCAATGTCTATTCCAGACATAACAGAACCATCCCGATAGATACACCGATACAAATACCTTTTTTGCTGATAAAATTGCAACTATTAAAAAGTTACAGCATTATGTTTTAATAAAAAAATAGTATTTTTATTTTATTTTATTAAGAATAACAAGGATGTCTTTTTATAAAACGTCAATAATAGTATAGAATTCATAAAAAAACTTGAACTAAAATAGTAAAACAACCGTTTTCAATTAACAATGAATGTATTGCATTTTTAAATTCATCCATAGGTATCTGCGAGGCTGTTCGGCCAAAAGTTTCACAGTCTTTTCAGCTGGTTAAGTTGTGTTAGTAATTATCAGTTGCTAAACATTTAAACAATTGTATCTGCGTATCATATTACTCTCTTGAAAGGGAAGCTTTGTTGTCGTTTTATTTGCAAATTTTTTAATATTTTGCTGTAGTTTTTTGTTCTTATCGTTTTTACAAGATCCAAATCTCCTGTATATAATTAATAAAAAGTTTTTCTATACATTTTTTATCAGAAATCTTGGGGCGAGATGATAAAGTCATGCTTTTATGGCATTTATCCGATGTGTGTGTAAATTAGTTACTATGACATATTTACTCGCGAGCATTTTAATAAATCTTTATCTTATATTCGGCGATATTGGAAAGTCAGTGAAAGATCTGTTTTTTTTTTGTTTCAAGAAGTTGGTGTTAACGTAAAGTAGGTGGTTCATATGGAGTTACTACGAGCGAAATTGCAGTAAGTTATTCTTAAGAAAGTCTTTCTTAATGTATAACAATAATAAACAAATTTAAAAATTGATAAATATATTAGAATTATTAGTAGAAAGAATAAATGTACATTATCAGGTTAGTAAAATATATATTTTAATAAATAAAAGTAAAATCATAATCAAGTGACAATATTTTACGCTAGTGAAATAGTACATTACGCACCAAGGGAAGGGAATTATTGGTAAGTTCATAGCTCGCCACTTTTCCTCCCGTATGCGTTTAGAAAAGTGAAAACTCCCACTCGTTCTAACAAAAAATAACTAGAATGTATTTAAAAAAAGTTATACATGACTATATTGAATATAAGTTAAGACATTCATGTAGTGGCAAGTTCGTCGTGATCATCTATTTTCACTTATAGTCATTTAAAACACTAGGTCGCCTACATTATGGTTCAAGGATTATACTGAAAATGTAAATTAATTAATGCTACTGATCTTCTGGCGCTAGTTCGAACTAGCGAAATCTCGTCAATGATATTTTATTTCTGTGTTGGTCATTACCAGTTTTACTGCTAGTAACAAAAAAGTAACAAAATTAAATTTGTTTTATTATGTATTTATCATATACAGATGTAAAATTTATGCCAAGATCATTGTTGGCGTTACGCGTTACTAAGAAAATTAATGATAATTCTCTGTTTCATTGATTTGTTGATTCGTTTTCTATTTTTCCAACGTCCTACAATATTTATCGCTAAATCCCTACGTTTATAAAAGTTAGTTATTTTCATATATATTGTAGCTTCATTTTTAGTTTTTTCCATACACTTTATTATAGAATGTAGTAATCGAATATGGAAAATGACCATAATAAAAATGGAATGATAGAGCAAGGAAGCGTCTATTAGATATTTTTAAAACAGAAGCAATCTTGAATATCAATAAAAACAACTATAAAATGTTAAGAGATATATGTAATATATTTATTTAACGATTCTATCACGAATATTAGGTAAAATAACGCATCTTCATGAAATCTTGGTTGTAATTTGTGTTTATATTCTTATTTATAGACTTATTTTATCTTGGAAATTAACGAATTTTTGCAATAGAAAATCGTCATACGCGTAAGAAATTTAAAAATGATGTTCAATATACAGGAATAACCAATTTAGAATGAGAGAGAGAGAGAGGGAGAGAGAAAGAGAGAGAGAGAGAGAGAGAGAGAGAGAGAGAGAGGAGGGAGATGTATCAAGTAGAGGGAGGAAGAAAAGTTGTAACGGTGACGGCATGGTGTGCGCGCGACTCACAGACTCAAAGTACTTGGCTGATCGTATACTCACAAGCCACGGCTCAAGCTCTGACTACCGAGCAGAGCGACCCCTGAGCTTCAGTCGGGTGAGCGTTCACAAGCACGCGACACGTGCAAATTGCTGCCAGAGTGTACTGGCTCAAGTCACATTGCTTAGAAAACCACGTGTTACTTTACTAAACCTGTTACTTGCCGTTTATTTAATTGTTGCTCTTAGACATTCCTTATCGAGCTTTCCCGCCCTCCTTGGTAACATCTACATCTCTCCTACTGTTTGAAACGCTTCATATTGCTAATCGTGCTAGAAATCTATTGTTTGCAAAAAAATGTGACAATTTGCATTATGAGTAGTGAATTGAACAAGTGTGCGTAACAAGATTTAATAGAGAATGACGGAATGAGCGTCAAGTAAAAGTAAGTCGACGAGTGATATATCAAATGGTTTTACTGAACACGTGCCGATTTAGACAAATGTACGCAAGTAATGAAAAAATTGCTCACGATATGGATTTGCGAAATGGCAAGAATTATGCGAATTCACGAGGACTACTCAGATATAGGCATAGCATATAATTTTGCTATTTCAGATGCTTAAACGGCACAACAATATAATCAACAGGCTAGGGCAGCCTTAATTAACGTGTCTATGCATAGCTTCGTTGACAATAACGACAGCATTGTAAGTGGAATGGCAGACACTGATCGACTATAATCAGTAAGTCTAAAACTGTGGATGCTTTTACAATAAGTGTTTTTTTTACGATCCGTACGTAATTTGAAATATTCTTTAACCAATTATCGCTACGCGCTGTTAATCTGTCCTATTAATAATTTTGTGATTATTATTTTAAGAATTATGCAAAATAATAAGCCAACCAATCGGCACAACAATTTTTTGCAGTTATTTTATTATTGAAAATAGTCAACAACGAATCTTGGGCAAGCAATGTCTTGATTAAAAAAGAAAAACGATTGAAGCATAAGTACAATTTCAGTAAGCTACCGAGAAATACAAATTGGCTTGTGAGCTGTAGCAAGTGAGAAATACTATGTTGTTTGTGCACGGCCCTGCGAGGTCTCTGACCGACCGTCCGCGCCTCTCAACTTGCCAAGCTTACAAGTACTTTGCTTTTTCTGGTATTATACGTTGAGCTTAGTCACTTTTATTTTCAAGTCAACTACGTCCATGTGCGCGGCTATTGCTTGAACATCGTACTTTTACGAGTCAAAATTTATTGCTAAATTAATTTGCTACCAAATGAATATGTCAATCTTGGTACTTCTTATGGGTTTTACGAGCAATGATAACTTGTAAAAGTCTGTTTGTATTTGAAATTTCGCGAATCATTTCCAAATAGATGACCATAAAGTTCGTGTTATATGAAAACTTGGAAAAGTTTCATGTTATACAAACGACACAAATGCTGTATACAAACCATTCGGGAAAATTATGGTAGGGCGCGAGTCAAAATACATATTTCTCGACTAAATAGCGTAGAAAAAAGTCTGCTTAATCATTCATTATTATACGAAAAGTTAAATCGCCAGTTGAACAAAAAAGTACTAATATATTCTACGAAAACATGAAAATCCATCGATAGGTCTTATGGACAAAAAGTAAGAAGAAGCACAAAAGATCTGAATGTAAATATAGTGGCGATCATCTGAGTTTGGTGGGGCGCTGTTGCGCCCTGCGTGAAGACTACCGCGTTGGTTGCTTGCTGCTCGCCTCTCCTCTGAGTCTTTGCCCGCTCTGGTGCATTGACCGCGGTTGACCACACGTCATCAAATGTGTGACGTCACGGCGACTACAGCAGAACGTAGTGTAGTAAGTTAGCCTACGTCACGCTTCGCCACCGCTGAAATTGTTCATCTTTCATTTTTCTTACTCGCTCCTGCAATTATTCTTGTCAAACATTTCCTTTTTGACAACACTACGATTCTATTCATCCAATATATATTGTCAGTCACATCATATGGCGAAATTGTGCAATTATTTTAAATATTTATGCTTAAGTAAGAACAATCAGAACAATAAGATTAAGAGCTTATTTAGATGTGAAAATTAATTGAAAAGAACATTCTCGAACACTGTCCGATCAAAGACAATTAATGTAAGAATTTGTTAAAACAACACAGACCAGTGTACACTATGTAGAAGTGCATACTGTGTAAGATCCTTTGCTTTCGAATTTACTGCGATTTCAATTTCGTATATTTCAGTTTGAATCGGTCATTTGTTAATTGTTTTAATTTAAATAAATTATTTTATTGTTAATTGTTCTGACATTCATGATTTTTATCATTGAAAATTCGATCCTTGCGTTATTGCAAGTGTCGCTTAACTATTTCAATTTTGAAAAAGACGCCAACTTCAACCGAAATACTCATCAACTAAAATCGAGCAATTTTTTGCTCACTGTTTGTTTCTTATGGGTACAGTCAGAATTGCTCGACTTTTTGCAATTTCTTTCGTCAACTTTTCTTATTCGATTTTGTGAGATCTTCCAGTAGGATACATACATTTGAAGCCATTCCAGACTTTGCACATATGAATTAATCTAACAAATAATTTGTAGACAAATTTCAGAAAATTTCCATTGTTCTTAAACTTACTCATTTTGAAGGAAGCCGCTGCGTCGTTTAGATTCGCGAGAAAGTAAGACCCTGCTGTAACTTTCTCTTGCAAGCAAACGAGCGCAGGTCACCGGGCATCAACCTTACCGCCTCCCTCTCTTCCATTTTGTTACTCTCGAATACCTTTCTTTTCTCTCTCCTTTTCTTTTTTTGCAATCAGTCAATTGGTCCAACTGGCTGATTACAATTCATTACTTGGCCGGCGTAAAATAAACGATTCATCATTATATCGAATATTTTAGATCGAACATTTTCGTTGGATGTAATTATAAGAGGCTTTTTATATAAGAAGATATTAGACGTCGAACAACGGACATCGATGATGTACCGAAATTTTCAAGTTAAAAAATAAATTGTTTGTTTTACATCTGAGTGTGTCCGTAATTGTGCAGGATGCGAGCAATGATAAAAAAATATAAATCTACTATATTAACATACTCTTTTCACCATGGTAAACGTCTAATGGTCAATGACCAACGTTCGAAGTCTTTTTACGTAGAAAGTCCCTAACATTTGTAGCACTATTTTTTTGATTATTCATGTTGGCGTAACGACATGACACGATATAAAATAACCTTTGCCGTTTATGTGACAAGCTAGCCTTTACTACTCTTGTAATTCTGTTGATTGTAATGATGATACTGTGGTATTCAGTTATATGAGATACTTGAGTTGTTATTTTATAATCTGTTATCTTTTTAGGTTTATAGTAGTGGCAATATATGAAGATACATTCGTTATGTACATAATATT
The DNA here is from genome assembly GCF_024137745.1 of Phymastichus coffea. NCBI lineage: Eukaryota > Metazoa > Arthropoda > Insecta > Hymenoptera > Eulophidae > Phymastichus > Phymastichus coffea. The sequence goes on from NW_026706872.1 coordinate 1,525,562, forward strand.
ATACACCGATTTGTATGTATTATCTTTGCATAGACTATTTGCAACATCTAGCTATTTATCTAAATACTAATTTTGCAATCAAAACAATTTTTAAATAGAATTATTAATTGACATTTTATTTTTTGCTTATCTTAAATAACTTGTTATTTAAAATCACTGAACTGTTATTTCAATTTTTTAAATTTTGTTTAAATTGTTTATGTATACCGTACCCTCATACATTTTACAGAAAACTCACCTGTATCATGCAATTTGACTGCAGATAACTGGAGACTAAAAATTAATTTTTCATCTGCACGCTACAAACTAGCTCTACAAATTACAATTTAGATTTTGACTACCAAGTCTTAAATTTGGATTTTATAAAACAACGGTAGGCCAACTTGCATTAGTAACAATGAGTCCAACACAAAATTTCTGCTTCGTAACTTAAATCATAATAGTTTTTATTATTTGAAACAATACAATCTCCAGTTATACGATGCCTACTCGTATGTTAATTTTATCTTTTTTAAAGGCCCAGGTAAAATATCTTTTTATCTTTAACATACTTAGGGTCTTGGTCATGGACTAATTTCTGGCAGAAAGTCACCTTTCCTTATATATACTTGTCTTATTCAAGTACGCATTTATGTATGTGAAAAATTAGTGTGGGAAGAGGATGGGAAACAGATGAATTGAAGACATATTAATGAAAAAAATTACTGTCCAATTACCACGTCGTCTGCACGAATACGCAGCTTTTTACATAAGAGTGGATATCGTACTGTAGCTTATATGTACGAGATACTTACAACTCAGGTGTGTGTGTGTGTGTGTGTGTGTGGGTGTGTGTGTGTTACTAAGACACATCACACATAAGGAATAATGATAATACAATGTTTAGCAAGTAAAGGAGCTTAATACGTTAACTGCAGAATACGAGGTATATGAAATCTAAAAACAGTTTATAGGGGTACTGTATTTTATATATCTAGGTTGCTAAGGTATGTAAACTGCGCGCTGTACTTTCCGCAGTCGGAATTTACAATACGCATTTTATGCGTCGTACAAAAATCACATGAAGAACTAGAAGAAACATAGCAAGCTTCTAGCATATGTAAGAGTTATGTATCTATATTTTATTGTTTTGTATTTACTTTGTATGTAATTCCCATTTTTGGAAATAATCTCATTTTTTTACAATTCGAGAGTCAAAGATAAGCCTCTCAAAACTATGAAAAGATTATGGTCAAAAAAGTCATACGCAATCACAACGTAATAATACCGTAGTCATATAGCCAGTTATCTTTTATAATTTTATTTTCTAAATTAACTACGTCAACGGAATTCTGAATATTGATATTCATTTTATTTCATACGATTTTTAATCTTAATATAGGACTGTAGAAATAAAGTCATGAATCCATTATATTATAAAAATCTGACAGAAAAACAATAAATTATTAACAATAAAGTTGCAAATGTAATTTTAAAGTATATAATTATATGTATATTGTTTTTTTGTTGTTTTTCTGTTAATAAAGCCTGAAGAGGTCAGCAAATGTGCTCACAAAACGTTGCTGAATATAATTAAAATTAAGTGAATTTCCATCTCTCACCATTTCTCTTCTTTCCATTGTTACAAAATTTATCATTCAAGAAAACTGTTTTCTCTTTTTTATATTTTGAAATAAGATTTGTATTGAATTGCCACATCGCTGTAATTCCTATTTGTAAATTAATAATGGAATTAATTTTAAAATTGCCATAAGTTAAAGAAATATATTCTGAATTCTTATACTGATAGAATTGATATTATAAAACGTTCCTCAGTAAAAATTACTACAAAACTTATGATATACTCTGACTATAACAAATATCGCTATCTAGTATATTTCAAATGTGGAAAGTTTTACTGTGTGTAATATAGTAAAATTTACTAGAACCATAGTAGGTATAAATAGAATACAGAAAATTAGCTCGGTAAAGTTTAACATATATATAGCAAGTACTACCGATTTGGGAAAATAAATGAAAAAATATATTTATTCTGCCAATTGCGAGAATTGAACTACCATCTATTCACAGTTTCTGAAACTCATGGTCTGCTCAGTTTCTTGTGTATACATACTACGCAGTTTTAGTTTAGTTTATTTAGTTTAGTATTTAATGTCGGTGGCTCTCTTACTGACAGACCGATATGCCAATATATAAGCGTGATTTTGTCATGTACATAGATGTATATGGGGTCGGAGCTCTTCTGGACAAAATTTGGACTACTTTTTACATAGCCATTTTGGTCGCTTGTACGGAAGGAGTGACAGAAATCCTATAGTACCCGGAGTACCAATTCAGATACTGGACCTACAGTTTTATGTGGAATCCGAACCACTAGAGCCATGATTAATTTTGGCACATACACTTAAATAAAAGAAAGTTATTAAAACCTGCTGAGAATCGAATCCCGGACGTTCACATAGAAGAAATATGCAATTGTTATTGCACACGTGCTAGAAACCTCAACCTAACCCTAGTAATTTTTTATATGTTCATTGTAAAAATTGTTCAACTCATAATTTTTTCTATAGATTGTAACATATATAATAATTAATAATTATTATAACGATATATTTTATTATAGTACCTAATAATTTTGTTATTTATTGTAATAAATTTTTCAATACCATTGTATCAAAATTATTATGTCCATAGTAGGCATTAATATAAGTTTAATAAATTTAAAAATGACTCTAGTACATCCTACAGTCACTATGTTTTGTAGTAAATTTTACATAATTATAGAACATTTTATTATAACAATTATCTTAATGTATACAAAAATTTTTTCATTTCATTAAAAAATGATGCATTATTTTGAAACTACGATTTGACATAATGTAAAAAAAGTAACTAATTATTTGAATAAAACAGTATATATGAAAAATGTTTAAAGCGAATCGATATGGAAATATAGAATACTAAAGTTACGTTTTGGTCCCGATAAATTAGCATTTGTCGATGATTCTTAAGATCAACTTTTTATCTTTCTATTTTGCAGTAGTTATAAGACGACGTAACTTTTATAAAAATATATTTGATTTTCTGTTAGTGAAATTTTAATATTATAAAGATGTAATTCTATCTCATTATAATTAATTGGTAGAATCGACATAAATATCGAATGAATCGAACAAAAGAGGACTCGCATAGCAGTCGAGAAATGTTAACACATACTGCGTAGTGTGAAGATTCGGAATTATGGATTATTGAAAGAATTAAGTTATTAATACATTGAACATTTTTTCGTAAAATAGTCTTTATGTTTATAATTTTGCTTAGCTTATGAACATTTTTGAATAATTGTAACTCCACAACCAATATATTATTTATCTGTTGTTCTTGAGTGAGTGTGATTGACATTAATATTAAATTAAAGTTTAATATTAATGTCAATTAATGTTAATATTACAGTTAGTTAATATTAACAAAATTGATATATTTAACTAGGATCAGTTACAAAACGATGATCAATAAATTGTGCTACCTAAGCCATTATAATCAAAAATATGTTATATACACGTCTACTCGTAAGAAATTAAGAACTAGAAAAAGAGACTAAAGGAAGAACCTAACAGTTACTGAGATGTGGCAAAAGGGAGGTAGGAAGGGTTGAGGACAAGTGAAAGTAATAGATTGACATAGCGTTAAGGTACAAGGTTGAAATGCGTTATGAGTGGAAGTGTCCTAGTTGTGTGTCTCAGGGTTTCCTTCGGCGCGATGTCATACAGCGCGTGACCTTGACAGACAAGTTGGCCATCGTAGCGTCATCTCTACATCACTGGGTGAAGGGCAACTTTCAGGGTTAAAGATTCAATCAGCGGATTTGGCATTGATTGACGGTGAGGACACAACCAATGCAATAGCCGTTTCTCATTTGATACTCCAGTGATCTTGGTCTTCAATCATCAAAGAACAAGTCCTCGACACTTGTGTCTACGTTCTATCAAGTTATAGCAAATGTGAGGTCGCTGGCGATAGTTGATAGAGTTTTTAGCTCTAACTACCCGTCATAGATAATTAAGTTGAGAGTCGATAGAATCGAAAACGCGTCGTACGAGTCAAACCAATATTATTTTGGTTCAAGCATATAAATTGATTGAAAAAGACAAACGAACGTAACAATAACCCCAGTAAACGAGAATTTCACCTTCGTGCACAAAATCATTGTTGGCTGAGTCGCGCAGGAGCGTGTGCGTGGGGTTTCTCGTGCGCGAAGTTTTGCTGTTGCCTTTGCAGAGAGAGAGAGAGAGAGAGAGAGAGAGAGAGAGAGAGAGAGAGAGAGAGAGAGAGAGAGAGAGAGAGAGAGAGAGAGAGAGAAAGAGAGAGCTGCTCAGCGCGTGTCGTTCTGGCTGGTGGCCGTGGCTATGGCCTTAGAACGATTGCCCCTCACCGCTCCCCTCCAACTGTTCGTTCGACCCCCGCCTCCCCCACTGACGGTCGACGGTATGTGCACGCGCGCGGTCCGAAGTCTAACCGCTAGCTCGAGATCGAGAAAGACCGCGTCGGACTATCGGTTGAGCCAAGTGTGAGCAAGCGAGAGAGGGATCGCGAATAACGACGCGATGCTTACGCCGTACATCGTGTGCTTGGCGCATGCAGCTCTAACTTACAGACTAAAGTAGAGAGAGGGACAAAGCCCGAGTTGATCGAGTAAGAGGGAGAATGAGCTATGAACCTCTGTTTAGCCGAGCTGCTCATAGCTCCTACAATTGCAAGGCGCGACTGGTTGCCTCTATTAACGCACGTTTTCTCTTACATTTTGTTGACGCTTCGTTGTTTTTTAAATTTTTTATACCGAAAACACTACAATATCGCTGTCCCTCTCCTTCTCAACTGACTTTTTCATTGTCACATCCATTTCATATTAGTCTTGCACCCGCAATGTTCTCGAAGTATATATTCGCGCAAGCATGTAGCGCCAAAGAGGCGCGTGGGGGCGGCTGAGCAGACGACGTCAAAGACGAAGAGTACGAGAACACAAGAAGTGACGCAAGTGCAACGCGTTGTTCAGTGCCGTGTTGCAACGTGAATTGTGTTTACACGTGCGACTTGGGTACTCCAGTTTGGGAAATTGTGTTTGTGTTTAAAAACAATTGGTTTATCTCGACAACCATTTGCTTTAGTAATTGTCTCACTTGGCAGTCTTCACTCCACTCACAACAAGAGCCATTCGTATTATGAACTTGTGCGCGACAGTCCACCGACTTTGCAACTTTTGGTGTCTTTTGTTTCAAAACATTAGTTACTACCAGTAGTATAAGCAGCACTAGTTAAATAAGCAAAATACATGAACGAGCAAGTGCAGCAACGACTGACAAGCACTGACAATTTGAATAATCTGTTGTCATTTTTACTAATATTAATATTTATTGTTTTTTAACCTTGTGTTTCCCATTACTCGACCAAATACTGAAGTTTATTAGGCGCCTAGATTTTCAAATTGAGCTTTCTTTTACGAACACGACGGATACAAGATAAATTAGTTATATCCAAATACCAACGCCATAACTGCAGGTGAGCATAATAAAATATAGCGCGCGTGTGTGTGTATGTGTAACAAAGATTGTTAAGTTATGAATGCAGATGCTTTGAAAAAACATCCAATATATAGACTTAATTTTAAAAATTATAACAATAACAACAATATACAAGTACACACACACACACACGCGCGCGCGCGCGCGTATGTATATACTTCTATATTGTTATTGTTATAATTTTTAAAATTAAGTCTATATATTGGATGTTTTTTCAAAGCATCTGCATTCATAATTTAACAATCTTTGTTTTGCAATAAAAAATACCTCGGAGAATAATAAATAATTTCAGAAGATTTGAGTGTTTTGCAATCGCGGTCTCGCGCGACCTTGTCCTTGAGAGCGTCAAGAGCGTGCCGACAGCTAACACTTTACCGGACGTTTGGTTATACACAAGTATTCAAGTATCATATATGTTCGAAAGCGTCATTCGATGTTCTCCACGCGCCTGCTTTGTAATTTTAACAAACAGGATGAAATGAATTTTGCGATTGTACCATTTTTAATCTTCATTTGCTTTAGTGAAATTTTGTTTTTCACAAGTCAAGTTTCAAAACTAATTTTCGTAGAGTAAATGTAGCTAAACCTTCATTTGATTCAATTTCTTTATTATTCAATCGCTTAAAATTGTAAATCTTTCAAACAATCCTTTCTTTTTATATCGTTACTATAACATGACCTTAACAATGTTCATGCAACTGATACTAATATTTTGACAATCTCGAATAAAATTGATTAAATAAAGTTCTTAAAACGTACTTATTCAAAAAAAATACTTCATACTGTGTATCTCATGAAAGTATGTACATAGTTTTTTCTAAATTGTATAAATCTACTTACGTAAAACTTCGACACTTTTTATTAAAACTATATAGTTTTCATTCTCGCCTATTTGCAATTTTCTGAACCGTGCAAAATGATGACCTCGTTGTTGTAACAAATAAAAATATTATAGGTATAGATTATTTAGAATTTGAATACCTCAGCTACTAAATAAATTAGATTTTGAAATTACATTTTTAAACTATAACTAGCCTGTGATGCGGCCTTGTAAAAGTGTAAATAATAAAGTATAGAATTATAATTCAATATAAAAGTATATTCCAAAGTATTTTACTTCTCTGGAGAGAAACCATTGATTGTCGTAAATTAGTTCTATTAGGAAACAAAAATTTTTAAAAGATCAAGACTTTTAACTGTTGATAACAAGATATAATGTGTCTTGTAGCGCTCTTTGCACTATTTAGACCAAATATGTGCTTAAAAATCGTATTATAAACTTTACAAATGAACTAAAAAGTGACTCTTCTTGCCCTTGGTTCACAGTACACTATTGCACACGCTTGCGTACGCTCAGGCCAACCTTTTAAGTGTCACGTAGAAAAATATGATTCGATATATGTGCGAGAGGTCAATTTATTCTCGTATCTATTTTTTGCAAGGTTAGTCACTTTCTCGTATTACATTTGTTAATTTTTGTCGATAAACCTTAATAAAACTTTCATATAAAAATAATAAACAAAAAAATAAAATAATAAAATTTTTTTTAGATTACAATTAAATCGTACTTTTCTATACAAAAAATAGAAAGATTTCTCCATGTACAACAATTCATTGAGTAATCTATGCGTATAAAAATGTTGAATAAAAATGTTTGAGTTTCTGTACAAGCAGTTGATAATGCAAGTTTTGAATAATGAATTACTTAAAATGTCTTTATAGATAAAAAACATTTATCTTGGCTTTATATCATAGTAAATGAAGATAAAAACGATCGAAGTCAATGAGCAGTAAATATGCGTGATATGTACTAAAAGATATATATGACATTGAGTGAAATAAAAAAAATTTTCAATAGATACTTAAAAATTCTCATTATCGAAAAATTAAGAAAACATATATGATTCTCTCGAAAATTAGAACGCAAATGGTTATCATGGAGTGATTCATTTTTTGTTTACTATAAGATACAATATTATAAAACCCACATATTTAAAAAAATGAAAAGTCATAGCTTATTGAATTTATTAAATTATTCTAGTTTTTAATGAATTGATTAAAAAATAGCACATTGTCTAACAAGGGCGTAATAAATGTTTTTACATATGGCGTTTAAAGTGTTAGCGCGTGTTGAATTTCCGAGTGTCATGATAAGTATACTACATTTCACCACTGTAAACTAAGGGGAACCTCAATCGTCTTCGGCCCGAACTGTATGATACTGATTTTCCAAACTATCTTTTCGCACGAATGACGAAAATATAGTTTTCGTTAAGAGAGCGACCAAATAATGACGAAGATGTGATTTGAAGGCTACGGTGATGAAAAGTAGTATATTGACGACGGGAGGGGAAATGGCAACCCCTTTACATCTATACATTAGCGACCGAAGTGAAACTGATACTTTCCCTCCCTAGATTAATAATAAAATATTACTAATATTAAATAAACCTTCTCTATTTATACATAGATAAACAATTTCGTGAAAATTGCCCTAATTTGAAAAATATTTATAGAATACGCTTTTGATTTTCCGGCTTTTTGATTGCAGAAGGTGTGGTTCATCAGAAAATACTTAATGTTAGCTATACATATTCATTAATTTGGAATTTTATATGTGTACTGTAATAGATTATAAACCTATCTAGGAATCAAAATATCGTTCAGTAAATAATTGAAATAGTTTGATAGGTATTTTAATTTGTAGAATTCGAATCCGAATTCAGATTAACACCATAAAAAAAATTAAATTAAAAAAAAAAAAACAAGAATAATGTTTTTTAATAATTTTAGCAATTATATTGGAAAATAAAAGGATATGATAAGCATGCCACGTGATTAGCCCTAGTTCCTTTAATTGCTATGTATTCTATAGATTGATTAATCCTATTTGCAAGAGCGTGCGCGCAATTTGAAATTTCTATAAAACTTTCTCGAGTTAAGGCATATCATTCGTAGAATTATTCACCTAATTTAAATAATTTAAATAATTTGAACGGTATTGATTCGAGAGGATATTCTGATATTCGTATGAATATATTTATTTATTTAATAATCAAAAGCAATCTCTCACGTACATATATTGCCTTGCTTGAGGTACAATAACGAAAGACCTTGCAAAATTTGAAGGTTATGCGTGAGTCAAGCTTATGATTGTAAGCATTCTTTGAAAACATGGAATTATGTTGCCATTGAGGAAGGTAAACAAGCCTCTGACAGTTTGAAAGAGAAAGAAAAAAAGCAAACGTTAATACTCTCACTCTCATTATACAGAAATATAACACACCTATCATTGTTTCAGTATTCAAAATTTCATAATTTAATACTAAATTTATATATACAACATTGATATTAAAACTAGAAAAATCATAATTTTTATTGAATATATTAAAGAAAATATTCATGGTAATCTTAAAAACACAACAATATATTGAAAGTAAAAAAAGAAATAAGAACATGTATTATACTAGAAAGCGCTGTAATAGCTACCTGAAAAAATGTGTATTCACATTTAAATCATATGCGATACACAAATGTTTATTGAACTTATCTAAAAATTTTAGCTGTTCACATACCATTTATATTCTTGGAAAAATGTTTAAATGATACAGTTTGTTTGAAATGTGCAAGACCTCTTCAACTAGAGAGTGTAATAAAAACAATCAATTAAATGTATAAAATAAAAAGCTATAACTACAACAAATAAATAGTGACAACTTATAAATAGATCATATAGCTATCGACATGATGAAATGTAAAAATATGAAATGTCAAATCAGTAGAAAACGTCTGCATATTGATTTCATTTTAAATAAAATGTAACTAGAATATTTATTAACATTTTTATGCTATTTATTACCATTTTAACTATCAGTGTATTCATTATCAATAATCAGTTTAACGGTTGAAAATATAAGTAATTTAAATGTTTAAAAAAAACTAACAATAAGTCAAGAATTAATAAACGCAGATAAAAATTACAATCGTAAGAGTGCATTAACCCCATGCGATTGTCGAGAAGTGTATTAAGTTCAGAGTGAGAAAACTCAAGAGTAAACTTTCTCCGAGGTTCTAGCGAAAGTGAGAGGGATAATGTGCAAATTCAATTGCTCCCTTCCTTCTTCAATGACTGAGTTGGTAATGCCTCACTGCTTTCACCGCGCAATACGTATATACTAATGGTGTTGAGAAAAACTCGAAGTTCATCGGCACAGATAAGTGTTTCATGTCACGAGATATTTTTATATTATTTCAATAGATTTAATTGAAAAATAAATTCAAGTTTGCGAAATTGTAAGGTTTCGTATCTACACCTTCAGCTAGAATATTTTGCTATTCATTTTACTATAGAAAAAAATGAATTCTAATAGAAAATACAACTTGCATGAATGACTACGTTTCCATTTCGGTAATTTACATGATTTAACTTATTAAATGATTTTTATGTGAATTTAGTTTAGATGATGGATTATAGAGCACAAAATTCTAATTTCGAGGAATATGACAAAGAACTGTGAATAAGACTTTTGAAGGAACTTATTCTCTCTAGTGATGTATAGCACACTCCGCACGTTTGTCTTCATCGTCTTTTTTACAAATTCATTTTAATGCACGAATATAGATCAAAACATTTATTGGCGAAATTAAAAATTTGAAAATTTAATATGAATCAAATCTCATTACTTAATATATATGATATAACCGACCATATTATCTATTGGTAAATCAATATGCAGTTATGTTGATACTTATGATTAAAAAATATTATTAATGGAGTTTCACGTTTTTATCATCCGAAGTTTTATCTTGAAAAATCATTAAAAAGTTTAAAAAATACGATAAATAGTATAATATAAGTTCTAAAAATATTATAGTTTTCTATAACCATATACTTCACAATGTAAATAATATACTTATACACTTCGGTAAACGTGCACGGATGTAATTAATGAATATTCAACAACAAAAATTTCTAACACTTTAAGTAACTGAATTACTGTAATCGTAATAATCTATAGATATTTATATATATCCTTTATTATCTGTTTTGTTTATTCGAAGCTAAACTTTTGCATAGAACAAAATTCAATTAATTTTTCTATCACAAGGTAGCATTCGATTTTTATTTTGAAGTTCTTTTTTTTAACATCCCTCTATTTATGCTCCAGTGCTAATCAGCGACGGAAGCTTGCAATATGTTTGAGAACAAAGCACATGAAACTTTTTTCAGTGGTGCTTGTATCAATCAGCAGGAACTGAGAATCGAAACCCGGGCCTACAGGGTGTGAATCCGTCGCAGTACCGACCGAGCCATTGCAGGCCTCATGATTTTGAGGTTAATATGATTAAATCGACCAATTCATATTAAATTCATGCAAACTGTATCGATACATTTTTGAACGTTCAATCAGCTACGATACACATACACACACACAAACGCACATAAAACCACCTAACAGTTGATCATGTAACTATCTTTCAGACGATCAAATCACACAAACTGACTTTTCTTTGATACGTTCTTTTTTTATAAGAGAGAATAATAAAATAATCATTTATTTAATAATCATTATATAGGTGATTCTTAGCAATTACGATGGGCTCAGAGAAATCAGAGACATCAGACTGATTTTTTTAGATTTTGCACACTTGTTGTATTGAAGTAAAACTTTTCCGAAATTTTCATTTAGAAATGATAGTTATATCAAAACTTATTAGCTAATAAGGAAAAAGATAAAAAATTTCCAAAAGGCTATATTTCAAAAACTATTAAAGATATCGAAGTCGAGCTTATTTCAAAATACGTGTCACATCTTAATTTTTCAATTCTTTAAATAATTATAACTACAAATAGTATTTTTTTTTTAAAGTTATCAATTTTTATTTTAAACATTTGCGAATAACTCAAAAAGTAGTTTTTTTTGTAATTCTTGTTTTAATGGATTTCTGAGGGTTTTTTCAGAAATTATATATAAAAATAACATGCTAGACATACTGAAAGGCATGGAAAAAAATCAACAACAAAAAATGAATTTTTTTCAACTAGGAAAGAAACTGTTACATATGGCAAAAAATCAAACGATTCTAGATGAATGATTTTACTGCTGGAAAAACTAAAATAAAAAATTGTCAAACTGTAATAAAGCATAATGAAAATTTAAAGTTTCAATGGATAGAGTACATAAATACAACTATACTTCAAATAATTTTCAAATAATCCATGATTCAAGATAACTTGCATAAATATAATATTTTAGATTTTTTCAAAAAGGATCAACTTTCAGGCAAAATCACAAGGAATAAAAAGTAGCTAGAAGTCATCAGAGAATGTGCAAGAATTTTTCCAGAACTTTATGTAAATTTTTTAAGTATTGCAAAAAGTTTACATAAAAATTTTTTAAAAATATTACTTACAAAATTTGAAAAAATTCTAGTGTACTCCTCGATGAATTTTATTGTAAGTACTTTTTATTCTAAGCATTTTTTTGAAATAGCTCTTAATTTTTTAAGCTGCAGTGTCCTGAAGTTTTTTAAAAAATTATTCTCTTCGGACGACATTTTGAAAATTGTCCTATTGAACTTTTCATTCTGAACCCCACCTATCTTTAAGTTTAGAACTTGATAATACTTTTCTATTCATAAATAAATGTGTATATTACCGATTTCATAAACAGATTTTAGATTATAAATATTTTTTAGTCGAAAAAATTGTATTTTTTTGCAAAAATTGTTTATAACGTTTTAAATATTAACTTTGCAATCATTTTGATATCATATTCTGAAAGAGCGTTAAATTTCACGTCGAATATCATGTTTCTCAATTCTTTTAAATACAAATATTATAAGAAAACAATCTAATAAAAAATCATTGAAAATTTAGGATATTAGATCCTTAATGGGTTAAATTTCGATGGCGTTAGAATAATTTAAGTTTGCTGAATATCTTTGATATTCATTAGTATCAACAATTTAAATAATTATTATTGATAATGTTTATGTATTTATCTATGGAATATTTTTTAGCCATTTTTTAATTATTTAGTATCTAATTATCTATTCATATTAACTTTATATAAATGGATTTAAATTATTTCAGAAATCAATCTCTTACTCAAGTAACTCTCATTATCTGTTACTTTAATGTTTCTAAATTCAAAAGAATGATTCGTGTTTATGCAATGCAAGGCTAGCACTGATTTTTTATCCAGTTTTTACAATCTTTTTCGCGCTCACTTATTCTAATATTTAGTATTCTTCCTGTTTAACCGAAATACACCGCATCGTAATCAATTGTCAAAGGTGTGAGGTGGTGTATTTCGGTCAAAAAAGAAGAATGCTAAGTATTAAAGTAAGTGGGCACGAAATAGATTGTAAAAACTAGATAAAAAAATCAGCGTTAGCCTTGTAATGCATAAACACATCATTCTTTTGAATCTAGAAACACTAGAGTAATAGATAATTAGGGTAATTTGAGTAAGAGATTTGTGAAATGATTTTAATTTCTGAAATGTCTTAAATCTATTTACATAAAGCTAATATCAATAGACAATTAGATACTAAATAATCAAAAAATTGTTAAAAAAATATTTCATACATAAATTATCACATTACCAAGTTATTATTTAAATTTTTGACATGAATGAATATCACAACTATTGAGAAATTACTTAAATTATTTTGATGCCGTCTAAATTTAACGCATGGTATACGATTGATACTCTACTAGTTCTAATGTTTGTATATTAAGATATTGCCGTTTTACCAGTTGTAGAACAAACAACTCTTCTAATGTATTGTTTTCTGTTGCGTATTATTGTATTCCTTGTATATCGTATAGATCGACATTGATCGACGATTGGATCTGAAGTGGGTCGAGAACACTTTCGACAAATCCAAAATGACCGAAATATCGCTTTAATAGATTAATTAAATAAAGCATATAAGTTGATGGAAAGTCATTCATTTCATTTCCGTTTTCAAATATTAAAATATTTCCGTCATCAGAGTAATTACAGCTTAATAACTTTTGTTTTAAACAATTGTCATATTCAATACAAGGATTGTCGGCATATAGGTATATATAAATCTGGTTAGTTTTTTTTTTTTAACTGGATAGTTCATTCGGGTTAGATGTATAGTTTAAACCTAAAGTGATTTCCGTGAACAATAAATACTGCATTTTCTTTGTTTGAAATAATATGTTTTTTGTATCATATTAGAGGGTCGAAATATATATGGACACATGATTATTAGTTTTCAAATGAAACCAATATAACAGTTCAATTAATTCTTGCATTATACTATCATGAATATCTATCAACTTTTATATTACGCAATAAATAGAGTTTATATTCTTGAATTCCGTTGAACTGTAGCCAAAAGAAAAAAAATGTTTTCTAAATACTAACGTTTGTTTATTTAAAAAAGTGGTTTTTATTATAAACTTAATTGTGCAAATTCGTCTTTTCATTTAGAACAAATATTTTAAATAAGAATCAAGTATATCCTTAAAAAAAAGCAAAATAAGGGTAGTGTGATTCAATTATATGACAAAGATATTTGTGTAAAAAAATTAAAATACATTTCAAGCTTTGGAAGCTTATCTGCTTTTTCAAATTTTATTCAGAATTGAGGAACAAGATAAATATTTGTTATGAGAGATATTTTTTAATTTAATAATTTAGTACTTTTTATTAATTAAATTATAAATTAAACAATTAAAAATATTAATTGTTAAATATTAATTAAACAACTTTTTCACGTGAAAAATTTTAACGTTGTGGCTCTATCTCAATTGAGATTGCAGAAACACATAAGTTCCCTAACCTTGTTATGCATTTTAGCTTATACACGTAGTAATCTTCGACTACCTTACTACTATTCTCAATATGTAGTGTTCGTATTCAACAAGTAATCGAGAAGAAATTCACTGCCAATAGATTTTCAGCAATTTTCATTACATATATATTTTTTCAATTTTTGTAAAACTATATATATGTCACATTAATCTAAAAGTGCTGCCAGATAACTGACGAAATGCTTCCTTGAATATCTCAGGAAAATTAATGTTCATCTATTATTACTCTACAAAAAACAATTTAGTTTATAACAAAAAAATAGAAGTTTATTAAAATAAAAGTATTTTAAAGCAGGCAAAATAATTTATTAGGAGTGAAGCGAAGCTCCTTATCCCTAACTCCGAATGGATTTTCTCATTTTCAGCACTTATCTTCTTTAAAGTAGTATGTAAAGGAGAATAAGGTATTATATATCTGTCGAGCATTTCAACTAAAGTATTTGCAAATTTAAAAAGCAATGAAGAATATTTCCTCTCATATTAAAAAATGATTCAAAGTATATATATTTTAAAAGTTCAGCATAGTTAAAACCACGGTAAACTTTTGGTAAAGTTACCGAAAGTTAAAAAATATTTTAGAATGATTCGAGAAATACAATGGGTTAGATACTGTTTTATGATATCTTCCTCACTCGATAGTGATAAACGTAAAATTTAAAGATCTTGAATTAAACAAATTTTAGAATGTTATAAGAAAATTGAACTCGCTCAAGCTTAAGTGTTTAAGTAAAGATTATAGTAAATCAATTATAATTACCTTTTCAGAGGCAACAATAAGAGTCATAATAGTGTTATAGATTTTCGAGGCCACTGATTATGTATCTGATATATCGAAAGTTCGAAACTCAAAATATCCGATTCAAAAAGAAAATGTTACTCTTCTTTATTTTTGAAGGTTCGAGTTCTAATTTTTTTTAAATTTATTTTATTTAACGTTGCATCGACAACTTGGCCATTAGCGACTTTAAATACATATTATAATAGTTTTACATTAGTTTTAACTAAATATGTACAAGAAGTATAATAAATACATAAAAGAGAATTGTGATTACTACATAATACAAATAATATTATCTTATATTTTATAAATAAGTTTGATGTCTGATAGGTAATTTATCTCTTTAGGAAACATCTGAGGATCATTGAGCATTTTCTTGACTCTGCTAGGTAGATTATTTTTACTTCTGTCTTTAGTAAAAAAAGGACATTCAATAAAAATATGTGGAATCGATATTATAACTTTGCAGTGATCGCAATTCAATCGGAGCATTTTTTCCAAAATGTGTTGATGCGTTAATAAAAAATTAGATTCTTTCTATTTATTTATCATTTCAGTAAAATAGCTTTAGACATAATTTTCTGTGTATTTCTAACTAGTAATAGAGTCATCTACTAGACGTCGATTGGTCGACTTGTTTGACTAGTTATAATCGATTTGTTATATACTTGTAGTAGTTTTGTATGAATAATTTGGATAAGACGATTTTTAGTGTATGGATTAAGTAGTTGCTCGAACATATGATCAGAATTGACATAAAAAATAACATTACTGTATCCTCTTGATTTGGTCAAATCAAGTGCTCTGAGAGCAGAGATACATTTTGCTTCAGTCTCGGAATAGGACCTATGCAAAATGATCTGAATTTTGTTTTTGTCCTGAAAGATTATTCCTGCTCCAGAACCTGAAATATTTTTAGCACCGTCTGTATAAATTACGTTAGTTGAATCTAGAAGGGGATTTGAGTTGTGTGCTTGGTTCGAGATTTTCACAATATTACCTACTTCAACCAGATTAATTGGATGGACTTTAGGTATGGTTTCTGGTATTTCCATATCGAGTTCGATAATTATTTTTCCAATCTTTTGGCGAACGGTTGTGGGTAATATTTTCTGTTTACATAAAAATTATTTTCTTCTGTGAATATTATTCTAGATGCAGGCATGAATGATGTCACTGAAAGTTTGCAAGCATATTTATAAATAAGTATTTTTCTGCAATAGCTCAGTAAAGGTATATTTGTTTCCGCTAGTATGCTATAACTGGGGCTTGTGTGGAAAACCCCTACCGTAATTTTGAGTCCTTTTATTGGTCTCCATCTAGAATATGTTTTTGTGGAAAAGAGAGTTCTATTTTTATAAATAATTTTTGTAAAAAATATTTCATACATACATTTATTGGATCGAGACAGAATTCTAATGCTAGTTTATCAATATCAGTATTACTGCGCGCTTTATCAACTAGATTTAGTAAGCTTAAGTAGCTGAGAGGGTAGTTGGAAACTGTGTTTTCTATAACTTCTTTAAGTGGAAGAATTTTCGCTTCAAGCAAAAGAGATTCCTCTGATTTCTGTTTATCCACTTTATTTTTTTAGTAGGGCTGTTTACTTTTTTGAGTTTTTTAGATTTTCCGGTCATGTCAGAATTATCAGTTGTATACGAATTTTCATCTAATGACTAGACTTACTCCGGAGCTTGAGATATACGTACCATCAGATAAGGCAGTTGAGACAGATGATTCAGTAAGCGGACGTTTGAAAGATGATCGAAATCGGAGCGAACAGTTGTTGATTGCTTACGTTATTTATAAAAGTAGTGGGAGAAGGTATTTCTGTTACAAGCAGTTCATGATTTAGAAAAACCTCTTTGTTGTTAATTGAAGTAAATTCATTTGCTTTAGGCGTTAAACTTACTAGAGCCGGCTGAGGAATTTTTTGGTTGAGTTGAGTTTCCTAACATTGTTTAGCTACGTGGCCCGCCTGTTTACATAGGAAACACTTAAGTATATCAGTTGAAGCATATATCCAATACGTAGTGTTGTCTAATTCTATTTTGAATGAGTCTGGAATATTTTGAATACACTTGTCGTGTATGTTAACTCTTGATTGAGTTAACATACAATTGCACTTGCGTAGTTGAGTTGCGTTGATTGTTGACTCATCTGATGTTGGCTCATCTCGTTGTGTGGAGTGGTTTATTAACCTCTGTAGTCAAAAATTGACTCACAGCAGATTATTTCGTAAATTCATAATATGTAATGAGAGTCAGAATTGAGTTACATGAAATATACTACACTATCGAAAAGAAAAGCACTCGCGATCACAACGTAATAGAAAAGGTATAAACACGTCTGACCTGTACGGAGACTATGAGTCGACTGAGTTCCAAAGTGTCTTAAATCATCAAGCAATATATTAAAGTAGAAATATAAAATTTGTAAATTTTATAAAATTATTACATGTTACATTAAATCCATAATTTTTTATTTTAATAGTAACAAAAACACTCAAATATAGAATAGTAGTATATTTTTTAAAGACACTACACCTGAATTTCATGAATGGAATTATAATTTGTACGCTACGGAATTTATTTTATAAGGATCTGGAGTTCCAAAGTTTAAAATACTCGCATGCTTCGAGTGAATAACTAGAAAAATAGAACACTGTTTGAAAGGCTTTTCCTCCTAAGAGAGTTTACTCTTACAAAAACAAAAAACTAGACGCATAGTAATTAATGATATAAATGAGATAAACTCAAAATACTACAAATTAGAGTTTATTTAAAAATTTGAAAATAAAAAATATGGTAATATCTTTATTAGAAAATGTTTAAAAACACGATAAACATCCTTTGACTTTGCAAAATACGTGCGCTCATTGTGACTGTTGAAAAATTATTTGATCATTCCATCCTTACTATTGAAACAATTTGTTCACCCCTGAGTAGTAATTGTGAAATGTGCCGTTCCAATGTTTCCATTCGTTTATTCTTCTTCACAACAGTCATATGATTAGTATTTGTCTTCGTTATTATTTTCTTATGAGAGTCTCCTGAAAAAGATAAGCATACCAAATTTCTGATTATAAAATGATAGTATAAAATAATGATACTGGTATAAAGTGCTAAAATTAATAGATTAAAAATGTATAGACTAGTGAAATAACACTGCCAATTGCATTAATGGAAATTAATTTCATAAAAAGTATAGTAATTAGGTATATGATGTGAAACGTATAATGATGAGACATAAAATACACGCTTTTTCAACAGAGAATATAAAACGTTTTGCATGTTTCAGTTCTACAAAGATATTTAACTTATGTATAATATGTAAAATAAAAAAATTATAGGTATTTTGTACTAATCATTTTCGAGCATCTAGATCAATAGAAACTATCATAATGTACATTAATTCAAACATTCTTTTAACGCTCGACCGATTGATAACATTCTAAATTAAATTTTCGGAAATATCTCATTCAAAAAAATCTGATTTCAAAATATTTGTACAAAATAATCATTTAAAATATCAGATATTTAACTTCTCCATAAATTAGGTGATTATAATCGCCAAAACTGCGTAATATGCTAAAAAAGAGCTTTTAGAAATGCTTGCACGTGTACTAGTAGTGTAATCGATAAGCTACTCAAGGTCGGTGCTTGACTTCACAAGACCCTCACAGTTTTACCATGCTTAGAAATCAATGACCTTCCTCCCCACTCTTCTTAATTCCTCAGATATTACCACAGTACTACAAATAATTTTGATTAATAAAGACAGAAACAATTTTTCGGAAAAGACTAATAATAATATTTCAGAAATATCTTGCAACATTTTACTGTTCATAGTAGTCGTTTCATTTTATACAGGGAATTAACAGGCGTTATAACCGGCAAGATCACAAATAATATAGTGACCGCATACTACTAGAGCAATGGTTTTGTTTATGTTGTATCAACCAAGAGTTATTCCTAATGAAATATCTGTTTTCATTTCAAATTAATCAAAAATTTAGTATATCTACACAGAACTACTCATGGTGTAACGAAACTTTATATTAAGCAAAATGCAAACTTGTCATTGCAAATTTATCTTGTCTTGTCACTATTTTCATTCATTTTTTATCTACTAGCCCAAGATTGGCACAAGAATAAAGAAAATGCTAATGAGTTGAATCTTTAACAAGCAAAATCCCTTTTTTGTGCACATGATTTTTAGCGCACAACGTCAGTCGAAAAAGATAATCATTTTCTTCTAAACTCTCATATAGAGAATTTTGGAACGCTTTTTCATAATCTGATATTACCTTTACATGAAAATGCCAATTACTCTTTAATTTTTACGTTTAAACAAAAAAAAAAACCAATTTTTTTAATCTCTTTGTTTAAGTCGGTTTTTTCATATTGCTACATTGAAACAAGTATGTTATCGCCTGAAAGCGTGGTTTGGATGTCTGAACTATCTGAAACATCTAGGGAATATTTTTTTGCTTACTCTAAATAGCGGTTTTTTGTGATAGTCTGATATAAAATTTTATGATTTATTTACTTGAAAAGTGTAAATCATTTTTTGAAAAATAAAATATTCGCCTGACAAATTCTTTAAATATTCACTCGAGTTTTTTTTTTACTAATACTAATTATTTTTTAAGTATAAAATTGTTTTGCACAGATGGTACTTTTAAAATAATATAAAAAAGTTATAACATTTTTATGAAATAGTTATGAAATCATAATTCATTAATCATTACACTTTGCATGTAAACTTTTCATACAAGCCTCATATTTTATCCTGACTTGAATCGATAGTATAGAGTTATATATATATTTGAATTTCACCTGCACTTTTTCTAACAATTTTTCTTGTCCACACCTGCATACAATCTTCCAGTGCAAGATTCCAGTGAGTGTCAAAAGCAGCGATGTAGGCTTCGATGTGACCTCCAATACCATCAACGCTTCTGGTGTGAATCTTGAATTAGAAAAAAAATCGTTTCAGATCTGAAGTTACGCTCTTCATAATCAAAGGTTGCAGCTGCGGTACACGCGACTATAGAAAATAGTTTTATTTATGGAGATTTCCTCTGTGTGTGTGTGTGTGTGTGTGTGTGTGTGTGTGTGTGTGTGTGTGTGTGTGTGTGTGTGTGTGTGTGTGTGTGTGTGTGTGTATTATTATCATCGTGATTTTAATATATTCCAACTTATTATATTTTCATAAATTCAAATAAAATATAGCGTTGTTATGTGTTTTTTTTTATTAACAATTTAATTTTCGCAATACAAAAGATGAAAAAATTTTTTCCTAGAAATTATAATTTTTACTTTTCATCATTATTCTAAGAGTAAAAAAGAACATGTTATATTCCAGACAATTTTTTAAAATCAGCTCTAGCACACTAGCTGTGGGGTAAAAAAAGTTGAAAACTATGTATTTAAAAAGAAATCTAAAACAATTCCACAGTATTCCACGTAGAAAAATGAACATTTTTTCTCTTATAAATTTTTTCTATTACTTGAATTTAGATAACTGAAAAGTTGTAAAAAAATGTTACTATCCGGGAAAAATACTCGTACGTGCGTCAAATTTGAACAAATATTTGTTGATAACTGATTTTAATAGGGCTTCGAAAAAGCTTTAAAATTATATGTTTAAAATTTTTTTGCTATTACTTTTCGAGAATCAACAAGATCAGACAAGAAATTTTAAATTGTTCAATCTTGAATTTTCGTTTGTAAAAATTGAAAAAAAAATTTCATTGTATTTACGATGCTTATCATTTTAAACTTCGTAAAACAGTTTTCAAACGCGCTTCTGTCCATCTTTAAAGATTGATTTTCACTAAATATATAAAACTTAAAAATTTAACTAATTTTGCTCGGGGTTAAAGTACGCGAATAGCAATATATATACTTTTATAAAACATGCAATTAGAAATAAATACTTTTTAAAGATGTTTCTCTTACATTGTAAACTCTTATGAAAAAAAAAAATATTCTTTTTTCATCGCGAGAATGATGAAAAAAGTTTTCCTTAACTTTATCTTTAATCTCTAAATCGCAGATGAATGATCTATTTAATCATCTAATATCTAGTACATATTTTTAAGGGCTATTAATATTATAATCTGGAACAGTGAAAATAATCACACACAACTGTTTAGATATTTATTACGTTCGTGAAAATAATACAATTTTGAAAAATGCACATGTGTATATATATTTTTTCGTTATTTTATTTTAATATATAATTTCTCTCTTTGCTTTGGGTACTAGTAGCTGATTTTCTATTTGTAAAAAAACCAAAACATCTCTTACAAGTAATCTGGAAACTAAAATGTACTTGTTCTAAATTCTAATTTATTATCGTTAGATCATTCAACGATAAAAGACTTAGCATTTCATGTTATTCTTCTTTCATTTTTTGTTCTTTATTCTCCCTTTAATGTGTTAGCAAATGTACATTTCGTTCAAGATGAATTACCGTTTAGACAATTGTTAATATTCGTTCGTAATAGTTTAGTTCGTTATTGATACCAAATTAAATAGTATATAAAATATCCCCTTCCCTCCCATACTTTTCAAGAAAGTAAAACTTACATGTGAGTAGACTGCCGCTAATACTTAGAGTCTAGAGAATGCTTGGAAATTAAATTTGTAGCTGCTATCAAGTAAAAGATAAAAGACAATTTTCATTACGGCTACAAAATGGCAATTTTGAATAATATAATCTAATATAATATAAAAATAGTTTGAAATTGCCGATTCATAGTCGTAATAAAAATTGTCTTTTAATTTTTACTTGGTAGCAGCTTCAAATTTTATTTCCAAACAATCTCTAGGCTCTAAATGTTGGCAGCAGCCTACTCGCATTGAAGTTTTACTTTTCTTGAAAAGTGTGAAATGAAAGGAAGAGGAAAGAACTGTACCAGGATCATGAAAATTCATAGTTTATACGGGTACCGACATTACCAGCCGACTCGCCCAACGTATAATTGATGTCATTGATGCACGTATGACTAATCTATTAGACCCCAGTCCCATAGCTACGTATGAATGCGGACAGATACGGACGCGAATCGCAACTCTAGTGACATCACTAAAAATATCTAGTTCGATTATTTAGTACCAACACTACCGGTAGTGAGCAAAAGTAACTGTTGTTTAAAACTGTAGCGCCGAACGTACCACATTTAATGTTTAAATGTCAGGTCTACAATTTACTTTTCAAATTCTCATGAATATTGCTTATTGATGAGTATGCTAATGTAAAAAAAGCTTTTGGTGATTAATACATATCATTTATATATATTTTCTTCTTCTTCTCATTTATTCAAGTACTTCCATAAAATTAAGGCCTAATTCCACTAATTGTAGTTGAAAGTTTATCAATTCTCTATCATTTGCCATCTTATAGACTGCAATAATGTAAAGGTTAGATAAGCATTCATTAAATGTGGTACGTTCGGCGCTACAGTTTTAAACAACAGTCACTTTTGCTCACTACCGGTAGTGTTGGTACTAAATAATCTAACTAGATATTTTTAGTGAGGTTACTAGAGTTGCGATTCGCGTCCGTATCCGTCCGCATTCATACGTAGCTATGGGACCGGGGTCTTAGACGCTGGTTTGTAACGTATAATACGTGAATCTGTTAGAAGAATTTTTCGGTCTTGAAACAAAATTAAAGGAACATTATTGAAATCATCTTTGACGAATAATTCAAAACTACATCTATCGATCTAAACCTCTTCTCGATCGTAAATGGTATTTTAAACTTTCAATTCGACTTATTGCAAATATAAAATTATCGAATGCATGAACATTAAAACAAAGAATGAATATCTTTCAGCAGAGCCCAGAATTGCCATCTTACTGTATAGATAGTCGCGCGCTACCTCTGCTTTGTCACTATTTCGTGTCTACTTGCATGCTATTCGCAACCGCGAGTCGTGATATCAATCACACACGCGCCTACACGTTTGCCCACCAAAATTGTTTTTTGAAAAAATTGACGTAGACATTTAAGTCTTAGTGCAACTTTTTCTTTACAAATAAACGTGAGATTCATAAAGAATTATTAAAAAAAAAAAAGAATTTTAGAAATACTTTTAATAATTATTGTTGAAACTTATTTCTCAATATCGATCATGTCATTGCTTGAACAGTTTAGAAGACAGATAATTCTCACAATTCGAATTTCGAAATTACTTGTTTTCTAAATAAAAACAATTAAAGTAAGACCTTTTCTTTTAAATTTCCATTTTCTCACGCCGAGGAAAACTGTAGTTATGTAAAAGATATATAGTTACGATAAATAAAGAGAGAAATTACTAGAAATTACTATAATTGTCAACTTTTCTATTATAGTGAAACATAATCGTTACATATAACAATACAAATTGTTACCAAAAATAAAAAATATCGTACATTTTACTCTAATTTAAAAACTATACAAAAAGTTAGTCTTAATGTACTCTTGCAGTATTATCATGTGTATCAATATAATTTATTATATTATTATTGTTGTTTACTATTTTCCACTTTACTAATCAATACAATACAATCAAAATTATTTACCACGCTAACGGTTTTCTTCGATGTACTGTTAATGGTTGGGCCCACGAGGAAAATTGAAAAAGAAATAAATCCAATCATACAAAGAATTTTTTTTTTTTGAATAGCATAAGTAATTATTTCAGTTAATCATTTATACCATGATGTGGTTACTTATTCAATATTTTTGCTTGTTTTTTCATACCACATCATGAGCAAAATTGTGCGAAAATTACAACTGAATTAGCGAGGAATAGTTTAATCATTGTAAATCGATATTATATCGCCATCCAGTCAAAATAATTTTTTATCTGCTTATAGTTCGATTTTATCTATACTTAGACATAGAAATTCTTTTAAAATTTTGTCCTTAATAAGTTCAATATAAAAATATATTCGAAATGCTAGTGATAGGATCTTTTCATTCTCATGTAGCTTTTTTTACACTTACATTAGTTACATGTACGCAAGGTTATTTATTACTTACGTGTAAAGTGTATGCGAGGATAGAAAAACTTTCTCAAAAGTGTCTTCTAAAATACACCTTTATATAATAATTATATTATTTTAAGGAATAAATGATCGAATACGAATATTAAATAGCTTTCAATACAAGGGAGAAAAGTAATACGACTTTTAATATACTAAAAAAAACTTTCCTGATTTTTCAAAATTTTATATAGATAATTATGCAAATTTTAACTTTCGATTAATTTGTCTAGTCTTATTCGGATTTATGCACACAAAAATTTAGGTAAATTTGATGCCTAAAAAAATAGAATTGTATTTTCAATCTCCTTCATCGTCTGGAAAGGCATCAAGTTAGCCAGTTGAAAAAAAATTAAATGAGAGATATTTAAATGTAAACGAAAAAAAACACTAATATTAATAATCACTAATGTATTAATAAAAATTGATGGAATAAACGAAGTCGATGAACTCGAACTGACTTGTGACCTTGCTTACATGTTACACCCACAACTGATATCCCACGCGCCGAAAATTCTCTACGTTCATTCTTATAATCGAAGCTGAGGGCGCGTTCGTTTCCATGGCCACGAGCATTGACCTTGCTGTGATACGTGATCGTCTTATGGCTGAACTTGTAAAACTTGAATCAAAAGAAAATATTTGAGAATATTTTCACAAGATTTCTAGTTTTACTTTTATGAAACTTATTGGGCGCTTCGGATTGTTTTGTATATTTCTTTTTCATGTAATCAATCTAATTTTAAATACTCACTGATAAATTATTAAACTGACCTTGGAACAATTTTAATTAATTAAATTAAATCACAGTAATTCAAACTCCTTATCATCGTACATTAATTCAGATATTAAGTTCTTCTTAGACATATCATACATAAGCGAGAGAAGCACTTTCTGCCTCCTCCCCCCTCCCTCAGAGAAGGAATAAGGCAAGTCCAACCATAATAAATATTACATTAGATAAGAAATTAAAGTCAACAATACCATAGACCTGCATGATTTTGTTCTTAATCAACTGAGAATCATTTTCAAAGTAACTTTTTGAGTAAAATTCTTATTTTATATAAAATTTTTTTTTATATTTGAAGTTCTATAATATCATGGAAAAGATTTTTTTCTGTAAATGGAGAGAACTAACTAAAAAGGCCAACTCTAACTCTTTACAATCCATTGTTTAGATTTGAGATATCTTTTTATTTTTGAATCGAGATATCGTTGATTAAAGTCAAGAATTTTAGTAGTTTCGAAACGGATACGCATATACAACATACGCAAAAATACTTGACTTCAATCAAGAATATCTCGATTAAAGAAATATATTTCAACATTTTTTTCACGATATTACAGATTATCAAATATACCAAAAAACTGCCTTTTTCGCCTCTTTAAGTTAGCATATCTAAAAAACCGGTGTATTTTTCAAAATTGTTTTAACCTATTTCATCCGCAAGGTGGCCTGGAATAGTATATTTGTGATTTCAAATAAAATTTTCTTGCAAAATTAGAATAGTCATAGATAGAATATACACTACTGAAATAGTACATTACGATACAAGTGCACAAAGTAGGTGATTCCCGCACGCGCGAGGGTTACCGACCGAGCGAAGCGAGGTCGGTAACGCGCGTGCATGATCGCCTACTTTTCGCACGCGTATCGTATACTATTTTCTCGTACGAGATGCGAAAAGTTCGATTATACTTTGAATTTGTGAGATGGGTGGAAAAAGAAGGTTTTATAATTAAGGAATAAATGTGGAAAAACACGCAAAACATTTTTTTTCCCCATTGACAATATAGATAGCGAAAAATATTGGGAAAACGAAGTCCTTTCCCACTCCACGCAACTCATTTTTAAAAATGAAAATTCAAAAACTATGTTCTTGAGGTCCGACGGAAAACATTCTGCCAGTACAAATTTGGCAGTTGTCCTTTCGCGTTTGTCCTTTCTAGTTCCTTTCAATTCAACAAAAATGTCTAAACAAAAGGTGCTACAGAAATAAATTTGGCAAATACAATAGATTTAAATAAACATTAAATTTAAAAACATTTAAATTACATTAAATTTTTATAACTGTAATGTAATCATAAATATGTCTGGAGATAAAAAATAAAATTGATCTTTCCTAGATTTTTTTCATTGGAGAAAATTTATCTTCCTTAATTACAGTAACTGGCGAAAATTTGTCTTCGCCAATTACAGTAATCGGGAAAAATGTATCTTCCCCAGTATTCCCTCGTTAAACTTTGTAGGCATTGACGCATTTTTTCCGTGCGCAAAGTATTTCCCCCACGCAGTTAGCGTGCGCAAAGTATTTCCCCGTGCGGGAATGGGTTTGCGCATGCGCAGTTCCGTGTTACGATAAGCGTACGGGAATCAAGGGTTTTGCACACGGAAAAGCGTGCGCAAAATCGAACTTTGCGCACGCTGTGCGAGAAAAAATAAAAAGAACAGAAATAATTTCCTAATTTTTCGACGATTTTGGAAGGGTCGTGTTTATGAAAAATGATAGTTTTCAGATGAAAAAAAGTATTTGAAAGTTTGAAGTTTCTCGTTTCAGGATTTCTCAGTAAAAATTTTTCACTAGCTGTAGTTAGTGCTCAACTCTAAGAAAACGAGCGAGAAAAAAATTGGGCAAATATTTTTTTTTTTTGTACACGGACTTCGGAAAATTTTTTTCGTTCAAACAAACTTAAATTTGAATCAACTTATTTATTCAGCATCAATTTTATTTATTCCTCATCTCTCTATGCCCATTTGTCACTGAGATATCGAACTTTGAATGAAAATTGATCTTTTTTCCTTTAATCGTCAATATTTCAGCAACCAATAATCGTACAGCAAATAAAGGAGCGCTACTAAAAACTAAAATAAATTCCCTACAAAATCTATTCATTGGTTATTGAAAACAAATGTTTTTCAATCTTTGATATCAATTTGAAAAAAGTACGAAAAAATGGCTTTTTAGGTTATTTTAGAAAACCTGCCTCAACCTGGTAGTTTTCATAAATGTCAATAATGAATGATAATTAAAAAAAAAGTTTTTTTTTGTCGATAATTTGTCGTCGAACAATTATCAAAACTCGAAAAAAGAAGAAAACAATGTTTAGAAATAATAGATTTTTTAAGGAATTGATTCTAATTTTTAGTGCTGCTCCTTTATTTGCTATGCTATTATTGGTTGCTTAGATGATGGCAATTGAAGGGAAAACAACATTTTTCATTCAAAGTTCAAGATCTCAGTAACAAATGGGCATAGAGAGATGAGAAAAAAACAAAATTAATGCTGAATAAATAAGTTAACTCAAATTTAAGTTTGTTTGAACTGGAAAAATTTTCCGATGTTCGTGTACACAAAAAAAAAACAAATATTTTCCAAATTTGGTTCCTGCTCTTTTTTTTAGAGTTGAGCACTAACCACAACAAATGAAAAATTTTTACTAAGAAATCCTTAAACTAGAAACTTCAAGCTTTAAAATACTTTTTTTCATCTGGAAACTCATTTCTCATAAATACGGCTCTTCCAAAATCGCCGAAAAATTTAGAAATATTTTCTGTTCCTTTTATTTTTTTTTTAACAGTGTACATTCTATCTATCTATTTCAAATTCATTTGAAATTCATTTGCAAGAAAATTTTATGTGAAATCACAAAAATACTATTCCAGGCCACCTATTCAAACGAAAGGATTTCGGATCCTGATTATCTATTATCGTATTAATTATTATCAAGCATATTAAAATGTTCTTTCTTACCATTGGGATTGGTGACCAAGCGAATCTTATTTGATATATAAATACAAGATAACAATTTGCAAGATAACACAAGGTTCTGTTATGAAAAATTACGATCGTCTTATTATGTTTCAAATAAAATGAAAAATTACGTATCGATGCTTATCAATTAATGCAGTTTTAACATGTGACTGCCAATTACAAATTTTCCTTGATTTAACTATAATTCATACAAAAATTTTCGTTCTATTTATAAGCACTTTATAGCACTCGTATTTATGAAATGTTGATATGAAAAGTCATAGTAATTACCTTAACTTTTATTCTATGTTCCATGTATTGGTACAGAGCAGATAAAGGACCAAAACATTTTGCCATTCGGTCAATGATATTCTTTTCAGAGCATTTCTTTTTTCTTTCAACTAGAATTGATCGAGTAGAATCTGAAAATATGTGATTTAAAAATTAAAAATGTAGTTGTTATGAAGATTTCTATTCCTTAAATTTAAGGGGATGTTATGAAATACTATTAACAATACGAATTAAGGGAAACAATAAAAAAAGTTCATAATAACGCATGAAAAACGGCAATTTTCGAAAAGAAAATAAGTATATAAAAAAAGAAATTTAATATCAAGGTGAAATAAAACAAGACAAATGTTTTAAATATTATAATTTGAAATATATAAAAGCGAATTATCCATTAGTAATAATAATTGTTATCATTCATAGAGGATTCTCTTTTTTTTTATTAACTAAAAAATTTGGGTTGGGTTGATAATTGAACGACTTTTAGAATCTACTTCTAAAATTGAAAAAATTCTGAACGTGATGAATTTTTGTCATTAAGTTGTTGACAAAATTATCTTGGTGAAAATAATAGAGTAATATCTAATATTTTTATTTTATAATAAAATGACAGAAATACTTCAAATTCCATTCAATCTAATTTTCTATAGAAATAAAATATTGAATGACATTTAAAAATATTCAAGTTGAATCAGAGTTATTTAAATTTAATCAATCATTTAGATTAATATATTTATATCTATTGGACATGTTTGTTAATGACGTTATATATTTTCGAAAACTTATGACAAATCCATAATTTGATGTATATCATTTTATAAAGAAATCATATCTCTTGATAATCGATATCTTTTATACTTAATAAGAATAAACACATACTAAAAATTATATCGTTCAAATTCTAGTGAATTAGATTAAATTCCGAAAATAAATTTTCTAAGAATTCGAAAAATTTTAAAAGTAGTTTGAACATTTGTATTTTTTAATTTTTTTCCATTATTGTTACAATAAAAAGTTATAAGAAG
This sequence comes from Phymastichus coffea, assembly GCF_024137745.1. Classification (NCBI taxonomy): domain Eukaryota; kingdom Metazoa; phylum Arthropoda; class Insecta; order Hymenoptera; family Eulophidae; genus Phymastichus; species Phymastichus coffea. The sequence continues at coordinate 1,554,885 of NW_026706872.1, forward strand.
TACTGTGATGCTGACTAATTAATTAACTTTTTTTTATTTCCGATTAATGCAATTTCAAAATATGGCTTATTTTTTATGGTAACAGAATATTTTCGGGTGAAAGTGAACGTTCTCTAAGTCTTGTTGTACTCATGTACAGATGATCCCCCAGTTGAGAATCGTGCAAAGTTCAACGTCCTTACGGGCAGCGCACTCAAGCCGCAAGCAAGCATTATTCCTCTACATGTATTGGGTCTATCTTCCTCTCTCAGTCTTGGGTTTTTATCTTTTATTTTCTCTTTTCTCTTTCTTTTTCCTTCTTTCCTTTTATTCGACTTACTATCTTTCTTCATGGAAGAGCACGAAGCACACACTCTTCTGCTCTTCTTTTTCACTTATCGCATATGTATATATGTACTCTTTATTAGTTATTATGTACAGTTACATGACAAGATCTTAGTTTGTTTTTATAATGCAAAAATGGAAACAATTCATTTTTGCAATATAAGCCATGCAAATTACATACAGTAATTCTTAGATCCTCGTGGAAATCAATTATTTAATTATTTCACGGTGGCTCAGTAGGTAAGAACTCAGGTCTCTGCAAGAGATTACGGATTTGAACTCAAGGCATGTGAAAATATTTAGAAATGAAAATTTCACATTCCTGTTACCGTAATTGTGGCTGTTTGGATTTCACCTTTTATTGTATGAATCCCCAAAATAATCCATATACAAATTTTCTCCTATGCCCAAAAAGTGGTGGGGAGGCTGCTTCATACAGATACCTAGTGCACCTCTGTATAGCGATAAAAATAAACGTAATGCTCAAAGGAATAACAATAATAATAAAAGAGCAATTTTAAGTATCAACGGGAGAAACGAGAATGAGCAGTAATATAGTGAGGCTACAACACACACACACACACACACACACACACACACACACACACACACACACACACACACACACACACACACACACACACACACACACACACACACACACACACACACACACACACACACACACACACACACACACACACACACACGCGCGCGCGCGCGCGCGCGCGCGTTATTCTATTGACTACTATATTAATATAATACCACATTAATATAATAACAGTAAATTCAACTGTAAGTAACTACAGTTTTTCGAATTTGACAACAGCAGCAAAGGTCAATCACTGTATGTATATCGATCGATTAAGAGATATTTTATAAACATGCAGTTCAAGTATAAATTGCTGGAAAAAATCAATAAAATCTCTACATATTATAACTTATATTTCTTAACGATTTTAAAACTATCAATATTCTATGTATGGCTTAAAATTATACGCTCATAAAAACGCAGTCGATTCATTTGCAATAAGTTTCCCATCAAAGATTTCTTGAGTCAATGTAGTAACTTTTGAGTTTATTTGACGGGATCCCGAATAACTTACAAAAATAATTACTCAAATGTTATCAGATTAGCTATTTATAATCGTAGTATTGAAATCTAAGAATTGCTAGAACCGTATTGTGATTAAAATAATAAACAAAAGAAATTTTAGTGAATATCGATATATCAGAATTTGGTGGTTTTCATTAGACTTCCCGTTTTTTTGGTTTAATGGTAAACAGGATTCCTTCAGTTTCTAGATTCCTTTACTGTATATATTACAAGCTAGTTTACTTATATTTGAACAATATTTCTAGTTTTCGAATTATCAATTCAATCATCTTATTGAAATATTGTACCCAATTACATAAAAATTAGTTTAAAACAATTAGTTTTTAACCGACAATACATTTCTAACAATATAAGTTAATAATTGGTAAGTAAAAAATGAAATTAGTATAAAGTGAATCTTGTTCTTAACAATATAGATTTTTACATAGAAAGTACTCTTATCTAGTTACATTCCTTGAAAATATACTTGACCTGATTTAAACGAGACGCGATCGAACAGTCCGTCAGTTATGTCCCACGTATCACTCATATCTTTGTAGAGTATCATTCTAATTTCTCCAATTTATAGTTAGATTTCGCGAGAGCGTTTTTGCGACTTGCTTCGCCTCGAGTTTTACATTGGAATATTGTATTTTTCTATATTTCATTATTACTACGCTTGTTATTAAAAGAAATTATTAGTAATGATTTTTTAATAGAAGAGTTATGCTTTAATGCACTTTTAAAGTTATATTATACATAGAAACTGCTTTATGAACAATACTCGCGGTCTTTCTCAATTCCCGAGTTCCATATCCTAAATCTCAACTTTACGGTTTCTGCATGTAAAATTTTGTCTAGTTTAAAAAAGGAAGTTATACTTGAACTGAGGGCTCACTAGAGAATTTTTCTTGCTCGTAGCTAGTAAAATTCAAGCTTGAACATGTAAAAATTCAATCCGATTAGTGTTATATAATACTCAATAGTAGTGATTATGGTTTATATTAGTATTATTGATAAATTTAACATCGTGTTTTTTTATGATCTCGTTAAAAACATTCGTAAATATTCTTGAAATTTAATGGGTATAATATTCTGATAATTAGATACCGAGACCTACATAACTCTTAAATTATAATGTACAAAAAAAATAAAAATATATATTTTTTCAATTTATTCTATTCAATTTTTATCTCTTGTAACAAAATTTTAAGACATATCAATATCTGTGTATTTTAAGACATATCAATAAGTGTGCTATATAAATTTACTATAAATAGAAAATATTTAGTTCACAATTGATAGTTAAAGGTCAATTTGCATGTTACAATTAAAAGAAAGTTTAATACTGGTGCTTTGAACGCCAAAATCAAATTATAAATTTTATATTATTGAGTGCATGCAACAATGAACTTAATATGAAAATAGTTGCTTTAGATATCTGCAACCTTGAGAGGTGTGTGCGAAGTATAACGATACAAATAAATTAAAACTTCCATACTCAAATAATTTGAATATTTTACCTTGAGAAATAAATGATCTTGAAGTCGATTTTATTTCCACACCCTTCTGCATATCTCTGTCAATTATCTGTTAAATAAAAAACAATTGAAAATAGCAGCCAAATGGTTGCTCAATATAAACTTTGTTAGAAAAAATCTGTTTATATCTCAAATCGCTCTATATTTTAATTATTACAATATGCTCAATTATTTATTTTCATCTATATTATATTGGTATTTTCATTACATAATCTTACCTTACAGAGGAGACATCAGCAAAATGTCAATAAAATGCTAAGCAGTTATTGGATTTATTTTATGTAAGAATTGACCCTCAGCGTTATTTTTTATTTTTACAAACTTAATTTTTAACGCTTTTGATTATTGTTTCTAGCTATCATTATGACAGTATGGTTTATAATTCATGTACAAAGAGTTTTCAGGAAATCTTGCTTAGATTTCAATTATCTTGGTATTTACTTAGAAAATTTGACTTTAAGACCGTTAGGGAAATATACTATTCAAGTATATGTGGAAGTATCAGTATACAATACGTAAATACAGTTTAGACTATTTGAATATGGAGTTTTCAAAGCATCATTACACCCGAATTAGTATAATTAAATTATTCTAAGACTAGCAACACATGAAAGTTAGTAAAATATACCTTCGCAGTAAGACCTTTCAAACAAAAGGTTTCAAATTTGCTGATATTATCAAATATTGGTGCTTCCGCATCTGGAACTTTTAGTCCATCCGTATAGAATGCTTTCAATGGATCAAACTTTGAACTAAAAACATCAGTACTATCTTCAGAAGTATCTTCGTTTTCCTCAGCCATTTTGGCAATTTCTTTAAATAAGGTTATATTGAGAACTTGGTACTTTAAGTAACTTCATAACGGAGTTATATTTACATGTGTTACACATAATGAACTATGTATTACTGACATTTCAATTTAATAGTGTAAAAAACTAGAATAATTAACAATAATCGGCTAACAAAAAGGTGTAGCGAAAGCACGTGTTGCCGCACGTACCATAACAGAGCAGCAAGAGCGAGAATGAATATAGAAAGAAACAGAAAGAAAAAGAGATAGAGATATACAGACGAACAGATAACTGAGAGCGCACGCGCATCAAATAGTACAGAGGTGGGAAATAGGAGAGGTAGCTGAAAAGAGGATGTTAACCTCGGCGAGTAAACGCGGATACTTACTCTGAAAGTAAACTTTCTTTCTCCGAGCATTCTCCTCGCTCGATTACATAAAATGCTTGTGACTACAGGCATGCAATACCACCGATGCTAGTGAGCGTATACACAAGTGAGGAGAGCTAGCGCAGTTGAGAGCAGGTTATACGCTCAGGAAGTGTACTTGCTACAAGATATGCTATTGAAAGAAAGTTTTCGCTTAAACTCATATATGACTATCAGCATTTGAGCACTGTCACTTTTCGCTTTCATATATGGTCGTTTTTATCCGTCCCATTATAACTGTCATCGTAATTATGAAAAAAATATAACAGTAATATTAATAATTGGAATTATTATTATTTCCGCTGATACTCAAATAGTTAAAAATCAATAACCTAATAATTTCTTCAATTATATTCAAGGTTTCAATATTTTGGCAATGAATAAAATTACTTATTCATACAAATCTACGATATTAATTTAAATTTAAATATCCCTGCCAATTGCCATAGCCGAGTGTTTCGTTGAATAGAGTTAAGAATTATGCGTTCTGTTTTCCCCGCGATTTATTAATTATTTAATTCAAAATCTGTTACAAAATGAATTTAGTAAATAAATCCATAAACTAACAGTATTTAAAAGCTGTTCATGATTTATCATGAGAATTTGCTAAAATGTAATATGAAAATATAAAATTCGTATAACAAAGAAAAACTAATGTGTGCCAAATAAAATTATGCCACATAGATATTACTTGAATAAGCTCACAAGCGTCCGCACGCACACACATGCATTACACACAAACACGCGCACACGTCGTGCGCGTCTGGTTTCAGCAATCTATAAAGCAAACAAGAGCGACAACAAGACACAAATGATTTTGTGGATTTCTCATTCATTCGAGTGAAATAATATAACACAATAATTATTAAAAAGAGATATAACTTAAATTTAGCAGGAGGAAAAATCGTGGAAAGAAAAAAATTAAAACGAAATAGAGTCAAATTTTGAGAACCGCGAAAACAATGCTTCTTTTGAAAAAAAAAATGTTAATATGAATGAGATCTAGGCTGCTAATTAATTATATTTATGATTGTTTTTTTTAAAATTATTATATTGTTTATATGAATCACCGAGCATCTTTAAAAAACTATTATTCTTGTGTGATTACAGCATTTTGAAGCGTTTTTTAAGTCAGTATATTTCCAACGGACAAAGGAGCCGGTTTCACTGGCTCATCGGTACTTTTGGATGTTAAGAGGTGCGGGGGTGGCTAAAAGAGCCCCGCCGCAGGCTACGGCTCCCGATGCCGGTCCCTATATCACAAACGCTGTCACTCACTTCTACTCTTGTACCCAAAGAAGAGTCGAATATGCCCTTTATAGATGACGAGTTACTTTGGTGTCCTGATAATGACGGGAAAATGGTTGATCTTACTCAGTGTCTGCAGGTTCGTATTTTTTTTAATTGTCTAATGTATCCAAATTCAATTCAGTGTTCACAAGAAAAAGTAAATTACTACGGACGTAAACTAATACTACTTAACAAAGTAAGTTTATATTTAAATACTTATATATTAAAGAATCAGAATTTTCCAATTTTTAATTTTTTTTTAATTATTTTTTAATCGAAGACATCACGACGATTTTTTTGCCTAATTGACACCTTTAATTTAAATTGATACATAATTTTTAAGACTACGCGTTGCTTGTGAAGCATATCATTTTTTAGTTGCCATGCTAATTTGAAAAATACGACCTATGAATATTTTAATTAAAAATGTTTTTCTACGGTTGTCATACAGAAATTTATAAAAAAAAAGTAGTTTTTTGAAACTGTTTTAAAATTTCTAAGTTTTATTTGAAGAACATAATCTCGAATTTACGTATTTTTAATTTTAATGTATTATATAAAATATAGTAATGTTCGTGTAAAGTAATTCAAATGTAAGAAATTATTTGTGTTGCAAATTACTGTTAATTAAACTTGTTTTTCCAAATTATTTTCGTCTGATCAGTAGTAATGTAATCTTTTTAAAGTATGATTACTTTTGAACATTAATTTGTAAGGGCGTTTAATACAACGGAGGATAAAGAGAAGTTAAGGCGCAATGTTTTACAATATAAAAAAAAAAAGACAAAATTACAGTCTTCAAATATATTAAGTGTTTTCGATCTAGTTTTAATGTGAGATGAAAATTCATTTCTATTAAAAAATATTTTAATAATTTAAAATCGAAAAGCGGGTATTTTAACGTCGATTTTTCCTAAATATAAAGTTTTCTATATTATATTTCAAACGATCTGTGTTTGTATTGTGACGGTAATCGTCAAGTTAGCGCTAATCATTTAACCTTATTGTTGTCCGTGAGGGCAGCACCTCCCAGGGGGGACAAAAACATGTAACGAAGGAATTCGGCACGCGAGCAGACGGAACGCGCGCGACAAGATTCGAACTAGTGAAGCATCAACCTTTGTTGTGTCCGCCCGTTTCGCTATCGTATCGCCGCTGATCCACGTGCCTTCGCTGACCGTACATCAGATCGACGAGAGGACCACAGCAGATACAGCCGTGATAACCGCCACCCAGGAGCCAGACGTCCGATCACCTGAGGCCAGGACGAGTGAACGAGTGTGTGTATGAGGTTTCGCCATCGAGGGCGAAACCATAACGTGCGCGCGTTCGCGACCGGCAACAAAAACAATACAATTAACTGTTCCGTGCTGTGCAACCCGTCATAGTGTTCTCCGGTCGCAGATAAGTAAGGTAAGCTGGCCAGCTTAATTACGCGTTCGGAATTACATGAATGAATAATAACTCGATGCTAACATTCGATGCGTGTATATAACGGCTCTAGCGACAAAGAGCAGCGAGCGTACCGGCAAAGCGTGTTGCCGATGAGCGAGCGTGTATGTAAACAAACGCGCGGGCCGACCTTTTGTGAGTTTTGAGGAAACAATAAAAGATCTGATTTAGCTTACTAACAAGTGTTTTCGTTAATTCTCTCATTTCTCATAGCTTCTACTCAATTCCGAATAGGTTATTAATGATTACAGGTTGACTGAGGCATACTTTCTCGTGCTCCCCGAATTCGTATTGAGCATTGATAGATACGCGTGTCCTTTCGAATATAATTACGCGATTTAATTAATTAAACGGTTATACCCCGTTACAGTATTTTTAAATGGAAATCTGAATCTGACGGCCAAAATGCTCTATTATTCTTTTGTTTTGTGTTGGAAAAATAAGCTATTCATTAATCCTTCTTCATGGAATTTTTTAAGCATAATATTAAACGTAACAAAATATTTATCTACGGTTGTCGTGAATAAAGAATTATCATTTATTTAAATAATGGCTATACTCGTATTTAAAAATTGTTACTGAATTTTTATTTTATAATATTAATACCTCACGGTGTGTTTTAAAAAAATTTAATCAAATGGAAAACACCTATGGATCTTATTCCTGAATACGATTGTAGGATCGTTTAGAAAACTACTCCAAGTAAAATCAAAATCTAGAATTCAGACGTTTTTTTTTTGCTAATTTAAAGTTTTTATTGACATTTTATAGAATTTACCCGTATATGACGTTTTAATGTCCGAGTAACAAGTGGTTATAGTTTTGTAAATATATTATTTTATAAATAAATTATATATTACAGAAATACGATACGTGATGAAATACTGCATGAGCTTTAAAAGTAACACTAATATTCAAATCTAAATAACTTTGACGAAATTCATTTATTGTATAATAAAATCTGGATCTAACTTTTCAGAAAACTACGAATATGACAAAATCGAAAATCAGCAAAACATTTAACGTATTTCAAATAATTAATATTATAATTTCTACGAAGAACATCTATTTTTTTAAGTCTTACAAGAATTTCCTGCGAAAGCAGGTTTACTATAAGTTATTTTTCTTAGAACATTACAATCTTGAGCCTACTTCTTACTATCTTCTTAGAACTCTAAAGATATGTGTTTGTATATTGTATTAACTATACCAATCAGTTTTAGTCCCATACTGAACCTATTTTTTTTCTTTTTTTGGCATAATAAACATAATTATGTTCGATTTTCTTCGTCGATATACAGTGTCGCTCACGCACTTTTACCCCCCCACGGGCAAAATCAGTCTAACTTCAAAGTTTTATATCTCTGGTAGAAATTAACGTACAGAGACGCGCGTGGGTGCGTTTGAAAGGTCTTTCGGAGAGCTTTCAAATGATATGACTCACGGTTGCCATCGATTGTTTTTTTAAATTTTGCAACAATTATGCAAAATTGAAAATTCTGAAATTTTTTTATTATTTTTGACAATTAGCCAATTTTGGAAAAAAAATCGTACGAAAATTTGAAGTACACCATTTTTTAGCTATTACCAAGCCCTATCTGAATCACTCATCAAAAATTTATTTTCGTCAAATATGACGCGCGCACGGGCATTTTTTCCTGGAAGTGACAGTTTTTTTCAGCATTTTTTATCTCCGTCAAATTGTAACAATCGAAAAAAATTTATAGGAGAAAAAATGTTTATTTTTTCACGTAGAATACTGCAATAATTTTTTTTTTGGTTTTTCGAAAAATTTTTTTTTTCGGTTTAAATTATTTTTCAAGGTCGAAAAAAAAAAGATTTTTTTTTTATGTAATTTACGATACTTGTTATGTAGTATTATTGAATGGGTGGAAAAAAATTTTTTTTTGTGGTTTCTCATCTTTTTAGCGTACCGACTGTGAGAAAAAAAAATTGAAAAAAACCGAAAAAAAAAATTTTTCGAAAAACCAAAAAAAAAATTATTGCAGTATTCTACGTGAAAAAACAAACATTTTTTCTCCTATAAATTTTTTTCGTTTGTTACAATTTGACGGAGATAAAAAATGCTGAAAAAAACTGTCACTTCCAGGAAAAAATGCCCGTGCGCGCGTCATATTTGACGAAAATAAATTTTTGATGAGTGATTCAGATAGGGCTTGGTAATAGCTAAAAAATGGTGTACTTCAAATTTTCGTACGATTTTTTTTCCAAAATTGGCTAATTGTCAAAAATAATAAAAAAATTTCAGAATTTTCAATTTTGCATAATTGTTGCAAAATTTAAAAAAACAATCGATGGCAACCGTGAGTCATATCATTTGAAAGCTCTCCGAAAGACCTTTCAAACGCACTCACGCGCGTCTCTGTACGTTAATTTCTACCAGAGATATAAAACTTTGAAGTTAGACTGATTTTGCCCGTGGGGGGGTAAAAGTGCGTGAGCGGCACTGTACGCATGGTATTTTTTTGCGTAACGTATCATTTTTTCACATTTGCACAAACAAAAGCACGATGAAAATCTAACTAAGCTTAGTTAAATAAATAAATTTGATAGTAATCACAGCTGAGTCTATGAATATCAGCGCTATCTATACTCTTCTACTTGGTATGCGCAAAATATAAACAAAGAGACTAAGCCGATAACATCAACCAATGGGTCTATGTACAAGTTTTCTTACTAGATTTTTATATATATACCTTTATTTTATAATAATTATTATAAATACTGTAACGGGGGGATAAACCTGCAAAATGAGAAATTTATTTAAGAGCAAACTCCCACGATGCAGAGCAAACCGCCGCTCCGTTAACACGTATGTTAATACGTGTATTCGCCTTAACGTCAGCTGACTTAACTTGGTTGTCTTCGATCAAGCGGAGTTAAACTCACCTTAAGTCACGTGCCCTGGGACACACGATGAGTTTTAAGTGTAATCGACTTTGCTCCTAATCCACTTAATCCCCTAGCTATGATCGGATTAAAACTTAAGCCTATTTCAATTGTTTAATCTATTAGGAAAAATTATATGACGAAATCGGCGAATAATTTTAATAGATTTTATTAATAAAAATGTCTACAGTCTTTATCGGGCCGAAAGACTGACGCACGCGAACAGGATTTACAATTAAATAACTTTTGGTGAGAAAAAGAGAGAGAGAGAAGATACGAAAATTGGCGCGATCTAACGCTCGACGCGAATACAAAATTATCAACGCTAACGCGGCTGAACAAAATAATAAATGTATTTTGACACGCGATAATTAAGGGAGGTGCACCTACCCTGCGGTGCAATTACGGTGATCAGCCGTAACTGTTGATGTCAGCGAAATATCAACTGCCCCTGTCCTTTGAACAATTGGCTGCGCTGCCTCACTCTGCTTATCAGCTGCAAACTGCTTCCGAAGCCTCGTACTTGCTATACTATCGCTATTACACTCACGCACGAAATTGTCCCAGGAAAACTATCACTCGGCGAGAAAAACTGTGCAAATAAAAATCGGCGATGCTCGTTCAAATACAGCTGAAGCGTAACTGCTAATTTAAAAGATCGCGTGCCCCCTCTCTCTTTCAATACTTAGAACTAACGCGCGAAAATCAGAATCGCGAACGGTTCGATTAATTGAATCGACTACCGTTGCAATACATTATATAATTAATCATATAATTTATTTATAAATTTATAAAACCATAACCACTTGTTACTCGAATATTAAAACGTCATATATGGGTAAATTCTATAAAATGTCAATAAAAAACTAAATTAGCAAAAAAAGGGCTGAATTCTAGATTGTAATTTTACTTGGAATAGTTTTCTACAGGGTCCTACGATCATATTCAGGAATAAAATCCATAGGTGTTTTCCATTTTATTAAAATTTTTTTAAACACACCGTGACCTCTTATTAATAGAGACGATAATAGTAACTGAGTATAGCGTGTATTATTCTACTATTTTATTCAATATACGAACTTTTAATGAATATTACGAGATTCAACGAAGATTCGTAATAAGACCTTTTAGATTATTGATGATATGGTTTTACACTGGATCCAGAAATGCTCATGACCAAATCTTGAAAAGCACTTGATATACTTGGTCGAGCTTTTATTGAAGCTATATCAAAAGATATTTGTAAATTACATCACTGCCACTAAATACGTATCGCCTGAAATATATAGATGATTTTTAGTTGGCAGCCATTCCCATACAAATATGACAACCATCAATTAAAGCTTGAACAACAAGATCTCTAAAATCAAGTGTTTGTTATAACTTGGTCTTAAATGCTCTTTGATCTAGTACAAGGCCCTTGAACAATTTTCACAAGCACTTTGTTTCACAATACTTTTTGGTTGAGCACTAATTACAGCTATCAAATTGACTTGATAAACTTTTTGAGCAGAGCCAGTACAAATTCATACATCTCTACAAATATCATTTGTAAAAGAAAGTCCTTATAATCTTCTTATCTCCTGTCCTTAATTTATCCTGTGTAATGTCCTGAAAAGAATCATAAAGTATTATATTCTTTATACAATATCAAATGGGATAAAATAAGTACTACTTATCTGAAAATTTATTTCCACTATAGTAAATTAATGCTAAATAAGTACTGTATCGATGAGAAAACTCGATTAAACAGTTACACATTTGTAAAAGCAGTAACATTAACATAAAAGCTACGAAAAAAATTTTAAAACATTAAAATGCTTATAAATAATACGCTGGTAAATAATGTTTATTTATCAAAATTGCTTACACAAAAGTTTATATTTTGTTGAACTACTCCAAATTAAAAAAAATGATAAAATTTTATGCAGTGACTGATAAAAAATACAAAATTTTTCGTTCGATTTGGATCTGAAGACGCGCCTACATCTTTTTCGACAGCTGTACTGTAGCCACCAGTCTCTCTCTCTCTCTCCCACCACAGAACCGTGCGGTCTGACCCTAAGCCATAAACTACTCTCGCGTTGGATGGTGATTCAAGAGTATGTTTTTATACGATTAATGGCATGATTTTATTTTCAGTAACTTCAATTCTCGCTTTAAACATTGAGGAAAACTGTATAGCTAAAAGTTAATAATGACTGAAATTAATATTGTTGTGTTAAAATTTGGCAGAAAGAGAAAGAAAATGAATGGAATAATACTTACACTTTAATAATGATGGGATACTGCCAGGCGAATCTGAGATAGTTATATCGGACACAGTATTATCGTCGGTTGAGACAGTTAAGTTTTTGGGCATATACTTTAATTATAAGTTGACGTTCAAAAGACACTTACGGTATGTTCAAGAAAAGGCTAATAGAGCTTTAAACATTGTCAAATTCCTGAGAGGTACATGGTGGGGAGCTCATCCTTCTACGCTTATTACATATTATAAAAGTTTTGTACGATCAATAATTGATTATGGTTCCTTCATTTATTACCATGTGCAAAAGTCAAGGAAAGAATCATTGGAAAGAATACAATTTTCTGCTATACGCATGTCACTTGGTTTGAGAATGAGCACCCCTACTAATGTACTCCTTGGAGAATCGAAATTAATAATGCTAGAACATCGGACAAGGATGCTATGCTTGAATTTTCTTCTAAAAACTGTAAGCGTTGCACATTCAATCGTATATGAAACTATTAAAAAATATTTGCCGAAGATCATACACGATCGTAGGAAAAAATTAAATTACTAAATCATTGTATCTTGAGAGTTGTAAGTATCGAGCACCTTGTTGATGTCGATACTCTCCCTTTGCTGTACAACTATCCCTACGACATTATGAAAACACAAATTTACACTAATCTTGATATAGGAAAAAAGTTGCAAAAAAGTTTGAATCCCAATGAAACGTTCAACTTATTGTTCAGCCATTCTGATTCCTTAAAAATATTTACTGATGGTAGCAAAAGTGAAGCTGGCTTATCTGTGGGTAGTGCATGCGTTTGCACAGAGCTTAATATTCATTTGACCAAAAGTCCAAATAATACGAAATGCCTTGATTTTTACAGCTGAATGTACTGCTATAACAGACACTTTGGTCATTGCTTTAAACAATAACGATCGCAATATCAACATTTTCACAGACTCGTTAAGTGTGGTACTTGCTTTAAGTTATCCTAAAAATAAAGTTGATGAAAACCGATACCTACTAGAAATACGCAATAAATATTGCCGATTTTTGAGTAATAGAAGAAGTATTGTTGATATTACCATCTTTTGGATACCTGCTCATGTTGGTATAACTGGTAATGAACTAGCCGATGAACAGGCTAAATTAGCCACAGAGTTGCTTCCCACGACTAAATTTATTCCGTATACTGACTTCAAAGCTATGTTTAAAAAATCGACTGTAAATGAAACAAACGCAATTATTAAGAATCAAGGAAACAGCAAAGGACAATATTACTTTCAGACTTACTACCATCAATCATCCAAACCTTGGTTTACAAAGCAAACTTTCGATCGCGAATTTATTGTGACCATCTGTAGAATTAGAAGTAATCATTATAATTTGAATGAGTCTCTATTTAAAATTAAAGTGGTTGAGAGTCCGAGTTGTGAGTGCCTTTGCGAGGTACAAGACCTTAATCATGTTATATGGCAATGCCCACTCTATGAAACACAAAGAAAATGGGTGATAAATGCCTTAGGTAAAGAAAAACTGTTTCCACCGTTTAATATAAGATCGTTCGTAAGCTTGCCACATATCGTCGTTATGCAATTAGTACTGAGGTTCATAAACAAATGTAACTTAAAACTTTAAAAATACGGGATATGTATGTATTGTTTAACTATTTTACATATCAAATTCTTTGATTTGTGCTCATTTTTTTTGTACTATGTAGCTAAATAACCTCGTAATAAGAGTTAATAAAGCTTATATTAAAAAAAAAAATAAATAAATAAATAATTTATCTTGAAATGAGTAACAGTTCATCGTTTTTTGTGAAAAAATGGGTGCAAGTTCTATTTCTATTCATTAATGAATATTGATATATGGGCAAATCCACGGAACTTTTAACTTTTGTGAAATAGCCATAACACTGCAATTATTGTAGCTATGTGAAATTGTAAGCAAATACTTATATGCCATTTCGATAGAGCATCCTATTACTAACATTTATACAAAAAATTGAGTGCCCAAGTCTTTTTTATTTAAAAAAAATAGGCAGTTAAAACCTTGAAAACTGGAAATTTTTCAATGAAATAACCTACATTTTTTTCAATCTTTCGCATGCCCTACTCGCGGCCCTTCAAGGATCATATTGATTAAACTTTAGATAGATAACTGACCATAATGGAAAATCGTGGCATGAGTCATGTCGATGTGTGAATCCCCATAACAATCCTACACCATACCAATGACGTGAAATAACTTTATGTGAAATCGATGTTTTATCAATATTTTGTTCTTTTGTGATCGCGGCCCTCAATATAACCAACTATTTGAACGTATTACTTATTCCTGATACCAAAACGAAGAGATCTAGCCGTGACACGAATATGTGCGCATGATATACGCGTGACAAGATGAGTTTTAAGTAGATAAGAAAATTCGTGTAACCATAAAAAATTCCATAATATCGTATAGCACATTTTAAAAAATATTTTAATATGATTTCTGTTGCCTGTGATTCCATTAATCCATTAATTATGGTCATAAAATACGAGGGCCGCAAGAACCCCTGTTATTATACCGTTGCTATCAAATAAAATGGATATATATTAATAAAACGACGATAAAGTCAAAGTTACACATTCCCAAAGAAAACAAAAATTGGATGTGCAGAAAAGTAGTAGAAATTGAATACTTGCAGTTCAAATTACAAGCAAATGAACGCGAATTTAGGAATACGTGTATGTAATCGTTGTAAAAGTCCACTTTTATTTTTTAAGTGCCTGTATCATCAAAAATACTTCTTTTTCTCGTACACATTTAATAAGCGTTTATGTTGACGACTTTATGTTCGTGAAATAGTTGTAGGACATTCTCATTATTTTCTGTTTACAAATTCTCGACAAATGAACGTTATTTATCAATGAGAGATTATAAAGAATGATTTAATTTAATAAAATTTAATTTTTGTTCGAATTACTTATATTTGACCTTCTGACCTTGACGGCCCTCGGTAAAAATGTTGCATAAACGTGGAATATTACTCCTCGATGGTAGATAAACATATGTACAAAATAACAAGAGTGTGCGATTAAATTTTTTTCCAAATTTTCTTGATATCTAAAGTTAAGAATTCCGTGGATTTGCTCATATATATAGTCTATTTCAAACAGCATGACTTATATTCGTGCCCATTTGAATCTTTCAGTTGGCACGTAAAACGTTCGAATAATGTAATAAATAATAGAAAAATGTAAAATAAAGAGCGCGTTAAGTATAACACTAGTATAAGTTAAATCACAAATAATTCATTTTTGTAGTTTTCTTGCAATAACATCAAAAGTATTTATTCGATTTTGACGTACAATCAATTAATTTGTAGATTTATTCAGTGCCGTACAATTGTGAAAATTACACAACCACGAATACAAGTGTTCCTTACTAAAATGTCAATAAAGAATCATGTCGATCGGCATCACCCCGGTCGCCTGCAGGTTAATACAAACAAGAGATGAGCGCTTGACAACACTAGTAATTTTAACCTTGCATAACCATAAAAATAACGATTATGGACGCTACTATAATCGATTCAACAATTTAATCAGAAAAGACATAAAAATTAATGATATTATAAATATCATTTTTATAGTGATTTTTCATATTTTCTGAGTCAAAAATCGTTAGGTTCGATCGTACAAGGTATTAAGTTAGCTTTTTCACTTGTATAACATCAAATTGAAACTTGAATAATTCGTCTACTTATCAAAAACTACAATTAAATATATATTTATTTACTAATGAAATGCAACGGGTTTAGCATATTCGTATAATTATTTCATGTATTTCGATTATTAGTTTCAAAGTTTGCTGTTGAAAATCTTGACTAATATGTATTGAACGTTAATATAAATTTCAAAAGAAATGTAAAATATATATGAGCGTGCTGGACGTGTTCTAGTCCTCCTATCTTAAAAAAATAACGAGTCGCCGACATCTAGTGTTGTGATTGTTTGATGGGAAAAAAGAGCGTAAAATTTAAGAATTTTTTAATACTTTGAAATAAATGAATTATATTCCCGGAAGTGTAATATTTATATTTCAGTAGTCAATTCAATTTATGAAGAATTAGTATGGATAATAATCTGCAAGAATGAAAACATGCCTTTAATATATCATTCATTAAGAACACAAGTAATTATATTTGAAATTATTAGTGCAAATCAATAATTTTATAACCATCTGTGACGTTAAAATTGATATATAGTGTCTTAATATTTGGTTGGAAAAGAGAAAGTGAATAGAATAAAGTAAATAGAATAAAATAAAACCCCCAGTTAGGTTGGTATGAGAATTCCGTCGTTGCATCGAAACGAAAAAACCGCGGGAATATTCAAAAATGAAAATTCGTTTTAAGATACGATAAAAAGCTAAAACGTTACTAATTTGTTTTTAGGTTTAAAATTAATTGTTTGCGAACAATGAATTTAGATGCATGATTATTTGATTTTAGGTTTTAATTATATAATTTAAGAACGAGCGTTATACTATGACCGATCTGAAAACCACCGTTACGGATTGAAAGTAGCAGTCAAAATCAAAGCTCGAATAGCAGACCTGAAAAAGCCTGTTTACACGTGTATATGTCTATTTTAAATGTTTCTTCCGAGTTTCTTATGCTTTTACCTGCTTTTGCTTCAGCAAGGATTTATCGTTATGCTGGCATTTAGATAAGTTATTATTTATTTATTTATTTACTATCTACAATAGAATTTTCCCGCGGTTTCTTCGTTCCGATGCAACGACGGAATTCTCATACCAACCTAACTGGGGGGGGTCGCGATCAATCCACGTTGGGTGTACCTATGGGACCAGGGCCTATGGGATCCGTGCTACTCCCCGGGTCCGTCCCTATCTAAGTTTCTGTATGCGCACACCATCTCTATAATTTCGAGTTCAGTGGTGAGTTTCATATTGAATGCGAGAAACACATCTATGAAGTTGTTATATAAAATCCGCTGTCCTTTTATAATTCGTTGGTGGTATCGCTTCCATCGTTACACAAGCGTAGGCCACTTAGGGAGGCCAAATAATCCACCTGTTTTCTACCCTAAGACTTGCTGACCCTAAGCCTGTTCTCTCTGAAGCGCAGGCACTAATTTCGTTTCCGGCTATGCCCAGATGATGGCGGCACGGGTCGCGTCTCGACCGCCACACTACGCATGCGTGGCGAAAAATCTATTTTCCAGCAGCAAAATATTCGGTTTTGATAAAAAAAAAATATGAATGGCTTCTATTTAATCTGTATTTTAGATCTGTACCATCTAAAAAATAAAAAAAATTAATTTATACCCTTGTAGAATTTGAATTATACAATATTTTATGTGCAATTATAATATAGATAAATTTGACTGGAAAATCATTTAATTTTTGAAAAAATATACTATCAGCTTTTTCTTAATCTGTACCATTGGAAAACATTTATTTTATAATTTGTATATCTTCCCAAATTTAATTAGATAAGTAAATAAGCAATCTCATCTTTTAAACTATGTTCCTAAAGTTTCGCATCTATGTGAAGTTAATGTATTAATCTAATTTTTTAATTAATTTTTAAGGAAATAATCGATGCATTATCGTGTACATCAGAGATGAATCTTTTATTTCTACCACAGATGCATACATCATTAGGCGGAATTTCTTTTAACTTGATTTATACCAAACACGTGTTGATAATTGTCACATTTTGTTTTATGTTTGACGAGATAAACCTTTCTTCTTTCTCTATTAAGCTTTTTTATTTATAAATAGATGTCGTTTTTTTAAATCGTGAATGATTGAATGTATTGAGGATAGCAGTGCATGCGCAACAATTATAACAATCACATAACACTTCGATACGCCTGAGTTTCGCAACCATCTACACGTATTTTTTTGTTTTTGAGTTAGAATAATCTATCGTTAGATATGATGACTTAATTATTTCTCGAATGGAGCCGAACTCGACAATGCCGATAAGGGATAACATAAAGAGAGGGAAGTGACGAAAGCACGTGATGGTTTCGGTAAACATCGTTTATTAGAAGAACACAGTCTGTACTTGCAAACATTACGGAATAGGTTCTTCTAGATGGTACAGATTAAGAATAAGCCATTCATAACTTTTTTTTTCTTCAAATCGAATATTTTCCTCCTTTAAGATTTCCTCCTATAAGACTTACAGCTGCGCAAAATATACGTAATTTAAATTGTCGAACTACCCTATGAAAATCGTTTTTTTCTCAATTTTTAGGAGGAGGATAAAAATTAAAAAGTTGTCATTTTCAGATAATATAAATTAAAAGAAAGCTAACTACGTAATTTTGATCAATAAAATTCTAATATTTTTGGGTCTGTAGTATGAGTTTTCCAAGATATCGTTATTCCGCTTTTTCTGTATATTTTGGGGCAGGAGGGAGGGGGGGGGATAAAAGTTACAAAATAACATTTTAGTGGTATAATTACAAAATAATTGTTTTCAGATGGAACAGATTACGGCAAAGCTGGTGGTATACTTTTTTTGTATTATATTCTTTATTTCCCTATCAGACTTATTATTTTATCATCCGAATAAACGGCTGTTTTTATGGATGCGGGAAAGTTTAAGAACACACGTTAAGTTACTGCTTTGTTTATTTATTGGTCTAATTAAATTTTAGGGTGTAAAAATTACAATAAAACTATTTACTGATGGTAGAAATCAAGGCAATATTTTTTGTTCTATAGTCTAGTTATATACCTTTTTTGAGGGAATAAGCGATTTTCTTGTTAAGTTTATCTATATTATAATTGCATAAAAAACATTATATTATTAAAATATTACATGGATACAAATTAATTTTATTGTTTTTTTTAGATGGTACAAATTTAGAAAAAATTATTCATAATTTTTTTTTGTCAAATTGAATATTTTTTTGCTAGAAGCAGCCTGTTCGCAAGTAAGTTTAACTTTTTGAGAAAAATATGGTGGGTAAGGAAGAAGGGGAGATTTCATTAATTAGTACCAAGATCATATAAAATGTAACACGTAGATATGAGTATTTAGAATTGTGTACCTGGTAAATCGCCAATGGTCTATTTTAAAAAATTTTTAAATTATATCGATAATAACAATTGATAATTATTAAAAGGAATAGCTGATCTAGTCTACGTCTCAAAGCGAGTATTTGTGATCGAGATAATTTTAGCTGAAGAATAATTTATTTCATAAAAAAAATATACCATTAGCTTCGTCTTAAGTTATACCATCCGATAATTGTATTTACGTATGTAACTTGTACCCTCCAGAAAATACAGAAAAACGATTTTTGTAGGCTAGTTCAGTAATTTAAATTAACTTATTAAGATAGATAGAGTTCTTAATAAGTTAATTTAACTAAAAATGAAAAGGATTGTTTTCAAAATGGCGTCCGAAAAAAACAATTTTTTGAAAACCTTCAACACGCTGTAGCTTAAAAGCTAAGATCTATTTAAAAAAAAGTTAAAAAAAAAAGTTCTTATAATACATCAAAGAGTACACAAGAATTTTACATGGAATTTTATCTAATTTTTTTGATAATAGTTATAAAAATTTGTTATGTAAACTTTTTACAAAATTTAAAAAATTTACAAAGAATTCTGAAAAAATTCCTGCATATTTTCTCATGCATTCTAACAACTTTTTGTTCCTTATAATTTTGCCTAAAAGTTGATTCTTTTTTAAAACACGTCAAATATCATTTATACAAGTTAGTTTAAATCATGGATTATTATTTGAAAATTATTTGAAGTATAGTTGTCATTGTGCACTAGAACCCTATCTACCAAAGCTTGAAATTTTCATCAAACTTTAGTGTATAGTTTGAACATTTTTCATTTTAGTTTGACCAACAGTAAAATCATTCACTTGGAATGGTTTGATTTTCGCCATACGCAACAATTTCTCTCTCAGTTAAAAAAAATTTGTTATTTTTCCCTGATACTTCTTCATTTCATTCGGGATAATTTTCTTTTTTTTTTTGCTACATTTGACATCTTTTACAGAATAATATTTAAAAATTTTATCAAGGAAAAATAATGAATTCTTTTCAACTTTGAAAGACACTGTTACATATGGCGAAAAATGAAATTATTCCAGGTGAATTTTACTGTCGAAAAACTAAAATAAAATAATTTCAAACTATAATAAAGCGTAATGAAAATTTCAAGATTCGAACAATTTGCCCTTTTCGGACGCCATTTTGAAATCCGGCCTGTTGAAGTTTTCTTCCCGTACCCCACCTATTTTTAAGTTTATAACTAGATGACTCTTTTCTATTCATAAATAAATGTGTATATTACCGATTTCATACAAAAAATTAGATCTAAAATATTTCACAATTCAAGATGACGGATCTATAATGGTGGAAGCCAAAACGTTACTTTATGAAAATATTGATGAAAATATTTAGTAGGGGGTTTTTAGGGTCCGTGATTACAAATCTGACTACGGATTTCTAAAATTTAAGACGGAGAATTCAATATAAAGGACACCAAAACCTTACTTTATGGGAATATTGATGAAAATATTTAGTAGAGGGTTTCTGAATTCACTCATTGCGAATCTGAAATCAGATTGTCAAGATTCAAAGTAGCGGATTTAAGATTGCGGATACTGCAAGATTATTTCACAAGAACATTCAAGAGATTTTTTACTGATGGATTTTTGAGATTACTTATAAAACATCTCGTTAAAGTTAGA
The DNA here is from genome assembly GCF_024137745.1 of Phymastichus coffea. Taxonomy (NCBI): domain Eukaryota; kingdom Metazoa; phylum Arthropoda; class Insecta; order Hymenoptera; family Eulophidae; genus Phymastichus; species Phymastichus coffea. The sequence goes on from NW_026706872.1 coordinate 1,575,702, forward strand.
TTTATTTTAATTAATCTATATTATGATTTAATTGAACAGTTACAAAGAAGTTGAACAGATTTGAAAATTTTGAGTTTTATGACAATATATTTATAATCAGCCACCATCTAAAGCCGTGAGTAAAGATTTTCAGGAATATTTCCATAGAGTGACATTTTGTCGTTTGCCATCTTGAATTTCCAAAATTTAACATCAGATTTGTAATCAACTATCCCTAAAATTCGTCGAAATTTTCCATTTATATTCTATTATAGTAATATTTGAACTTCCGCCGTCTTTTATCCGCCATCTTGTATTTTTTAAATCTGACGTCAGATTTGTAATCATCGATCCTGAAAACCCTGAAAATTGAAAACGTCTCTTCTATTTTCTACTGAAAATTTTCATTAATATTTTTTAAAAATAAAATTTTAGCTTTCGCTATATTGGATCCGCCATAATTGAATTTTGATAATCTGCCATCGAATTTCTAATCAACGACCATGAAAATATAATCTTACAAAATTTTAAGTTATTATCTTGAATAAAATTCTCAAAAAAGTCATTTTTTTCAATTCGTATTTATTTATAATCCTTAAATGATAAACATTTATGCTTATTTTACTGTATTTCTATGATATTTGTTGATTGAAGAAACTAATAATAGCAAAAAACTAGGTCTAAATATTTTAAAAAGTATATAAATAGCTAAAGGGAGAAAAAAATCGAGGTGTTACTGTGGGTCACCAGCATGGTTCAAAGGGTTAATAGGTCAAGAGTCTAACGTTTTCACTAATTCGAAAAATATAGCCTGTAACTAAGGAAATATTGAATGTTAAGATGAGTGGACCCTTATGAATTAAAAAAACTTTTGTAAAGTTGTAGGTAAATCATGAAACTTGAAGATAATATATTCACCTTATGAGTTTTATTACACTTTTGTTTGAACATAAATCAATGAGTGTCAAATGCAGAAGTGTTACTGATTGGACATAGCTGACTTTCATTTCTCAGTTGCATGTTTGATTTAATAATTCAAATATTGTCGCAGATTTATTGTGGAAACGGATGTAAATTAATTGGTTATTAAGATAATGTAATTGTTTACAGATTGTAAACAATAAATTTGACATTAGACTATGTTATTTAAACAATATGAAAGATGCAAAAGCATAGGAATAATATATTTGTAATTGGTTGAAAAATTAACAAGTAACAGGTCGTTCCTACTTTTTTAGGAAAGCAATACTGATCAGCCTGTTGAGTTTTCAAGTATGGAATTGAACTCGTTGGAGGATACCCCGACAGTATTAAATTTACCTATTGAAAATCAGGGGACATCTTCTCATGTTAATGACACTAATAGTACCACCAATAATACAAACGTTTCCAATGCTGTAGAAAATACGGAAGAGCCGTTTGATACCCTTGATACATTTTTAAGAGAACTTCAGGCAGATTTGGCTTCAGCCAATCAGAATCAAGTATCTCCAACAAGCACAAGTGTTAACAATTTTAAGCGGCAAAGGTGCAATATTGCTGCAGCGAACCCCCTACTCGCTGGTATGTATAAATATTATTATTTATTATTATTTCGTTTCCTCACGAATAAAATTTTGATAACTAACAATCAGCAAAGTTCATAGTCTGGACGTTTAAAGGTTAAGCATCTACTTTACAGCACCTTCAGTATTTTTTTTTTTTTTTGATGATGTTTATTTTTGTCACTAAGTCAAACAGTTATTGATTAATTTAATTAATTAAAAATTTTATTGTAAAAGTAACTATTTCTTACTTTTTTTGTCACATATTATCAATATTAGACAAATCTGAAATCTACTAATCGATTTTACAGAGAAAATAAAATTATCGTCATTATTCAATGTTAATCATGTTTGTTTCCAATTGCATTTAAATTTTAGGAAGTAGTGAAATATATCTTAAAATAGCATGGGCGCTATTTTGCTTCAAATATATTATATGAATTCAATAAATATTTATTAAATATTAACAGCATAATCTTAAAAAAATCAAATATCGAAGCATTATTTGTATGTGAAAACTTGTTACATACTTTATATCAGCTTTTAATAACTTTTACTATCGAACTTCTCATCTGTAGTCAAAATGAAAAGATTTTTAGTAAGTTTTTTTATTATCCGCACACATATATCAATGATCATATACGAATAGAAATTAGTTATAGATTGACTACAAAAAAATATTGATGTATGTAATAATTATATATGTACACGCACGCAAAGAGTATTTTTTCTTTTTGTATTTCAAAAAAAAAATTTATTCAGTATTTGCCGAAAAATTAATATCAAAATTTGTAGATATTCAATTCAAAACTAAAGTTTTACACGGAATTTACAACTTTCCGTGATTTAAATTAATATCTTTGAGGACCTAATTTTATTGAAGTATAGGCAGGCAATTTCTTGGAAAATAGTGCTTTGTTTTTCTATTCCTGTTTGAAGTAGTGACTACTTATTAACCCATTAACGTCCAAAATGTCAAAATTTCTTGCACGTTTTCAAAGTGATTTTTTCCTATGTAATTGGCGTTGAAAAAATTCTTGAACCACATATTCTGATGTAAAATTGCATGCTCTTTCAGAATCCGTTGCCAGAATCATAATAAAACTCAAAGGAAAAGAGATATGCTCGATTGAAACATAAAAAACACCTAAATTTTCGAAAAAAAAAATTTTTAGGATTTTTTTTCAAAGTGTTACAGTGAAGATATCACCTTGCGACCGTGATCAAAGGTGATCATGGGATTTGAAGTTTAACAGGGAATTTTTTTGTTTACCTTGAACCATCGCTTCTTTACAAAATGGCGGAAAAAACGAATTTTTTTTTTTTCAATCTTTATCAACTTTTTTCTCAAAATCTATGGTCTTTAGAAAAAAATTCATAAAAACAAAAATGCCTTAGAATCGCTCGAGGAACATTCTCAAATTTTTTCAGAATTTTTTGAGACAATTTTTGATTTTTCGGAAAACTTGGGAAATGGAATTTTCAAAAATGTCTCCAAAAATTCTGAAAAAATTTTAGGATGTTTCTCGAGTGATTCTAAGACATTTTTGTTCTTATGAATTTTTTTCTAAAGTCCATAGATTTCGAGAAAAAAATTGATAAAGTTGAAAAAATAAAAATTCGTTTCCGCCGCTATGTTCACTTTATCAATTTTTTCTCGAAATCTATGGACTTTAGAAAAAAATTCATAAGAACAAAAATATCTTAGAATCACTCGAGAAACATCCTAAAATTTTTTCAGAATTTTTGGAGACATTTTTGAAAATTCCATTTCCCAAGTTTTCCGAAAAATCAAAAATTGTCTCAAAAAATTCTGAAAAAATTTGAGAATGTTCCTCGAGCGATTCTAAGGCATTTTTGTTTTTATGAATTTTTTTCTAAAGACCATAGATTTTGAGAAAAAAGTTGATAAAGATTGAAAAAAAAAAAATTCGTTTTTTCCGCCATTTTGTAAAGAAGCGATGGTTCAAGGTAAACAAAAAAATTTCCTGTTAAACTTCAAATCCCATGATCACCTTTGATCACGGTTGCAAGGTGATATCTTCACCGTAACACTTCGAAAAAAAATCCTAAAAATTTTTTTTTTCGAAAATTTAGGTGTTTTTTATGTTTCAATCGAGCATATCTCTTTTCCTGTGAGTTTTATCATGATTCTGGCAACGGATTCTGAAAGAGCATGCAATTTTACATCAGAATATGTGGTTCAAGAATTTTTTCAACGCCAATTACATAGGAAAAAATCACTTTGAAAACGTGCAAGAAATTTTGACATTTTGGACGTTAATGGGTTAATGCATAAGAGAAAGCAGTGTTAATAGAATACAAATAGTTTAAGCGTATTGGAAGTAATTTAAATTATGACATCAATTATATTTCAAAAACATAAACAGTGAATAATTTTAATCTGACTGTCAAAATGTCTTTATTACTCAAGAATTTACCCCATATGGTAAATACGAGAATCTAAAAAAATCCATCAATGTTTCGACAACAGTTTGACCTTGCGGGCGCTATTTTGAAATTTCTAATTGGTCAAAATGACTTCGTCACCTGATATCCTTTATAATCAGATATCGCGTTTGCGATCTAGTTCGGTTCGAAGTTGATTCCAAGCCGGTAACTTTTTAAAAACTACATTTGAAAAAAAAAATTTATCTTCGATAATACTGATTTTTTTGTTTTAAACAACACTTTTCGGTATTAAATGAAGTTTTTCAAGAATTTGCATGGTACCACTGGAAAAAGCACACTTAGAACTATAAGAATACACCTATTGCAATTGCTTTTGCCACGAAATGCAATAGCTGTGAGCGCGGATAGAGAGATATACAAAACGTGTTCGGCAGAACGTTAAGGTAGCTCATTAGTGAACTGAAAAATGGGAAATCGTAATGAAATGTTGTAAGGTCATTAATACAAATACGGAGAACCCTCCTGTAACATGTTAAAGCCCTGTTAACGTGCAAAATTTTAAAAACGAATCTTGTGATTATTACAAATATAACGTACCTCTTATGAGAGGCTGACCGGAAGTGAACTTTGATTTATTAATTACGCCGCAGAAAAACGGGAGATCATACTTTGATAATCAAACGAACTTACCTGTATGTGAAGTTCGATTCTAATTATATTACATCTAGTTCTCGATATTACTATGTAGTTCGGCTCTCAGCCGCGAGATGTCACAACTCTTCAGCACTACGTAAAAAATTGCTTTGGGCATGTATGTGCGCCCGTCCGTCCCCCCTCCTGCACAGCCGGACTACCATCTAAGCTTTATATCGTTTCTTTGTGCGCGGATGTCAACTTCTCTCCGTGATCGGCACAAGCATTTTTTCGTTTTTTACTCAAATTTTCGCCTATAAATAAAAAAAAAAAGAAAATGCCCAAGAGGAAGATTGGACCGGGCGATTATGAGAAATGGTTGGAATTTCAAGAGGAATTCAAGAGATTGAAATCCCAATTGGAAACACTTCCGCCATTGTTCGATCACAGTCTACATACCTCGAATGGTGAATCTTCTTCGTCGGAAAACCCACCTGCCTCATCTATCGGCTCGCTACCGGAGGATGAGATGATTGCAGATAAGAATGAGGGTCAAAGGACGCCATATTGGAGACGACATTAGACATTGATGTTGTTTGCTGTGATGCAGGGTTGCGCACCTTGGACGATGTCATGTCCATATATTACGTTTTAACATTTTGTTTATGGAAAAATGTTGCTTATCTACGCCTATTATCTCTGCCATAGGTGTACTCAAATAAGGAATGTAAACATCACCTCTTCTAATCATCGATATTAAATGATGTGTCAATAACGTTAGTTTGGCAGCATCGTTAAGCAATTAGACAATATTAAGCTTGTCACAATCCTCGTGCATTATAAACGTCAAAGCTGAACCAATGGCCATAAGCAAAGAACCAACAGTTTTTTGTAATTCAAAAAGTCTTTCATCCTTCTTAACAAGCCTTGTAGAGACTGAGGATTTAATTTCTGGGTTCAATTTCTTGGCGTCCAGGTCACGAATGATCTCATACGCTTGGAAAAGTTCATCCTTGGTGACTTTCTTAAGACCATTCTTAATTATCTTCTTCCAGGCAGCAATCAGCTGCTCATCGATGGATTTATGTTTAACAGCATCGGTAATAGCTTCGATGCCCAAAATCTCCAGTACATCTTGGTCCTTCTCTACCTTATCAACCCCGTCTTCAGCTTGTGGATCCTTGCCGTCTTGAAGAAAAACAAAGAAATTATTATAGATGGCGGCACCCATAATTATATAATGTTTATTGTTTAATGTATTAAACATAAACGTTAATTAAAATGCGTAGAGTCACAAAATAGCGATGTATCTCACCCAATGTGAGGTTATGTTAGCGATATACGTCGCTTCAGACATTTGGATATACGTCTCTTAAGATGTGTGTATATACGTCGTTTTAGACGTTGTTGTATATACGTCGTTTTAGACGTGTGTGTATATATCAGATGTAGGACTCGCTCAGGTAACGAAAAATATATAAAACGGGCGTCGCTTAAGACGCGTAAATAGCTACACAGACGTAGGTTAGTAAAAACAAGACTGATCAGGTTGCAATATTAGGGGAGGCGTCCTTTAAGACGCGCATATCGCCAAACAGGCGTAGATAAGCAACATTTTTCCATAAACAAAATGTTAAAACGTAATATATGGACATGACATCGTCCAAGGTGCGCAACCCTGCATCACAGCAAACAACATCAATGTCTAATGTCGTCTCCAATATGGCGTCCTTTGACCCTCATTCTTATCTGCAATCATCTCATCCTCCGGTAGCGAGCCGATAGATGAGGCAGGTGGGTTTTCCGACGAAGAAGATTCACCATTCGAGGTATGTAGACTGTGATCGAACAATGGCGGAAGTGTTTCCAATTGGGATTTCAATCTCTTGAATTCCTCTTGAAATTCCAACCATTTCTCATAATCGCCCGGTCCAATCTTCCTCTTGGGCATTTTCTTTTTTTTTTTATTTATAGGCGAAAATTTGAGTAAAAAACGAAAAAATGCTTGTGCCGATCACGGAGAGAAGTTGACATCCGCGCACAAAGAAACGATATAAAGCTTAGATGGTAGTCCGGCTGTGCAGGAGGGGGGACGGACGGGCGCACATACATGCCCAAAGCAATTTTTTACGTAGTGCTGAAGAGTTGTGACATCTCGCGGCTGAGAGCCGAACTACATAGTAATATCGAGAACTAGATGTAATATAATCATAAATTAACTGTGTAATGATTATTTCTTAAGGATTCGAATGATATTATAAAAGATAAGTATGATCTTAAATTTCGAAGAGATATTTAATGACAAAAGTGGCCTTATCGTCGATTTGCAAAACTAATTGTAAGATGTCTGTCGTACAAGCGTGCCGACAAACGTTCGAAGCGCGCGTAATTCAAAATTGCTTGAGTTATATAAAGTATCATATATTTACTATGAATAAGTATTTCATAAGAATTACTGCAAATCAACATGGTTTTAAACATTTTATTATATCAACTGCGTCAACTATAACAAACGATTAATAAAAATTATAGTCATTACAAAATAACAAATAAAATTTCAAACAACTAACCGTCGAAAACAATCAAACAGTTTGATAGTTGAAATGTTACGCTATTTGTTATGATCGACGATCGAAGCAGGGGCCTTATTTTGATATCGGTCATACGTACTTGGACGTTGCACAATACATTATACGTCGTCTTGTCCGTCACAAAACTAATTAACATTGATCAATTAATTTAAATAAATTAAATTAACAACAAAAATAGTGTTTATCATATCATAAATTATGATCACATTTGAATATAGAATAATAATAAATAAGCAGATTTTTTTATAAGTAATCAGCTTCTCTTGGTAATTACATTTAAGGCGGGCCGTATTACAAAAATTTAATGTTAACGAAAAACAAAAATTGTCTAGATAAGTTACTTATATATGGTACTAACTATGTATAAATATATAATTTTATGAGATGTAATAAATTTTTATTTTCATATAATTTCTAGTTCGTTAAAATTAAATTTCTGTGATGTAATACGTCTTAATTTGCATGTGCAAAAATAATTTGTTGGAAAACTGTTATTTAAAATGGATTATTTTTTATAATATTTTATTGTCACGACGTCGAACTAAATTTCATAACAATTTTCTACTTTCGACAAAACTACTTTAAAATATTTAAAACGAAATTCCATTTATTTTGAATACTTATATAAATAAATACTTACATATATAAATTTTAACAAACAACAGTAATTGTTTAAAAATGAAAATTCATTTACCAGTACACGTATTACAAACACTGATGATTTTATATTTACCTGTGTATAGAATAGATTTTATTACATTGTCCATATTATAAACATTGCTTCTATAAATTGAACTTGAAAATCAAGAAATATTTATTGTTTATACAAAATTATGTTATATAAATACAGTCATAGGGATTTAATAAAATTAAGAATTAATTATTTGATTATGATTGCTCATTTATTTTCTTTTATTTTAAGTTCATAAGAAAAATTACACGCATAATTGTTGATGTTGGAAAATTATTACTTTAAAGATATGGTAGAGTGGGCATTTGTGAAGAAAATAATTCATAATATGGACTATAATTAAACACCATAACATTAATTATAAGATTTCTTTTCAAACTTTTGTAATATAAATAGTTATGTTATAAAATTAATAATTATCGTAATATTATAGATATATAAATGAAATACTTTAAAAAATAAAAAATATAACTAAAAACACAGAGGCCTTATTATATCAGTCATACGCACTTGGACTTTGCACGGTACATTATGCGTCGTCGTGTCTATCACAAAACTAATTAACATTGATCAGTTACTCCATTGACAATATTGACATTCTCTTTGTGACGAACAGATCTGTGCTCAATATACTACGCAACGTCTAAATGCGCATGACCATCATCACAACAAGCCTCTAGTTGGCTTCAACGACTTTGTCAGCCGTCAGCTGCGCATGCGTAGTGAAACATACAATTAAATCAAGTTAATAACTACTATTACTATTATTTTATTATAAATTACGAACTAATTTTCAATCAGACTATTATCGAAAATTATAATTATAACTTATTGTGAATTTTCAGAATAAAGGTGATCATATTCAAACATTTTTTTTAAATATAATTTTGACTACGTAAATCATACGACAATTACTGATGAGCTACATCAATAGTTACACATTATTTGCAATAACAACATACAAAATGATACTCTTGGCCTACGTATATTCGTGCGCGTAATTTTCAACAATGTTAAATGGATTGTTTGCCCTACTCGTCTTTTTTCATATTGTCTAACAATATCCACCTACAAAAATAATTATTAGTAATAAAAGACATTAATGAAACAATATTTTGAGCGGCCCCCTTGTTCCAAACAAAGTTGGCCAAACTGCTCCAAGGATACAGATCGATTTCTAAATGCCACTAATAATATTAGAAGCTGTCAAACAAAAAAAATTAAAAACATGTCAACATGTCTATAGGTATACTCTACAACCTATTTACATTTATTTTGCCAAATCGTCAGTTTTACAAGATCAATCGATTTTTCCAATAATGCAAAATTGTTCAAAATATATTCCCACGGCGAATCCCATTTTCCGAATGAAAATCGACGCAAAATTTTCTCATACTATTTTACGTCACGAATATCGACGTGTTCGCACTCAATGATTTCATTCGTGAGTTATTACCGTGTTCGTGACGGACGTACCCATCTTACCCCAGCCTGCAAAGTGTAATAGACAGTGAAAATAAAAGATACCATTCGAAATATCTCTAATCAAACCCTCCAAAACTGCTCATTATTTTAATTGAACCCCTTCAGTTGTCCAAAAAAAAATTAAATCTATGATCATTTTTTCGTTTTTTGCAACTGCAATATCTTTAGTAATACTTAATATTTTTGCAAAGAAACCAGGCAGAAAAATTGAACCCTTGCTCGTTTTAATTGGACCCCTCTTACTTTTTCAAAATAACTAATATATATGTCAAAAACAACAATATAATTTTATTGTATGTTCTTTCCAAATAGATTATTGGGTTATTGGGTTATTTGGAAAGAACATACAATAAAATTATATTGTTGTTTTTGACATATATATTAGTTATTTTGAAAAAGTGAGAGGGGTCCAATTAAAACGAGCAAGGGTTCAATTTTTCTGCCTGGTTTCTTTGCAAAAATATTAAGTATTACTAAAGATATCGCAGTTGCAAAAAACGAAAAAATGATCATAGATTTAATTTTTTTTGGACAACTGAAGGGGTTCAATTAAAATAATGAGCAGTTTTGGAGGGTTTGATTAGAGATATTTCGAATGGTTGTTTTTTTCACTGTCTATTACACTTTGCCGGCGGGGGTAAGAGGGTAACGGACGTTTCATTCGTGAGCCATCAGTCAACCTATCACACAGGTCAATCTGGGGTGCTACCGATATAAATTTATCCGGTTGCGCAGAGGCTTTATACTGCAACTGCACACATTGCGCAACCGGATACATTTATATCGGTAGCACCCCTGCTCTAGTCTCGCTACATAGTAAAATTTACCGAGCAGATCTTTAGTATTCCGATTATAGCTGGAATTCATATAATTTTAGTAAATTTTATTATGTTTCACAGTAAAACTAATATTTGAATTTAATTTTGTTAGATAGTAATTTATCCTATAGTCAGAGTATATCCTACGATTACTATATACCATGGTAATTTTTACTACAAATTAGGGCAAATTCTCTCAGTGTATGTAGATAGTTTTATAAAAATGCACGATCAATTTTTTCTACGTGTATTTGTTAGCAAATCCAAAGCTCGTCACAAAAATTAGTAAGAAATTTTAGATAAAAATAAATACATTTATTTGTAGTAATATTTATATGAATATTGACATAATCAAGTATGTGCTGAAAAAAATTTTAAATAAAGTGGTTTAGCGATGGATATTTTTCTGTTTTCTAAATTCTGTTGTTCATATTGATTGGAAATTATGTCGAATATCTTTCTTTTTATATGTGTAAAAAGTCATGCAAGTATCTTTATAAAAATCATTGTAAAATTATTTGCAGACGATCATCTTCATAGACTTCTCTGTAAACCTCTCTACCTGATTCTTTCTCTAGATTGTATAAACTTTTTCAATAATTTAGATTACTGAATTCGCTTAAATTAAAAACATATGATAAATAACCACATTTTTTCTTCTCTGACATAATCAATAAATCATCAGAAAATTTTTAATTAAAATGAATAAATTACAGAATAAATTTCAATAAAAGTCAGATTTTTTCTATTATATCCTTTTATTAAAAAGATTATTATGAACAATGACGCCATGAGTTAATTAAGCTCCATTTTGATTGCAGAAAAATTGGCTACTCCTCATCAAGTTCCCTCTTCTTCAGACTCCTATGCGTCAAGATCTGGGGACTTTTCATCAGAAACCATTAAAGGTATAATTTCATGATTCTTGTCTGTTTGAATAGATGGGTGTAAAGTTTCTACATTTAAAATGATTTTGAATTCACTTCAATCTTACAAAAAGATGTAGTTCTTAGCTTCATGAGTTATTGATAGTTCTTGGTGTCTGAAACATCAATGAATTCGACAACACTATTTGCTAATGATTTTTTGTAGCAAAAATACTTTATAATTGGAAAATATAGATTTATCGAAAAATACAAAAAAATGTCTGAATTTGTAAAATATAACATTTTTGAAAAATTGATGATTAAACTTAAAAATGAAAACACTATTTTATTATTAGATATAACTTTATTTCAATTAAAATTAATAATTAAATTTAGTGTTGATTCACACTAAACTTAATAAATTAAATAAATTTTCTATGATTCTTTCTACAAATATCGAATTTTTCTAAAACTGTTATTAATTTGACGGCTAAGAAGTTACGATCTATTAATCAAATTAAATATATCATAATTTAATTAATTAAAGATTTTATTAAGAGAAAGAAAAATTTTACTAACCATTCTCAAAAAAAATTGAAAATTAACGGACTTTTAATTTCATTAAAAACATTCATTTAAAACTAAGTAAAAAATCAAAAAATAAAATTATTTAACTTATTCTAGCTAAATGGATTATTCTATGATAAAATATATCTTACTCATAGATACTAATCTATATTTTTACGTTGTTTTTTAAGTTTTACGTAATAATGAAAAACAAATTTGGAAAAAACTGTCATATAGCTAATTTAGGGGATTGATGTCGTGAACATGATACGAGTAAACATGAAGTAGTTATAACAGAATTCAATATTCTAAACAATAAAATGTCAATAAGGCGAATAGGAATATATTAACCCTCTCTCATATATTTTTTCGATACTAAATGCAAAAAATAAGTTACATACATAGTGCAAAAATAGTACATTATCTAAAATGTGCGGGAAAGTACCTTTCTAGCATCTGACGTAGTGCCCATATAATCAATCAAATGAAAAATGATGTAATAAATCATATAATCAACAGAGATATAATTAGCTCAAAAATTGATTATACCAAGAATCACCTGAAGGATCATGTGATAAATCCTATTAAAAATTATGTGATAAGTCATAAGATCGGCATGGATTTAACCGTTCAGAAGTTGATAATGTCAAGAATTACATGATGAGTCATGTTATGAGTCACATGCACAGCATAGTTTGTAGAAATTAACTTTTACACAAAATTGTTCCAACCACATAGCTGAATTAAATATTTTAGTAGGCTACATAAATTTCACTTTACATTTTTTCCGAGTAATCATTTCTATCATTCTAGTAAAGTAAGTAAAATATACTTACAGAAACTAGAATCTGCTTAAACATTTTTTAATTTTCTATCAGCAATCAAGTATATACACGCAAATAAAATAATTGGATTGTGATTACAAACATAAGGCCTAGATCTGCCAGAGATAATATTAACAATAAGTGTAAAGTTACTATTAGTTTGCGGAGGTGATAAAATAAAATATTTAGGTATATAAATGTTCGTGATCCTTATTGTACATTATATGAAATCTCCTTTTCTCCGCTACACATCTTTCAAAAAAATATATTTAACATAACAGTTGACTACATGTAACTGCAAAAAATTATTTACAGATTCTATATTATTTTATTCAATGCTAATATGTTTATTTGTTTTATTTAACACAATGTTTTTTAAATTGAATACAAAGTATAAAATAATAATGATTAGAATCTAGGAATAATTAAATATTTCAAAGAATGATACGTTGAAATTTGCCTATGATGAACAGAATTATCAAACGTACTATTATATTGTATAAACTATTTGACGACAATTTATTTTAGATATTTTCTCCGCGGAAACTTAAAACGTGAGATAATATTTCATTTTTAAGAAAATGGTATTTTATTTTTTGCGTACAACAGAAAATTCTTAAGACAAAATTTAAAACGTGTAGAATTGGTATATCTACTAAATGAATCTTCCAGGCATGATTATAGCGACTATTTTCAAATCAATTTTTTTATCTGCAAGCAATATTTGAATTATGATCGCAGAGCTCCGATTTTGAATGAATGCTATTTGTAGAGGCAGACCTCAGGCCTTAGAGTGTAGTGTAGATAATGCGCAATTGAACGCTGTAGATTACATTGTATATTGATTTGTTCGTCTCAAAACTAATTAACATTGATTAGTTACTTCATTGTCATTGTCTTCGTAATGGACAGATTTGGGCACAATATACTGCGCAGTGTCCAAGTACTCATGAGCAACACCACAATAAGGCCTCTGTGTATGTCTTATGATATATATATTATGAAGTTAAAAATTGGAGCTTTATAGTGACAGTTCAAATAAAAATGTGTATGTTGCTCGCAGATACGAAACTGATCTTAAAACAGTTTCTTTGGTTACATATTGCAACCTATTCGCACATCATTCTTGCCATATGCCATATGTTTTTATCAAAATCAAGTTAGTTCAATACATAGAAAACATTGCAATTATTAAATATCTCCAGTCAATCAATTAAGTGCTCACTGGCTCGTAATAAAAATTAATTTTTATCAAGTGTCACGGTCGCGGCACATACGAGTAGGCATGAAATAGCAATGAAGCCTAGTTGCGCCTGATACTATACCCAACTGGAACTAAATATACAAATTTTTGTACAGAATATGTACGAAATTTGTATATGAATATGTGCAATACCTGTACAAATCTTGTGCAGTATTCATACAAAATGTATACAAGTTTGATACAAGTCTTACAGAAGTTTTGTACAATTTTTATACAATATTTACATGGAATTTGCACAAATTTTGTATTTAATAATCGACTTTTTCTTAAAAATTGAATAAATAAACAATACATGCATGTTATGGATAAAATAATGTGTACAGCTTCTATAGAATATAACTATATATGGAAATTGAAAAAATATAAAATAATATAACCGACCTGACCTAGATTTGAACTCGCGACCTTCATGTTACCAGACTTGTATTTTATTACTTTACTACTGATGACTCTTACGAAACTTATTAATTTTAATCTTTTTACACATTATCTGAAAATTATTCTATTATTTAATCATATTTGCTGATAATGGCGATGAATTTTAAACTAACAATATAGTTATGTAAAATTTTCTTTTTGTTCATTTTTATTTCTTGGTTAAATTTGAATTCATCGATATAACCAATAAAAATACAGTTCATCGAATACGATCGAATAATTTATAAATAATTTTTGCATGTAATATAAAATAAAAAATCGTATATATTGTGAAAGTTCAGAAAAATTCTCATGTCTTCTTTAGATAAGTATATGAATATTTTATTCTTACAATTAGATAATTTTGCTGTAACAGTATAGTTTTGGAAAAAAAAATTTTGATATACTTCTTTGATATTTGTTATTTTTTTCCTTGGAAACAATGCATATATAGGAAAAATTGTTAAGAACAAAATATTTTTATGATTGTCTAGAGAATACGTGAGAATTTTTTCGGATCATTTTGAGTATTTTTTAATTTTGCAATTTTAATTAACCAACAAAAATAAAAAATTTTCTTCAAATTATTTGACAACATTCTAGCGTATTCCTTATACGATTTTAAAAATTTCTGCTCTCTTGGTACTTTCTCCATAAGCTCATAGTTTTTGAGTAAAAAATTCATAAACATAACGAAAAAAATTAGGCATTCGAGACTTCATTTTGAACATTACCAGGTGAAAAACCGATCCGGAAATTATATATTCGTCAAATCTAAATACTTATTCCACTGGTTAGTGAGATTCCAATATCATTACACACGGAAAATTTTTTGAAAACTCGATTTCAAAAAAAAGTGTGAACAATTCGTATTTTTTTTTAAACGGCATTTTACTCGAATAATTAATTTATTTCAAAAATTTTGTGGGCATCATCGGATATAACATCTCTTAAACTTTTAGAAAATGACCTTCACAATTTTTTTTGACGCCAATAACATTAGTTATAAACGCTCAAAGACCGATGTATCGAGAGTGGCGTTTTCAGCCGAAATAGAAACTTACTTTAAAACTCTACAATATATTTTACTAAACGATTCATTATTCAATGATGGTCACTACATTTCAACGTTTTATTTACACAGACTTCACTATTTCTTCATTATTTTTATCAGTCATTAGGAAGTAGTGACACTTCAAACCTAGTGATTTATGTACTATTAAAATTGCAAACACCTTTATGAAAGTTTTCAAATCGAACCAAGTAAACATGTTACAAAAAAGCCGTTTAATTTAGTTTATATTTCGTGGTCAGGCTAATTTCCTATCTTCAAATGTCATGGTAGTTAGTCCGCAATTTTTTTTCTTTTTAAAATCAAATTAACTTAATTGATTTTGCAACATCTAATTAATAAAAAGTTTTTTATTATTTTATAATGAATAAAAAATTATTATATATATGGTATCAATAATTTGATTTTAAGTCTACATTACATGAAGGCACATCACCAATAGTCCGTACCAATGCGTTTATTTCACAGAGCTTACTATATATATGTTAGAGATGTTTTATAATTTTTGAATCTTGAGACTCTTGATGATGTATATGTGGCTGTACCCCATGATTGAGTGCTATATGCCCACACTGGTTTGTTTGTACATTTATAAATCTGTAATTTGTTGTCGATTAACAGTTTGGATTTTTTGCCTAGTAGTCAGTAGTATTTTCCAACTTTAGATTGAGCTATTTATGTTTAGTTCAAAATGTGGTCTCTCTACGTTAGTAGACAATCCAAGTGTATACCAAGGTATTTAACTTTATGTTCTCGTGGTATTAGTTGGTTGTTTACGTGCACTAGAGGACAAGTTTCTTTTTGTAATATGTAAGTTACCTTATTGGGTTGACTTAGTTTCATTAATTTTTATTCTCCATTTTATAAATCAGAATAGTACTTCAACTAGATATTTCTGAGTTTATAAGAAGACGTTATTGCATTTTAATAGGATGTTAAAATAGTAGTGTCATCTGCATAAGTGGCGATCTTAATATTTTCCTTAATTGAAAGATCATGGGTGTAAATTTAATATATAGAATGGGACCATGAACATTTCCTTGGTAAATGTCATCTTTTCTTGGATACAGTTTAATAGTTTCCTTATTTATCTTAACCTTGAAAATTTTACGGTTTACATATAATTCTAAGAGTGGAGAGAGATTGCTTGGTAAAATTTTATTAAATTTATATAGTAAGCGTTCGTGACAGACTTGTTCAAAAACCTGAACTATATTAAGATAAACTGCAATAAAATATTCGTTATTTTCGAAAGTGTTTCTGATATTAGTGATGACTGTTTGTTTTATTGTAGCGTGATTGTTTCAAAAACTGAATTGTTGGTCAGATATTATGTTTTGTTCTAGTAGTACTTTATTTAGTCTTTTAATAATAGTTATTTGACTACCTTTCCGTATATGTTATCATGTTATTGTTATTGTTACGTCAAGAGCTACAATCGTACGGAACGCTGCAGAGATACACTAAGTACTTTTACGCATTAGACTTGGTTTCTTATAACCGTTAGCATGTAGACTTACCTCTCCTACCACTTTTGGAATGATGACAGAGAAGTTTTGCACGCTTCATGACTGGATCTACAGTTTGAGATGGAAATCGAACCACTGGACTCTGTTTTTAAGGTTAGCGATCATGTTATTTATGTCTGTTAATTTTATATTGTTAAATAAAAAATTTTTACAGTTATTTGTTTGTGTGATATTTAGTTACATAAGTTCTTCTTTTGCTATACTTCGTTGTAGAGAAGTTCATAGTTCATATAGTTCGCTTGCAAGGTGTTTAGCAAAAGTGGTAAAATTGTAGCTTTATCGAAATTTGTTCTTGTCCAGGTCAAATTTTTGCTTTTTTTCTTTTTTCATTATTCTCTTTGACATCGCTCTATTTATGCTCTGTCAGTGCTAATCAGTGACGGGACTTGCAATGTGTTTGAGATCAAAGCACATAAATCTTTTTTCAGTGGTACTTGTATCAATCAGCAGGGACTGGGAATTGAACTCTGGGCCTACCGGGTGCGAGTCCGTTGCCCTACCGACGGAGCCATTGCAGGCCCCAATCATTTACTTTTTAAAATGAGTGGAGAACATTTTTGGGGTTGATTAATTTTTTAGTTGCTTTCCAAAGTAAATCGTCAAATGCAGATAAACTACAAATAAAAATTTAGGGGCTCGATAATTATACCCCATATTTAAAATGGTTTCAGTTTAATTAAGTTTTTATTAAGTGAACTTGATAAGTGTAATCGATTCCATGTCTAACGTGCCTTTATCCTCTATGATAAAATCGTTGCTAGGATAATACTTTTATGAAATAATTAATTAAAACGTTATATCATAATTGTCATCTAGCTATCAAGTATAGTCGCTACTCCCATTGTAGAGTCTTCCAAGCAAAAGAAAATTCTCTTTAAACATAAATTTTAACTCTCATTCATTTTCCTATCAATAAAAGCTATTTCACAGTATTTAATGACTATTCGATTTTTTTTTTTCAAAAGTCTGATAAACTATTTCTAATTTTTATGAAATCATCTTCATTTAAATATTTTATACTTGAAAATTATTCACAATTATTAATATTCATATCTAATTAAATATTCGATTGATATTTACTATTTGAAAGAATTAATACAATTTTAATCATGTTAAAATATGCTGAAACCGATAGCAATTTTTAATAACCGATAAGCAAAAAAATGTCCTTAAAAATAAAGATGTTTGAAAATATCAAAATGTTAATTTTCGTGCTTATTAAGCATTAACCAACCACAATACTGGATGTCGAAAATTCATCATTTTTTAACAGAAAAATAGTTCTTGTCTCATATATTAAATCTCCACATTTAATTCACTTTGAAATTGTCTTTAAGAAGTTAGCTATCAAATAATAAATATATAGCAGCCAAAGACACTATTAATTTCATACTATAGACGTTTTGAACAGAACATTCTTATTATTATTTTTATTATTATTATTATTTTTTAATTATTATTATTATTTTATTTGAATAAGTCTTATTTGTAAATAAACTAATAAAGATTATAAAGAGTATAAAAAATATTACCTTTAGGGTACCTGTTTTACCGTCGATGGCAATTGGTGTAAGTTACCATTACTTTTTTTCCCGTGAATGGTAATATGGAACACTGCCTCAATTTTAGTCGGTAAAGTAGTAAATTTTCTTATATAATTTTACTTAACGTTAGGGATAAATTGCTTATTGTTACAAAAAAAGTTAAAATAGTAACTTCCTATTTCATTGCACAATTCAAACTTCTTTTTGACTATTTTAACATTTAAAAGTTTTATTTGTTACGGAGAGATAAATTAAAATTTTATAACGAAAAAATGATGAAACGCCGACAGGACTGCGAAGGTAGCCTTCTCGATTGTAAGTGAAATTATTGCAATAATTTCATATACGGATGGAAATGGAATGCTGAAATATGAACTGACACCCTTTTTCCGCTACTCACAACACAAAAATTATTAATTATTTTAATTTGAAAATTGTGCAATGAATAGGAAATACGATTTAAGAGGCTGTCGAGGGAAAATAAAATCTTAATTTTGAGCTATGAAACACAAATTCATCAATAATTTTTAGAGTTAACGAGCTTGTTCATGTACCGAGGAAAATCGTGATTTTCATGCATTTTCCGTTGCCGAATTGAAAATAGGAAATTATCACCGATATCAGGGACAATTAGGGCAATTAATAGCGTTGTCAAAATTATTTCAACAATTTCCCTTACCTTCGAGGAGACTACCTTTACAGTCTTGACGCCGACATCCAAAGTTGTGATTGATGCAAAAAAAAGAGCGTGAAAATGCAATTTTCATATATTTTGAAATATTTGCATTATATATCTAAAAGCATGAAATTTATATTTCAGCAGTAAATTAAATTTATAAATGATTTGAAAGGATAATAATATGTAAGAATGGCAATATACTATTAATAAATCGTTTTAATGTTTTAATAACATAAGCGGTTATATTTAAAAATTATCAGTATAAATTAATAATTTTATAACCATCTGTGATATTGACATTATCTTAAAATTTGATTGGAAGAGAGAGAGAGAGAGAGAGAGAGAGAGAGAGAGAGAGAGAGAGAGAGAGATTAAAAAAAATTGGGGAAAAATATATTTTTATTTTTGATACATTTTTAATTAAATGATATGTGGACAACGAAAACTAATTATCATAATATTTAACCCGAACCTATTAAATTAGAAGAATATATTTACGGGTATTTTCAAGGAAGCAACAAAAAAATAGAATGTCAATTGTATTACTCATACTAGCATAAGACTTGGACCATAACCACTACTGTTAAGTGCGTAAAGTTTAGTATTGTATAAGAGTATAATAGCTTAGTACATTTTATCAATCATAGGTTTAATCAATCTTTTGAATAATATTTCCAATACATCTTGAAATGAGTAACATTTCATTAGTTTTTGTGAAAAATAGGTACAAATTATATTTTTATTATTTTTATTCATTATTAAATATCTACAGATGTATATTAAAATTTAATTATAGTGTATTTGATACGGTATGATGTATTTATGCGTATATATCATTAGAATCTCAAAGTTGTTATGTTAAAAGTTCAAATAATATAATAAATAAGAGAAAAACATTTTGAAAAAAGCGTCTTAAATAATACTAATCCCAGAAGCCTAGAATCTTTCACCTTTAACGTAATATTTTTTTTTATTAAAGTTTACTTTAATAAAAAATGTAAAATCTATAACGGTTTTTTTTTAAGTTTAATAAAAATATTTATAATAACTAAATATTATTTAATTATTATAAATTTAAAAAAATTTCAGACACAAACTAAAAGCTATGAGCATATGTCATATATTATTCAAACAACATCAAATTTCATATAACAGTATGTGATTTCGATTATTGCTGCAAAGTTATTATTGGTACAATTCTTTCTAAATAAAATTTTTAACTTTTCTCGTTGATGCATAATTATCTAAATATATTTTCATAGAATCATAAAATCTAACTCTGGACATTACTTCTTAAAGTTGACCATGGTTAAATATGTTTCTTCTAAAATCTATTACGGTTTTTTTTAAGTTTAATATAACACGATTTATAAATTACAATCTCTTCAATTTTATCATCAGTCGAAATTTGACGTTATATTATTAGGTGGTTCGATAAATCTATTATTTAATAATTTATTTTATATTTAACAATTTCTGATAATTTTATTTCTTAAAGAACAGTAATATAACGTATGTACTAAGTAACAGCGTAGAAAGTGAAGTTATATCGGAACATTTAAATCAACAATAGCACTAACGATACTCATAATGGTCACTATTGTTTTACAAGTAACGTGTTATTATCTTCATTTCTAGAAAAAATACTTAAATCAAAAAAACGCCGTCTGTAGATGTCATGATCAGATATCATTAAATTATTTAAAAATAAGTTAAAGTTGGTAATAAGCGCGTTAAATAGAACTGTCAAGGAATATGAACGTATATTTCGAAAAAAATTGAATAAATTATTATTTGAGGACTGCGAAGATAGCCCCCGGATTTTCATGGGAAATTGTTAGCCAAAAAGGGAAAACGGCATTAATTGCTCTAATTGTCGCTGATGTACATACATGGTAATTTCCCATTTACGATTAATCAACGGGAAATAGGGGAAAATCGCATTTTTCCGTTTACCTACTCACTAGCTGATTTCTCCAGAAATTATTATTCGATTTTTACGGTTAAGGTCTTAGAATTAAGATTATAATTTCCCACGCCATACCCCGTATTCACATTAATGCTAAATATTATTAATTTAAAATGAAAATTCATAATAACATTGATGCCCCGAGTGGCGGGAAAACTGTTTCATTCCATATTTCTACGTTACGTGGACCAAGAAGCAGAGAGTATTATACCAATGAGTTGGTATTATACACGTCGTATAGACTTTAGTCGGTTTGAATTGTATTGTTAAAAAATATAACATTCTATGTAATTAACTGCGTAATAAATAAATGGATATGAAAAAACAAGTTTATTATTTGCGAGTGTACATTATTTTATATTTCTCAAATTCTCTGTTTCTCGAGGCCAGCTTCCAAGTTGGTTAAGTGCGAGATGACATTATCGAGACACTCGAGCTGTTGAGCGCAATATCTAAAAGTCCTATGGTATCGAAGAGTACCTATATAGAATTTAGCCTAATTATCAATGAGATCAAATATAGCGTTACAATTGCGCAAAAAGAGAAAAGAAAGAATTACTGACCAAACCGAACACAAGACATCGATGATAAATGTCAGTATATTTAATGAGAACGATCGAAGTGGCAATGGTACCAAATTCACGGATTCCAAATTGAAGTACAGGTTCAATTCGCCTAACTTATAGGTGTGCTCTTTATAGGAGTTTCAACACGTATATAAAATTTATTTAATATAAAATAAAATTGTCTTCAGAACGATGATAAAATATTTGATTTGAAATAAATAAAAGTACCTAATACCTATAGCCAACTCCTAGGCTACGCCGTGTATAATACACTCTGCTTCTTGGTCCACGAAACGTAGAAATACGGAATGAAACAGTTTTCCCGCCACTCGGGGCATCAATGTTATTTTGAATTTTTATTTTAAATTAATAATATTTAGCATGAATGTGAATACGGGAGATGGCGTGGGAAATTATAATCTTAATTTTAAGACCTTAACCGTAAAAATCGAATAATAATTTCTGGAGAAATCAGCTAGTGAGTAGGTAAACGGAAAAATGCGATTTTCCCCTATATCCCGTTGATTAATCGTAAATGGGAAATTACCACGTAAATCAGCGACAATTAGAGCAATTAATGCAGTTTTCCCTTTTTGGCTAACAATTTCCCATGAAAATCCGGGGGCTATCTTCGCAGTCCTTATTATTTGTGGCCTCACCAGATTTACCACTCCAGATTAATTTACCACCTGAGTGCCGTACAATCCGGTAAAGAAGATTTCTAATAATACCAACTACAGGTGACGAACATTTATCAAATTTATTCATTATATATAAATCTAACGTAAAAAATGTAGATAACGATGTCTAGATAATACAATTATATGTAATTTATAAATTAAAAATATTATGCGTAATAAATGAGTTTGTAAACCCTTTTTAGTTGTAATCATACTCAAAAAGAATTTTTAATAAACGACACAATTTAACCTTTTCGTGAAAAACAAGTTTAGAAAACTAGCTGAAGGCGATAACTATCTTATTATCATATACTAAAAAACTTACGGGTAAGTTAATAATAATAACATTTTCTACAACAAAAATGATAATAATTTATAAACTTTTCAAATCGGTCACTATTGAAAATACACATATACAGCTTCTGTAAATTTCTACAGAATTTGAACAAATTTTATTTACTGATGATATATTCTTTTTTACAAAAATATTGTTTACTAGTATTATTATTGCACAATAAAAATGAATAGTCATCCTAGTGATTAGTAATGAAGTATTTATGTTCGGAACAAAATCTCTGATTATAGCATTTGCTTTTCATTACAAAATTTATTTATGCAGAAAACAGGAACTCGAAAAGCTTAAGTTGATACTTTGGAATAATTTGAAACTGAGTAAAAATACCAATTAGTCTGTGAATCTTTAGTTTAGAAATATTCATTTCATGGAGGTCTTCCATTAAAGCATATTATCTCATGTAAAAGGAATTATTAAATTAAGTTTTTCTGTTCTTTAGATGTACTACAACTTTACAATGGTCATTTTGACAATAAAATATACTTCGTCAGTCATACTATGCTAATATAAATAAACTATCAATGTTATATTCTAAGCGGCTCATTTTAAGGTTTAAAAAATTTTTTTTAGGTAATCGATCAAATCTTTTGTTTTTAGATCCTGAGTCAATCTTTATTATTAATTTTGTCGACGTTTCGCTGACGTTTTTAAATCACCCTTACCACTAAACACTCAAGGCTACAATGGTCAAACAAACGTATTGATTTACACTTATTAAACACACATTTGATTATTTCTTACCGAAAGTATAGCAAATATTACATTCTTGTCAAAACAATTTTTTATGCGTCATTTTCATTAGGGTTCCAAAATTATCAGAATAACTGGTATCAAAAAAGCACATTTTCTGGGCGTTTTATATATTTTAATTTATATTATATGATCATTTTTATAAAAGAGAGTTATTATTTATGGTTTAGTAGACAGCAATCAAATTGTCACTCACATGACTTCTTTCACAAAATTTAACTTTAGTTGAAAAAGTATTACGTACAAATGGCTACCCCATGAAGTTCATAAAATATCCGATTTCTCGCAGACTTTCATACATTCGCACACTACAAATCAGACTAATAACAATGGAATATTGAAATAAATGACAAAATCCAAATTATTGTACTTCTTTACATTAAATTAGTGATAAATTAAAATCAGTTTTATCACGCTACAAATTCTCAGTTATCTTCAAACTAATTAATAAATTAATCAATATAATAAGACTTGGCAAAGATTCGATAGATAAAAAGAAAACACGTAGAATAGTATATAAAATTAATGATAACGATTGGGGTCACGTTCGAACCTTCGTCAAGGTAAGATGTGTTTATAAACTCAGTTCCACAAGTATGGATTTCGGCTAATGTGATAGTTGAAGTTATATGAAAGTGCAATCTCTAGCATTACACACATTACGTATAAACGAACCAAGCTATACGCATATTCTGAGCTTTCGCAAGCAAATATATGTGAACCCTGAAGACATTAAAAAATTCCCAGAATCTCTGAAAATTTTCCTTCGAGTATGACCAAATACAGTATTCATTTTTTCACTGAAAAGCTCTCTTGATTTACCTGCAAAGTAGAGAAATACATAGCTTGACCCTATAATAGATGCTCAAATCATTTCAGCAACTTCTTAAACTATCTCAAATCGTGAAAATATCCAACTTCAAGAAAATCTAGCTTATATTTTAATGTCTACACCGAGGAAATTACCTATATAAAAAAGTTATTTGAACTTAAAACAATAAGAACTACTTGGTCTTCTTTCACCAAAGAATTAGACGAAAAATATCTGGAATTTTTGTCATTAAATTACGATGCGCTTTCTGTGAACGAGAAATATGATTACCTCATCAATATAGTTACCAACGCCGTACGTAGCAGTACTCTTTTTAGAAAAGCTAACTTTAATAAGCAACACTAGTAAAAAATTCCAGTTTCTCGGTGAAACGCCGAATGCGAAAAAGTAAGACGTCTAAGAATAGCTACCAGTAAAATATAGCAGTTCAGCAAAAATCTCCATGACTTTATAGAATACCAAAACCTTTGACAATGTTATTTGTAAAATGTTCTTAGAAAACCTTGCAGGGGCCATTTGCTCTCTAAACGTGATAACATTTATTCCATTCATCACCGCCCAACGATAAATTTTTACGACGGCCCCGGAGACAGCTATTGTAACGTGAACAAAGACGTAGCTCAAGGAGGGGTGTTATCTCCATTATTGTACATCTTATATGTTAAAAATATAATTGATGGTTTACCGAAAAGCTTGGTTGTGTCACAATTTGCGGATGATATTGTTGTATACTTAAAATCATATTTACTGGAAGAATGTAAAAGCCAGATCGAAAGCTCCATCAACATGATTAAAAAAAAATTGTACAAACTAGACCTCGATCTTGCACCTGTAAAAACTATCCTTGTTTACTTTAACAAGAGAAAAGTCAAACTAGGTGTCGTGTAGAAATTATAATCGACGGCCATGTCATTGAATCAAATGATACAGCCAAAATTTAGGTATCATCTTTGACTACTCACTATCAAGAGAAAGAAATAGAGAAAAAATGCCTAAGGGCTACGAATGTTATCAAATTTCTACGCGGCACCTGGTAGGGTGTCAACCTAGAAACACTCATGATCTTGTTTAAAAGCTTCGTACGTTCGACCTGTCATCGACTACGGTATTTTTAAATACTTTTCGACACTCCGTGCGCAAAGTACACCTTTCCCGCACGCTCGGCAGAAAACGTGCGTTGAAAATCGCACTTTCCACACGTCGTATAAAAAAATACGGTACGGCACATGTTCGGGAAAGAGTTTCTCGTCTCGTGTACCTTTCCACCCTCGCTTCGCTCGGGCGTAAACGCCACACGAGACAAGAATCTACTTTCCCGTACTTGTATCGTAATGTACTATTCTCGACAATAAAACAGGTGTAAAGAAACTTGAAAAGTTTTAATACGCTGCTTTAAGAACTGCACTAGGCTACCGTATACACCTACCACATCATTATTGCAGAATCTAAAATACCCTTGATGAATGAACGCATCAGATCGTTAAGTAAATGCTTCCTATAGAAAACTTTATCTAAACAATAATGGCAAACATTCAATTTTATCAACAAATACTCGCGAACGTTCAAAGATGCAAGCAGAGAAGGAAGAATCTCGCTATTAAATTTGTGCATATGAGAGACTTACATTTTTAAGCCGAACTTTACTCAAGCGTATGATAATTATTCCCATAATTACGCGATAATATCTACGTCGATAGGTGTTGACACAGAACTAGATAACGGTATTGTTCTTAATACGTCTAACCCAAATAACATCGTAGAGCAAATTTCGAGTAAAAATGATGGATATGCCACTGTCACAGATGGAAGTAAAATAGTAAATTCTATCTCTACGGGCGTTGCCTGTTTATGCCCAAGCTAAACATCAGAATCAATATGTCCATCGACAACAATTCATCAATATTTACAGCTGAGTGTTGTGCTATTTTCTAATCAGTACAAATGGCAATGGACCATCTTGAAAAAAACTATAGTATCTTTATCAGCTCACTAAGCACACTGCAATGTTTGCACTCAACTAAATTAACCATCCAAACTAATCCGTATATTTTTGAAACCAAGAAAATTTGCTACGCCTTCCGAGAATCCCACCCGAACTTAAATATCAAATTTTATTCGATCCCCTCACACAAAGGTATATTAGGACACGAACCTACTGACGAAACTGTCAAAGAAGCTACTAAACTGAATTTCTCTGAAAAAATAATAATGCCGTATAGTAACCTATGCGAAAGGCACAACAAGCATCGAAAACTAAACTGTGAGGCCCTGGTCACATATGTACGTACACTTGCGTACAAATGCACACGAATCGCACGATTCCAGTGCAATCACTATAGAAATTCGTAGTTCTAGTTACTAATACCAACAGTCGCAACAGATGATTAAATATCGCTAACTGAACAAACAAAATATAGTTTGTTAACCTCAAAATTGTTTTACCGTTAACATAATTGTTATTTTTTATTATTAATGTGACTGAAGTTTAAAAAAAAATTATTGTTCACCGTAAATCAAACTATAAATTAAGTAAGTAATCAATGTGATAATAATACATTCATATTCATTTATGCAATTTGTATGTCATAACATTTTTCTGTGTAATAGATACATGGTAGATAATATTAATTTGTTAATCAATTTAGCAGTTTAACTAGTTGAAGTAGGAATGCAATACATAGAATTAGTTGAACAAACGTTTATGAGAAAAAAAAGATTCCGAAGATGGTTAAATAAGTCAATTAGCGACATTTAATCATCTGTTG
The DNA here is from genome assembly GCF_024137745.1 of Phymastichus coffea. Taxonomy (NCBI): domain Eukaryota; kingdom Metazoa; phylum Arthropoda; class Insecta; order Hymenoptera; family Eulophidae; genus Phymastichus; species Phymastichus coffea. The sequence goes on from NW_026706872.1 coordinate 1,602,534, forward strand.
CGACTGTTGATATTAGTAACTAGAACTACGAATTTCTAGTGATTGCACTGGAATCGTGCGTTTCGTGCGCATTCGTACGTAAGCGTACGTGCATATGTGACCGAGGCCTGAGACACATTAAAGAACTCGGCGAAAGCAAAGGCGTTGTTTTTCGAAAAATATAATGATCACGTGAATCCTTGTAATCCCAATAAACAGTTAACCCGATAATAAATTGTTACTATCAATCGATGCAGGGCCAACCACTATAATATATCAGCTTCTCTCTCACGCTTAGAAATAAGTAAGAACCAAAATTGTTCGTGTAATGTACCAAAAAATTTTTCATGTAATCTGGCTCTGCCTAAAATATGAAACATAGACAAATAAACTCCCACAAAATACAACTATTAACCGACGTTATACTAAAAAAACCAAATATCACAGCTTGTAAACTTCTATATAAATTTTGTGATAATTGTAACTTATCAATGTAAGTATAAACAGTCAACCCAATATAAAGCAATTACCTGGCATAAGGCTTAAAATGCTCCAATGAAAAAATGAAAAAATAATTGTAATAATTGTGGTATGATGTGCGTAGGATGTGAGCGTACGATGTGCGTACAAACTGAGTATGTACTGTAAACCATATAAATCAAAATGTCTATTTTCTGAAATGCTTTAAATTCATAATTTTAATTTTTATAAAAAAATAACATAAATAAACAATTTGATCCTTTTATAAAAAAATAGTGCATGCCATATTGAAGTATTTTATTTGTGATTTAATTGGCTGAGATATGTCCACGTGATATACTATAATGTGTCGAAAAATAAGCGTCTACATATGATTTCGAGTTGAGAATTTAGTAGTAAAAGTTTAGTTTATCTTAATTGATACAGGTCATTTTGAAGGTAACGAGACTTAAAAAAATAGGTTGCAATGTTATTATTTTAATTAAAATATTATATGAAACTAACAGTGGGTAAATTGTTTCATAAAAACATGAGATTATATGTTTGGAATTGTGATTATGTTCTATTAGTAACAAATATTCTAATGTGAATATTTTAAATTAAAATTCAGTGTAAACTTTCAATAGTAATTTTATCTATATAGTTGGGAAAAAATAACATTATTTATAGTAGTTTTTGGTTAAATCATAAATTTTGAATACACGGAACTGTTTCCGTAATACCCATTTATCCGCTGATATGTTTTCTGATAAAATTGAAAAATCCACTTCGATGAAAGTAATTTATGATAAAGATATTAATATAACAAGAAATGAAAAAGAAGATAAAAGCCCGTTGTTAGTAATAAATTTCTCAGTCTGAAAGGATTGTTTGTGAATATATGTGTAGTTTATGAAAGGATATTAAATAATGAATACGTATAGTTTAGGCTGATATGATGGATATATTATAGGCCTAAAAAATTGGGAAAAAACTCCACAAGGTTCGGTTAGGTTTGATCTTGCGTGCAAACTATGTTTGCACGTAAGCGCAAACGGAAATCACCTAAATAGAGAAAAACCCTTGGTTGATTTACATTGATAAAATACAAACTGATATTGTGATAACATGCGATCATGCGTTTAATCGTTGTGTAAAGAAATAAAAACGTGTTATGATTTATTGATTACAATTGATATTTAAAGGTATGCATATATATGTCGGATGTAAAAGAATCTGAAATTGGTTAATTTGTGGCGAACCGACCAAATGACATGTGAAATGAAACACGTGGCGTTGTGATGTCGATTGACTACTTTGTGGTTAGTTGACCAATATAATGTACGTAATGAATTTATAGTTCTTTAGTCACTGTGGACTTGATTAACTATTTTGTGGCTAGTCAACCAATGATACGTATGAGTGTTTGTGTTACCTGAGTTCGAGGAGGGTTTGTCTCGCGGTGATTGTTAAAATAGCACGACTCAAACAAAAAGAACTGATTGGAAGAGTTTTTTAGAAACTAGAATAAATACGCGTCTATTAAATACTATTTTAATTGAAACTAATTAAGCTTAACTATACTACATTGACAAATTAAATAAGTTAATGAAATTCTTTTTAATGAATGTAAAATTCAAAACGTGCGACCAGTTCGGACGAATGATTTATACTGACTGGCCTCCACCACAAACCGATAACGCGCTGTCACCCGAAACGCATACTCTCCCCTACTCTCCTTAAGTAAGAAAGAAAGAAAGTCATATAGTTAGATCGTAGTTAGGCATGCTGAGTAAGTATATCGATAAAGGAAAAGAGAAAAGAGAGAGAAAGAAATAGTACGTGGCCACTAGGAGAGAGGAGAAAGCGCGACTACGTTACAACCTTATACTTCCCCTTTACTATATAGGAAATACTTTCGTCTTTCGACGAAACACCCGTAAAGCGCGTTTTATGTCACTAGTACAATAAAACTGAAAAACTGCTACAAACCGTGGACATTATAAACAATTATCAAACAAAGAATTGAGAAACCGTTGTCAAAATCGTAACACAGGTGAACGATTAATATCTATATTGTTGAGATAGTGGGGCTACATATCAATTAACGTTGTACTTGAATAGTTTTGCATAGGATTGTCTTTCGTACCATATTCAGTCTTTCAAATACATATTCTAAAAATCTGTTTGTCGTAAATACTAATGGAAATCACGGCACATTTTAGTATTCCTGTTTGATATATATAAATCTTTTTGACTACTCTTGCTGAAAGTTATGCACAAAAAAATTTACTAATGTAAGTTTTACTCAATACTTGCGGTGAGAAATAAACAAATGTGTGTTTAATAAGTGTAACTTAATACGTTTGTTTGTTTATTGTAGTCTTGAGAAGGGTGATTTAAAAACGTTACTGAAACGTCAACGAAATCAAACGATTCTTCACTCCTCGCGCATCATCTTTCATAACCAAGAGACTCGAATTCCTATTCACGTTTATTTGATTAATTACGATTTTCAATGGTGATCTTAGGTTCTTTGATTTATATTCTGCAATAATTAGTTTATATCTGCGTGCACGTTTTTTATAAAGCTCTGTGCATTTTTTCTAAATTTACACTTTAAAGGGCTTCCTACATAAGAAAATATTGGACGTTGAACACCGGCTATCAGATGTTTACCATGGTGAAAAACAAAATCAAATGATATATTATTGTACTAATAATGTTTATATGATAGATCTATAATTTTCATCATTGGTCGCATCCTGAGCAATCACAGACATGTCATGTTAAATGTTAAACAAACAATTTATTTTTTAACTTGATAATCTCGGTACATGTCCGACATCCAATGTCTCCTTATGTAAAAAGCCTCAAGTGTATCATCTTTGATTCCATTTCTTCTATAAAACCCCATGTATAAGAAGTGAACTTTGTTATTTATTTTCTTAAAAATATCAAAATAATTAAAGGACTTTCCGACTACTCTAATCTAACATATTTTTTAAAGTTATTGCGATCTATGTATTTTGACATGACTTCAGAATCTCCTTAATAACAGAGATTGGCTCAACAAGATCCAACAGGAAAAGACTTAATTAATTACCTAAAAACGCCATTTTCTAAACTATCACTCTATAACATTTATCACTTAATATTTGTTATGGTATATAATGTTTTTCAAGCAATAATAATATTATAGCATCTGCGCATATGTATCGATTTTATCGACCTATAATGTCGATTTTATCGAAAAAGAAGGTATTTTGTTAAAATTCTGGATATTTAATAATTTTCGTAAGTATTTGAAATCTCCTGAAATATATTTCAAATTTGAATCTCTTTTTTTAAAATACAAAATTTTGAATGCTATATTTTTGTTATATTTATGACACATTAATTTATTTGCCAGATTTGAATCTCAAGTGTCGTAAAAATTTCTGATTAAAGAGATTCAAATTTAGAACATATTTCTGAAAATTCCGAATAGGTACTTACGACTATTATTAATTATTTTGATTACTTGTCCAGAATTTTTCTAAAATCCCTTCTTTGCCGACAAAATCGATAATGCCAGTGGGCATGAAGAATATGCAAGCTGCAAAGGTCCCCCGATGTTATATTGTTGCACCGTCGTTGCACTTAGCCAGAATTTGATACAGTGTTTATTTTTTAAAAGATTCCACGACATCCAACCCACGCTTAGAGTACACAGTAACATTGTAATAATTTCTTAATTATTGCATACTTATAATAAAAATTATGATGAAACAAATTATTTACTTACGCATTTAAGAATACGTTGATCAATATTAAATCAAGTAGATTTAGAAAAGATATTTCTAGAGTAAAATTTCTATTTGAACTTTATTATGGTCATACATACTACTAATTACAATTATTTATGTAATTATCTAGTATAAACTAGCTAAGCCAATTAATTATTCAAACAATATAAAAATTGTCAGTTTTTAAATTTCGTTTCTTTATTCAAATAAATCATTGATTACGAAGTATTAAGAAGAGAATTTCTGTCGGTAACTTGGGAATGTCCGTTAAAATTAACTTCGGTGATAAAATTTAAAAACACGATAAATATGAAGATTTCGGGAAGTCCACTTTATGTTATCTTAAAAAAGTCAAGAAATGTGTAAAAATATATCTTTTGAACATTTATTATTATTTTCAATGCTGGGTACAGATTTTTAATTTAGTAATAGGAAAAAAAAAACAAAAATAAATTTAATAAACTATATTAGTTTATTTTTATCATATGTATATATGCTCCGTTAGTTTAACAATTCATTTATATTATTTTTCCCATTTGGTATTTTTAACAAACAATAAACGTACATGGTTTTCTTAATCTAATAATAAAATGTAACTACTTTTTATGCCGTACATAAAATAAATAGTAAATGAACCACATCACCACTTATTACAGTTCAAAACTATGCATAAATAGATAATTTAAAGCATAGAGAATACTTTTGGCTCTTATTACATTACATCTTATAAATGAAAAAGTTATTGTGGTTTTTACGAATCTCAGTCTACTTGTTGCGTGACCAGAAAACTCATATTACGTTTGTATAATTTTACGAATAAGGTAGCGAATTACATCAGTGGAATTATTAAGAATGTTAAATAGTGCTTGTAATGCGAATTTTAACAACATAAATATTATATAGCTATGAAATTTCGCGGTGCGCTTAAAAAAATTTGAAATAATAATTAAACTATAAATATAAAAACCTCACGAGCTAATAAGATAACTCCAAACTAGAATTCGAACGAGATGATTTACTAGTAACTGCTTAAATACGACGTTGCTTCTACTTCTGTTGTTACATAAATTTACACAAACGAGTAATTATTTTCATTGTGAAGACAGGTCATTTAAATATTTACCAGTAATTACTTACAAAGTGTAAAAGTCATAAATAGCGCATTTCTCTTGAAAGTTTCATTTCAATGGAACCCACGTTACGCTAATAGTTACTTCATTTGTCGACATAAAAGTTAACATAATTTGAGCTATTGTAGTTTGTAGAGTTTTAGAAATAAAAAATGAAAATTTATCTTCTTAGAAAGTCCAATCAATAAGGTAATATTCTATGAATCTATTCGGATAAGTATATTATTGAGAATCCATACTTACGTATTTTATGAACATTCTTATGAGGCGTAATCGATATTTACATCACGATCACTCTTAACCCTTATTCGAACGAAACGTCCGTTTTCGTCCGTCGACTTTGAGTGCGGACATCTTTCACATTTTTTTTTGTCGAAAAATATCCGGCTATTTTCAAGAGTGCTCTTACAAATGGTGCCAACGAAAATTTTATTAAACTCATTTTTAGCTATCTTTTCGGTGGTTTAATAAAAAAATGTTATTTTTCAGAAATAATTTGTTTGGAAAATTCATTTTTTCGACCGAAAAACGGTTTAGAAATATGCTGAAACCATAAAATGTCCGGCTCAAAATGGCTAGCGAACAAAATTCGAGAGTTCTGGGGTTCAAATTTTGATCGTAAGAGGTAGTACTACCCCTAAAGTTGTCCCTTTATAATAAATTTATGCATTACGTCTCACTACTAAACTAATGGCTTTATCAAAAAACTAACCACTGGAATATATTTTAAAGTCAAATAGAAAGTACCCATGTTTCTTCATTTCACGATCTGATTATTTATTGCAAAATTATTTAAACAAATTGAAAAAACTTCTGCAAAATCATTGAAATAATGCTACCAATCGCTTTTAAAGATTGACCTAAGCAGGAAACGTGGAATACAATATTTCGATCCGAGGCTTAGTTTTTTTGCAATTGCGTTATAAACATCTTTGCGTCGATATACATATATTCCATTTGATTATAGCGTGATTGCAGAAAATCTAAGCTTTTCGGATCGAAAAAAATGTATTCTACATTTTTCTGTTATTTTGGCCTCGACAATAGATTAGTGTTACTTGTTATTCCATTTTGCAAAAATTGTTTAAACAATTTTACAATAAATAATCAAAATTAGAAATAAAAAAACGGGTAGCTTCTTTTTATAAAACACTTGTGTAAGAACGCCTTTAGCTATTTAAAAAAAAATGGTCCCAGCTCTCACTGCATGGAGGTAGACATTTATCGAGAACCTTTTGGTGTTTTTTTTTCATTTTATTTATTTATTTGTTTTATAATTTTTAAATATATTTTTTAAATATTTTTATAGTTTTTTTATTTGTAAAATGTTATTTATGATATATAACTGAGCTTGTTTTGCAAATATAAGTTTTGCACTTTTGGTAGAACCTTTGGGTTTAAGCATTACATAAAGCATTTGCAAAATTCTTTTTACTTCGGCTAATACTTCCGCAATGTTTATCATCGTTCTCGATCAATCTTTTTGCTGTTGTAAATCGGTTTCTACAAATTTCTTTTTTTTTCAAACATTCTTTACAAGTATACGATTGGCAAATCTTACAGAAATTTCTTGTTTTTATTTCACATCTCTCATATTGGAAATATTGAAATATTGACACTGTGCTCGAAACTTTTAGGCTGTGATCAGTTGTGGCCGATGCTTTGAAAAGCTATTCTTCATATATTGCCAATGAAAAGTCTTTAGTTTTAAATTTTTATTTGTTATCTCTCGCGATATTATATAGTACAGTGGTGTTAGTAATGGAAGTTTGTAAAAATTTTTAGAAAAGGGATCCAGCTCCACATCTTAGATTTTATGGAAGGTAATAAACGATTAAAATGCTGATCGTGGAGATCAGCACCTCTCATAAATTCGTTATGATGTATTAAGCTAAAATTTGAAATTATTATATTTTTACAATATATAGGGAAAAAGAAACACATTTACAATATAAATGTGTTTGTTTATGACGAAAAAAGTGTTGATTTTTTTGAAGTTTGAAATAAGGGGTTGAAATGAAATTTTTCCATTTACCACGATAAAAATATTAAAAATGACATTTCGACAAATAATATGAACCGTCTTGGAACTCAATTACTTCAACCAAAAAAAATTATAGCTACGTACTTTGGCCACCTTAGTTAACTAATTAGAACATCTCAGTGAATAATTAGCATATTCAATCGCACAAAAGATCATTTTATAAATATATAAGAGTTTTCTCTTAACAGCAATAACCATTAAAAAAGTAATTTTTGCAATGAATATTCGATATGATAGAAATGGTGATTTTTCGAGGGTTATTGGTTATTTCATGAAAAAACTAAGGAACGGCAGTAAACGCGCAATGGTTCGAATCGTAACTTTTTCATGTTTCTAGAACTTTCATCTGAAATGTATACTGCGGCTTACAGACTTGAAAAATCTGCTTTTGCAGACTTTGACCCCTTATAAAAAAACTGATGCAAAATCTCGAGTTGCTTCATATATATGATATCAGTTATCATTATTCCTGACATATTTTTATTGGATTTTTCCATATCCTAATTTTTGCACGAAATTACCACTTTTTGTTTTCATAATTGAACTTTTTTACTTTTGGAGTTGATTTATATTACTGCTATATTGTAGTAGCTTTTAATCTCTCTTTCGATAATTTCAAGGTGTCTGGCTTTCTAATAAACTTACATTTCCTTTGAGGTTCGCTTAAAAATCATTCAATAAAAAATAATACATAGAAATATAAATCATTTTTGTAACGTCTCTCTCTCACTCTTATATATACATATATATAGGTGCTATAGTATAGTACTAAAACTCATGGATCTAGAATTTTAGATTATGTTTATCCTTCGTTGTAGTGTTATGGTTTATGTTTAAAAGAAAATCGGCATCTTGAAATGCCAGCTTCGCATATATGATCAACGAAAGAGCCCGTTACTTTAAAATGATCTTTAGAAGCAATTTAAATATTGTATATGATTGTTGATAAGAATTAATAAAACATAATGTATAATCAGTACAGTCTATTTAAAAATCTTCTAACGGTATTTGTATCTTAAAAATTTCGTACTAACAGTTGAGTTTAGTTTGTAAAATAGGATAAATATAAACTAAGGTTTGAAAAAACATGCGGAAAGCTTTTTTTATGTCTTTGATAGAATGGTCTTTAACATTATTTAGTCTTTGCTTTGTGATTTTCTTCCAAATCTTTTCAATTAACTGGAGTTTTCAACAAAAGTGCAACAAATTTACGTCCAAGAACGTATGAAAATAAAATATTCTTATAATTATCTAATGAATTTTTTCGAATTTTTTTAACAATTTTTTTATTTTTGCAAAATTGACCAACAGCAAAAGCAACAAATTTTCTTGAAAACCTTTGAAATAATTCCAATGTATTCCTTACATGATTCTAAAAACTATTCCTTTCTTGGTATTTTTTTTTATAAGCTCTTAGTATTTTCGAAAAAAATTTATGAACATAACGGAAAAAATTACGCATTTGAGACGCTATTTTGGACACTATCAGGTGAAAAATCAATCCGAGAATCATGTATTCGTCAATTCTAAACATTTATTCTACAGTTTAGTGAGGTTCCAACATAATTTCGTACAGAAAACCTTTTGAAAACTCGATTTAAAAAAAAAGGGTGAAAAATTCGAGCTTTTTTTTTTAAACTGCATTTTACTTGGATAAACAATTTATTTACAAAATTTCGTGTGCACCATCGAAAAAAGCATTTCTTAAGTTTTCAAATATGGATTTCACAATTTTTTTACGCCTGTAACATTAGTTATGAGTATTCAAAAATCGGTGTATAGAGAGTGGTGGTTACGGCCGAAAGAGGTTAAATAGTGCACGTTGTATATTGAATTCTCATTTTTCTCACAAAATCGTTTGGCACCGATTCATTCAAATTACAATAATCAATATTCAAAGTTCTTTAAACGTTACCATTTCTTAACTTGACTATTACTTTCAAAAATGTAACGTGCTTTAAAGTACCCCATTACCTACCAGTGCGGAGTCCAGAGACACTTGAGCAGCTAAGCTAGATTAAACGATTAGATTACATTTTTATATTTATCGGGAACATTGTTTTTAAAATAAGTTTCATAAGATATTTTTCATCTTAGTTGTGTCTCTCTTTTCACAGTGGGAACTACCATTTTTCTATAAACGGATCTTACTGAATATATAAATTTAAATATATTTTTAATTAAAATCACAACATTTGTATCTATATAGAAGTACAACTTATATCGTGATTTTGATTTTATTCGTGCGTTATTAAAAAAATTAAAATAATGATTATCAACGTAAGTCATATTGTAATCAGAAGAAATATTCGCTATTGGCGGATTTGTGGTAGATCTCCCTAGTCCTTTTTGAACCACCGAAAACGACGTAAGTATTATGAGAAAAGTAATAGATGATCTAGTTGGTATAATAGCTATCATGAAGGAAGGTAATATTTGCATTGTGACCAGAAGCTTGAGGGATGTCATACTCTATCTAGAAAGTCTCGCATTCAAGGTTCTGATGTCAGCCTTAAAAGGAAAAAGGTCTAATTTAAGTGCGATTGAATCCAATGAATCTCGCTTCGTCACAAAACTGACATGAGTTGTAAAGGCAATTCACGGCATTCTTAGCAAAAAATACCAGCTCCTTCACCAGCAATTGGACAATAAACTCATACTAAAAGTTGGTTCATATGCTAAGATTGCATGTTTTCTCAATAACACTTTTAAACGCTTAAATACATTAATATTAGAAGCTGAGACAGCTAGATGTTTCATGCGGCCCAATACTGCGGTAAAATTAACTGCTAAGAAATTGAAGATTTCCCAGAGATGACTGAAAGGGACCTTAAAGTATTTTTTTCAGGGACCTATCAGTTAGTTCAAGCCATTTGCTACTTAGCCGAGCTGGTAGATTATAATAATAATATTAATTTGGAGTAAATTAGGATGAAACCCAAGATCATTAAAGTTTTAATTATGTCAAGACACATAAATAGTAAGACCTACAAATGTTATATCGAAAACAAATCTAATTTAATTGGGTACAGCGATATTTTGCGTCATGTTTGTGACTGTGCCAATGGATTAAGAACTGTAGGATCCTGTTCTCACATTGCCGTAATTATATATTATCTTAGCAATGCAAGGTATAAGTAAAAAATTATTAGACCAGCAAAAATATTTTCAGAATTATTTATCATATCAGATACTGAACCCATAATAAATGACGATAGTGACGAATACTAAAACTGAAACTATTTTTGTAATGTGATTTTGAACATTTTTTACTATTTTGTAATTTTGTAATTTAATAAAATTTTATTATTATTAATAACAATTGAAAAAAAAATTGTAAGAGTCGTTTGAAATAAGCGCCGCTGCGTCGATAGTGAGGACGCGGTACTATAGTTTGGTAGGGGCACGCTTTTGTGTATATATAACGCTTGACTTGAGACACCTTTCTTCTGTGAAACAATTCCTACGACCGTGAATCGTTCATCGTCAACTGCTGCTGAACAAATCCTTGGCCAAGGTAGTGGCGATTTATTATCGCCGTATGGACGAGAAGCTTATTTCACCAGACAAGAATATCTACGGTGAGGCTCGGAAGTCAAGTACACATTGTTTTGCATTCGAAAGAAAAAGAAGAATTTACCCCTTTACCAATAGTCGCTAGCAAATGTTAAGAAATATTCATTGATTTCTCATCCGAAATAGATAATTACCACTCGAATAAAGGGGGAGACGAAATAATAATTGTTATTTGTCACATGTAAATGATGTTATGAGCTTAAAATATGAACAAAAATCACCGGAAAATGCAGTTTTTTCAAATTTAGACTATGTTTCGGTTTGAAAATGGCCAACATGACCCTGCTTTTAGAAAAAACGTAAAATAATAGATGAAAAATTGTTCTTCATTCTCATGCAGTGGTGGTTATGTACTAAAAACGGGAAAAAATATTTAAAAAAAGGGTTTATCGTATGTTAAACTATTCTAAGCTGGAAATGGCAAACCTGATCCCGTCATTAGAAATAACGAAAAAATGTATTAAAAATCGTTATTTATTAACATGCCGTTGAGTTTATGATCTAAAAACATGGAGGGAAACACCAAAAAACGTTTTTTTTTCTTTTTTCGAATTTTGAGCATGTTCCGGTCTGAAAAAGGCAAACCTGGACCCACTTACATAACTCAAAGATTCTTTGAATAATTCAAATATTTTTCCTAAGCTCAATTTGTTCCAAAAAATCTGAAAAAAAAATTCGTGTATTTTTGGATATAAAAATGTATGCTCATGAATTTTTTGAGATTTCTTAAAGTAAAAGATAGCTCAGGAAAATTTTTTTTTGAATTAACACTTTTTTTGCAATAGGAGACCCTTGGAGCTACATAGGGAGCACAAAATTTGGCTAAAGAAGTTTCTAAATATGTACTTTCGAGTGCTCAATTCCAAATAAGAATCTAGCCGAGTAGCAGATTGTACCATCTTATAGCCTTATAGCCTTCGTACCGCAGCTATAGCCTTTTAAGACAATATTAATTTTAATAGCATAGAAGGTTTTAAAATTATCAATATGTACTTAAAATTTCAAAACAACTTGTTATGTTCTTAAAACAATTTATTAATAACACATTTATATTTTTGAACATTATTATTCATATTAATTATTCATAAATTGAATTTACTACAGACATATAAATCTCGTACTTCTAGATATGTAATTTTGAAATAAATTATATTGTATAAAAGAATATAAAATATGTCGAAGTATAAGAAAATTCAAAATTTTGCGCTCTTTTTTAGCATCAACCAATCACAATATTGGATGTCGGTGAATCATCATTTTTTAAAGAAAGGGTACATTGTATTCCATAAATATAATCATTGAAAAGTCGAATCATTTAATAGTTTAAATAAAACATATCACGAATCCTTTCACTTCTTTCAAGGGATATTTAAATTTACTTCCTGAACTAAGATCATAGACAAAATATTTTAATTTCTTGTAATTATTCAGGTGGAATAATATTTAACCATGTAATAACTATATATAGCTATTCATATATATCTATATTTATATATTATATTTAAGTTGATTCAAGGGCTTACTTTGTTGTAAGACACTGAATATATCCTGGTAAAAAAACTCTAACAAATAGATATCAATCGATACTTCCTAAATTTCGGTCTAATTTTTTGCTTTAACAGATAAATTCGTGAAGTTTACTTATCATAGTAATAAATTTTTTTAATTAATTTTAAATTATATACGTTTATAGATACTCATAATATTAATAGCGTTATGTAATAGTAATATTAAAAATTGAATTTTTTAAATGATGTAGTTTTGGTCATTCCTATTGAAATGTTTATGTAACAGTAATATAAAGTTTAAAATAAAATTGCTTACGGTAGTATATTTTAAATAAAAATTTTTATATATAATATTATATATATACATAGTATTTTGTACTTCTAAATCCAAAATATTATTTACATTATAGCGCTGATTTATAATTAGGTGTAAAAAAAATAAATTACTTTCATAGAAGTTTGGAAGAAATATTTTATTAATCCTATCCATAAATGGCTAGTAAACAAGATAATCAAACTGTACTATTTTCTAGAATTAGTTATTTATGAAGTTATTTGATTCCATTATTACTCATAAACTAACCGACTATTTAATTCACGAAATTATTGTTGAATATGTTATTGGTTTTGTGAGAGATAAATCAACTGTTATTAACTTGTTGATTCTTTTGAATTTTATTCCTGAAATCTTGGATGATAATAGTCGAGTTGATATTGCATATTTAAATTATTATAAGACATTTTATTCTACAAATAATGGATAATTATTAAATAACCTTTCTTGTATAGTCAACTTAGGATAGACTTCGTCTTATATTTTATAACGGCTTGAACCTGTGTTCTACCAATATTAATTTATGCGTTATATAGTCACCTCTCATTAAGAAAAATATTGAAAAAATTAATAGTATTTAACATAAATTTTTAAATCAAAATAAAAATGCATACTTTTTATTTTAATTTCGATTGGTTACAATCTAAGAAAAGTTGATACATTAATTGAGCTTAATTGTATATATAACTAACTTTTATAGTTCTGCATTAAGACTAAGGAGACTGTTCAATGTGAAACAGTCAAAATTGGAAGTTTTCTTTTTTGGTTTTTAAAAAGATTCATGATGATATCTTTTAATTGGAAAGTATTTACAAGTCAGTCAACAATGAAAAGACTTTTATAATGTTACCGGCTTCAAAAAGCTTATCAAGAAAAACTTATTGTTATTCTGTTAATTTATTTAATGCAATTTACTAAATATTATGATTTTACTGGTGTATGGTTGCGTTGTAATTGCATATGCCATTTTCGGCTACGCAACATGTCGAAAGGCCAATTAATTTTCGAATTCTGTAAAAAAGTATTATCTCCATTTATATAAATATGATTATTACGTATTGTTTGTATCATTTTTACTAAGTACTCTGTTGATGCTGTTGGCATTGATTGTTTCTCCATATAGATTACACAGGCTGATATCCAATAAAACCTAAAAACTCCACATTAAATTTCCGAATGTATTCGATGAGCTGAATCCGAATACATTCGGCTTGAGAATTGATCCGCGGCGTAAGGTTCTCAAAATAACCTCACTTAAATGTGCAAAAATCACGACTATTTACTATGTATGAGGTTATGCAATACTGTAAATAAATTTATTTTTCCAAAAACCAGAAAAACTCTCGTTAAACCGCACTTTTGCCCTTTAAACCCCATGTTTTGAATTAAAGATATCTTTTCTGTCAGAGATATCATTAATGTTAAGTACTTGAGCAGTTTCGCAAAAAAATTAAAATTACATGTTTGAGGGATTGGGAGTTAAGGCAATTGGGGTTCAGAAATCTGAAGTTATATGGTCATAGATTACAGAAGTGGAGGTTGGGTTAAGACAATTGGAATTCAATAGTCTAGGGTTATAGCCTCGCAAGTACAGCGGTCAGGAGTCAAGGCAATTGGGGTTCAAGGGTCTAGAGTATGCTAGATACACGTATTTGACGATTAAGCTCTTTTAATGTTGCTGCGAAACAGCTAAAGCACGTAACTTCATTGAATAATATTTTGATAGAAAAAAAAAGACAACTCTAATCTAAAAAATAGGTTTTAGTGGACAAAAAGCTGCATTGTCATGACCATTCGTTTTTGGAAAAAAAAACATTTATTCACGGCGTTACACAATCTCGAACATAGCAAAATATCGTGATTTTCGTACTTTTAGGTTAGGATATGTCGAAAACCTCAAGTAATAGCTCAATTTTAAAGTCAGATTCGGAGTGAACGCTTCGAAAACCTACAGAAATTACTATACTATCACGTTTCTAGATTTTTTCGTCATTTTAAAATTTTGTCGGCCTGTGTTATTTGGCAATTTCATTTGAAATAAGACAAAAACGTTGTAAAATTACATTACGAAATTTTTTATATCATTTCTTAAATGTTTCTAAAAATTACATGATTCTAAAATTTAATTTTGTTATTATATAATAGATGAAGATGTAATGTTTGTTCATTGTGTTTAGCGACAAGATAAAAAACAAAATTTTTATTTAGAAAAGACAAAAACGACTTTGAAGCAGTAATATTTAATATGTACAATTAGCATAATTAATATTACAACTAATAGATTCTATTGGAAAGTGAGAGCGTAAAAGTGTAGTTTTGGAATTGCGTACTCAAGTCATCGTCAACGTCGTACGTACAGCATAGCAGGTAAACGAGGGAACGCGAGTGAGAGAGAGAGGAATGAGAAAATTCAGGTCGCGCCTTGACACACTTGCACTCTTACCACGTGCAACAGAAGCGCAAGCGCATCCAACAAATCGAGCTATTAGTTAATTTTTTAATAACAAAGGAAAACAGTTACAAATAGACGATTTGGTTTGAATG
This sequence comes from Phymastichus coffea, assembly GCF_024137745.1. NCBI lineage: Eukaryota > Metazoa > Arthropoda > Insecta > Hymenoptera > Eulophidae > Phymastichus > Phymastichus coffea. Next base: position 1,617,896 of record NW_026706872.1, read on the forward strand.
GGCTGTCATATAATTATCAGACTGGTTTTAAAATATGAACTTGACATTTTTTGATATTTTTAAGTGTTGTATCTTGTAATATATATAAAAATTTCTATAATTTTAGAGTAAATACATATTTTTTAACATTTATAATTAAATACAATATCAAATGTATTGAAAACGACTCAAAAAGTCGTATATTTGAATTGAAATTAGCAAATCGAAATTTTTTTACAACTAGAAAACTACTCGTTGTCGAAACAGTGGAGTATTTTCGATTTGTTTATCACAACTTAAATACAATATCACTAAAAAATGTGAAATCTTTAATATTTTGCTACTAAAGTTAAAAAAAAGTTAGCAAGTATGCAATAACAAAATGTGAAAATTTTAGTTAAATAAATCACAGGTAAATTAATTACTAGGAACATTATACAGTAATAAAAACGTGCCATCATAAATGAGGAACAGGTCAATAGGTGTATTTGGCTGTCTTAAATGTTTAGTCTATGCAAGATAGCTATATACATGTACATCGGTACTATATACATGCACTTATAGTTCTGCAATAGTATTACTAAGAATGAGCTGCAGTGAGAGCGACCGAGTAGACAGAGTAAGTCGCGACGTTCGAGCATTTATCTAGGCCAGGGCTAGCTTGCTTCGTGTATTGCTTGATGTGTGCATAGAGCGAAGACTATGAGTGAGCTTGTGCTCAGCCCACAACTCTACGCTAACAGAAATTATAACATATTTTTCAAAAAAATATTCGGTCATATTATTATAATCATGCTACTTCAAAATTATCGTAATAATTTTAACAAAAATATAGCAGTACTTGTATTGAACAAATAACGTCTCTTATTACGGTTCAATCTTATCGATTATTCTTATTACGTTCGCATTAAATGTGAAAAATCTTCGATGAATTTCAACGTTTTATTATAATAAAATATTTATTACATAAAATCAAATTAGTTAAATAGAACTAATATATAACAGATTTGGTTTTATGTTATATTTGTTGACGTAATGTTTTGTGTCAAATATGACATATGGATACTTGGATTAAGTTTATATAACGAATACGCATATAAAGGAGTATAAATACATTAATCCAAATCTAAATATTTATTATTATCATCATAGTAGTTATATTTTTATGCCCAACATTGAAATGTTTGAATTGATATTTATTTAATATAATATGCCGTATTTATCTATATCCCTCCATCTATTGCTATTCTTTTTAAAACTCTTCAATGAATGTTCGAAAAGAATGTTTACCGATCTGGAGAAAGAAGTATCGAGAGTAATTTATAACCTGCACGAATAAAAAAGAAGGTAAATGGACCATTACAAAAATGAAATAAACTAGGGATAATTAAATAAAACCAACAAAGTAAAATTTAAAAAATGCAAATGCCAGCCTAAAAAGGAAAAGTAAAAAGATATATAGATATTTAGTAAACGTAGTTGATGAAGCAAGTGTATTAAACTAAACTCGGTATACAAGTTGTGCTTTCTGCACTGGCATAAACGAGTATACCTATGTGTGTGCACACGTATGCAAGTATGACAAGAGGGGAGAAACCAAGTTAGTTGGTAGGGGCAGGCCTTGAAAGAGTTCGCTGCACCTCACGTTCGTCTGCCTCCGGCACCCCTCGCTACATCCCGGTGTTCTCTCTTTCTCTATCTTCCTCCTCCTTCTTTTCCTCCTCCTCCTCCTTCTTCTCCTCTTCGGCGTCGTCATCATCCTGCCAATGTTGGCTGTTATAGTAACTACACTTCCCCTTTTTAGGTGTTATATATATATATAAAACACACACACACACACACACACACACACACACACACACACACACACACAAAAGTTCAGCTAACGATGCACATGCAACTAGCCGTAACTTACCAGAGGCAAGAGTAACCTTGCGTGTGCTTGTTATATCTGCTTGGTTGTACTTTTATTCTGAATCTAACGTTGAAATCAGTATAACGACTATAAAATATACTTATTTTGATTGGCGAAACTAAAATATTTTTATTAAGTATCTGCTCTCTATCACGAGTTAGCGCTAAGATAATAATATTTCATTTGTTCTTATTTTAATATTCTATAGCATGTGTGAGTCGAATAATATCTTGCATATACGTCAGTACTCGTGAGTTGCATTGGTGGACCTTGGAAACCGCGTATAGCGGATCCAGAGAATCTTTCCGGTTCTCGCTGGAAAGAAGATTATAGAGAAAAGGAAAGAGGGGAATTGCAAAAAGAGAGGTTGTTAAATGAATAGAGCAAGAAGAAGAATAAGGGGAAACGGTAGGAGGGAGGAAGGTAGAAAGATAGAAGGGAGCAAAAAAGAGCAAGAACAAGAGAAAGAGAGAGAGAGAAACATCCATAGGGATTTTTTAAGCATCTGATCTTGTCCGTGTCCTTGGAAAACCGTGCGAATATGCGAGTGCGATGGCTCCTTCGCGGTATTTAGTGCGGATCATAACGAATTCTATAGTTTGAGATTGAATATAATGTTTTACTATTTTTTCAAAGCAGTTTAAAAAATCTAATCATATTTTATGCTATTTATTTCTTATCTTTGTAACATAAATGGGTCAACGGTCAAAGGTGCTATTATTTAAACAGATATTTCATAAATTTATCAACTACTATTTTGATGTACTTTTTGAAGCGTTCCTGTTAATTTAACAATGATATCAATTTTTATTACAAACTACGGTAAATTTTTTCTTGACAAAGTATGCGAAACTTGATTTAATCTTAGTATTAACATGAGAAACTAGAACATTCACGCACGGAGAAAGAACAAAAATTAATTTGTAAGACTCTTAAGTTTTTATTGAATGAAGATGAAAGGAGAAAAGGAAAAGCGATCACTTAACCGCGGAGAGAAACGACTCGAGGAAAAGTGCGCTTGTTGGTCTCGGCCTGAATCGTCACTTAATGCAACATAACTGCGCACTCTCTTCTTTTGGTTTTACTCATTTATTTTTACTCATTTCACTTTTCCAACAGAATAATCTATACAAATAATCTTCCCATGATCTGGTGTGTCTATTTCCTACGGTAAATATATAACTAGTTATAGAACATTCTTTGAAGTAAGTGTGATATACAGAGCGATGTTTCCCAAATAATGAATTTTAGTAAAAGCATACTCTCAAATAATATTATTATAAATTTAATAATAATACAAATTCAAACATACAAACAAAAACTCATTCAATGAGGTAATAAAGAAATTATTCAAAATATTCAAATCTGCTGAATAATCAGTTAAAACTAAAGATAATCGATCTCATGCTTGACTATTAAACATCACTACAATAATAAATAAAAAATGACTATGCTTTCAGTAAATGAACATAGAAAATAATAATGTGAATGAATAATAGAAAATTTTAAATATGATCTGCATGCATAAAGCTATGAGGGTAAAATAAGCTTCCGCGCAATTTCATGTTGAACGGTGTTGCGATTGCTGTTTAACAGCGACAAAGCCCGATAATGACCGAGTATAGCCGAATGCAGCAACGACAGTGGCAATCGGGCTTGTTGATTGTGCATAAGTGCGCACTGTTGCTTTCGCAGCGAATACAAGCAAACTCGAACGTTGTGGCCAACTCGGCGCGTCGCCGATCTTGCTGCAGCAATAGCAAAGAGAGGGGAGAGCGCCAAGCTCGTCTGGAGGGAGTTGCAAAAGAGGAAGAGAGAAGTAGAGAGAACGAGAGAGAGAGAGAGAGAGAGAGGGAAAGCGCGCCTGGACTAGCGGACTAGCCCGGTTTCGTGGCTCGAGTCAGTCAGTGTGCCACCGGCAAGCGTTGCCCGTAGGCTGTTCGTACAGATGTGTGTATAATAAAGCAGAGATTAAAAGGTAAAAAATAATATTACAATGCTCTGAGAAAAAGTGATGGGTAATGTGCGCGTGTGAGACAAAAGTGAAGAATAATCAGTTCTTGGGCGAAAGCAGTGATTCGTTATGGCCGGAGTTAAATACAGCCGCAAACTTTGAATGAACAAACTGCATTTTATCAGTCATTGTCTTTCACTAAATTGCCTTTGCTAGTGTTACTGTGTGATATGTCTGAGTATGCAATTGTGCTCTTGTGACTTGGCTATTTTTCAACGGCGAACCTCTAACTTGAGTAACTGATGTTTGAAGTAGTGCGAAAGTACAATGCATCCTTACTGTGGAAGTGACAGCCACGAATCATATCGTGGAAGCTGGACCATACGGCATCACGATATGTGAAAGTGCAAGCGACGGTAGAAAGGAAAAAAGTTGAAGGTAAATAGAGAAAAGGCGAATGAAATTCACTTCAGTGAATAAATAAGTGCATCCAAATGGTGAAGAAGATGCCGGAAGAGCAGCCGTTAGACTTGAGCGTTCGCGTTGGCGAATACCCACAGCTCGTTCGTCAATGCAGAGATTTAGATGATGAATCCGCAAGCAACTCAAGCGAGCATGAGCATGAACAAGAGCGAAAAAATTCACGATTGCGCGTTCTCATGAACGTCAAAGTAGCTGCAGCAACCAGTCTATCTTCTGGCGAGGAGCGAGAACGTGATGACGAGCGCAGCTCTGAAGATTCTGATGATTCGAGTTGCAGTAACGAAGCGAAAAATCAAACTACTAAATCCAGATCTAGACCACCTGGAACCAAACCGTATAAAAAAAATCTCATCAGACGATACTGTGAGTTTGCGCAAATTGCCATTAGACCATTATTATCAGTTGTATCTAGCTCAGCCAATTATAATCATTTGGTTTTTATTATCTTTTCTTTTTAATAACACAATACACAATTAATTAACTAAATACATTTAAACCTTAAATATTGAACCCACCTGAAATATGTTATCACGACCTAATCTGTAATTGTAAAAAAAATATATCAACCTATAATTCATTTATTGATTCAAATCTCCGGTTCAAAATAATAAATACTACAAGAACTATTAATACTCTTTGTTCAGATTAAAAAGTCAGTTCAAACATTTAATTATATTTCATCAATGTAGTTTTTACATGTTTAAATGTAAAAAAAGGTTATTTTATGAAATTTTATCGTTATGAAATCACCACTTTGGTAATTATATGATATTAAGCATAAATAGAAATACGCTTGCAGACTAGGTAAATGTAAAGAGTATTAACATGCAAGAATGTAGTCATATTGTTGTGTCCAACAGCGTAATAATTTCGGCCGATAAAAGTATTACGCAAGCTGTATCATGAAGGTCAAGCTTGCTATCGAGTGCCGTTAATGCTGTAGCAAATGCAAAAGACAAGAAAATGATAAAGAAGCTATGTCAGAGTGCCAAATAATAATTTACGTACAGGCTTGCTCATCATTACAAGTGAACAGTCGATCTACCCTACTATTTATTTTATCTAAACTTACTCATAATTTAAAACGTGCTTTCTTTAAGGATACATTTTTCATTGTTGAAAAACGAAATTAGTTAGTAACCACACATGAAGAAAATTTCGTTTTATTCCAATTCTTCCTGGCAGTTAGCATTCTAATATATCCAAAATCAAACTTCATCTAAATTTTTTCCTTACCATTTGATGCTTCTCTTTCTTGTTTTCTTTCAATCACTGTTCTTCCTGATCTATCGATTATTTACATTTGAATGGCCGTAAGTTGTTGAAGATTCTAAATTTCATCATAAATAAGTACATCTTAATAAATAAATAGGTTCCTTTAGTTACGATATTTATTATCCATTTTGTATGACTTTACCAAGTCGTAATAAAATTAAATTTTTAGCTCATATAAAATTGAATGTTTGCATCCAAATTTGAGAGCTAGCCCTCAAGTAAATAGTTGAAACTTCACACATATTTTCCTGGATAACGTTTCGTTGGAAGGTTTGTCGACCTCTTCAGATCTTCAAAAAACTATTGAATAATATTACGAATACCAATGTTAAACGAAATTATCACAGTTATAAAGAGCACACTTCTTTATTTTGATTTTTAATGACTATATATGATAACAAATGACTGCATTGACACTTGTTGTATATAGTCATTAAAAATGAAAAGAAAAAAAAATATGCTCTTCATAATTGTGATAATTTCGCTTAAACATTATTCAATTTCAGTTTAAAAAAGAGTGAATCTAGTACTTAAGAATTTAGCACACATAATTTAATAAGCATTCATAGAAATACCTTTATATAAATAATATCAATACAATTTTCTACAATTGAAATATTATTCACGACATTTTTTTGAACAAAATTATGAGGGTATGTTACATGAGTGTGTAACATCGTTTTGAATGAATTGATATTGCACTTAAAAGAGAACATGGTATGACCACAACAGACAAAATCAATATTGAAATTATATATAATTTAATAACGCGAAGATCGTTGGGTACCGAAACCGATGGCTGCTCGAAGCAAAGTATCGATACATAGAGGAAGAGCAGCGTGCTCGTCAAATGCAGCAGCCCTGACCTACATAGAAAGCATGTTGACGGCTAGCCAATACTACCCACCTAGTTCCCCTAGTCTAACAAAGTATAGGCACTCAAAGATGTTTGCAGAAATATTTTATTACCTAAAAATATATAGTTTTTCTCACTAGCATTTTTATTTCTTTATTCTCATTTAAAATTTTAATCAACAACAAGCATCATTTCTTATTTATATGATTTGACACTAACGTGGCTTAGGTACATATATATAGATTGGTTGCCATACATCATACAATATCTGCCAATCCCAATCAGTAAGAAACAGACATTTGCCGAGTGAAAATTGGGATCAACAATTAAGAGAAACGGAGGAAGTGGCTCATTGATTAGGCGTGTAAGTTTGAGACTTGGTGAAACTTTCCTTTGGAAACTTCGCTAGTTTACGTGAAAGTTATTCTAAGTTAAACTGATACACACATATTATAACGTATTACTTACTCTTTGCTAAATAGCTAAATATTGTTTTATCTGTAAATAGATCAGTCTGATATGATAAACTTGCAATCAATTTTCAGTACCTAACGCTAGAAAATAAAAGAAAGGCATCGTAGACTTACGCCGTCTCTCGTATAATCTCGTTACGTTGACGCGCTCTTCATCCTTGACACCTTTTGCCCTCCCCACCCTCAATTCTATCTAGCTTTTTCTCTCCCTCCTCCCTCTTTACTTAACTCTCTCTCTCTCTCTCTCTCTCTCCCTCTCTCATGCATTCACTCTAGCGAACGTGTGCGTATCCGTATCGTTCTCCCTCTTGGACGTTCGCACGCATGCTCATTGCTCAGCCTATTCTATTCATCCGCGGTAATATATTCACTTTCGCTTTTCGTTCACGTCAAACTTATTAATATATTAATCAAATTTAAAGCGACAAATCTGACTATTCCAGTTACGCAAGTGTATCAATTGTCATCGAAAGTCAGACTTTTCCACTACAGGTATAATTCAATGTTTGAATATTCAGTCAAAAAACCGACAATATTAAAAATATTTATTGTATTAAAAATAAAGCAAACTTAAAATTTTGATACATTAACAAGACACCTGCACATTTTGCTGTGAAAAAATTTAAAAGCTCATCAATTTTATTTAAAGTACAGACTCGTACTGAATATTCAGAATAATTTTCAAAGGATATTCAAATTCTTCGACAAACTATGAATTAAAAATTCCATGTAAAAGTAACAATCTGTTAATTTTAATGTACTTTTTTTCTTTTATCCATTATTAATCAATTTGCTTTTATATTTAGAAAATTTGATACGTGATAGATCATGTGACTGCAAAAAGATAAAAGTGAGCAAGGGGAAGGTAAAAACAGAGAGAGAGAGAGAGAGAGAGAGAGAGAGAGAGAGAGAGAGAGAGAGAGAGAGAGAGAGAGAGAGAGAGAGAAAGAGACAAGGAGAAAGTTGCATGGTCCAGTCAAAGACTGACCTTGCTTGGCTTGTATGCATGTGTCCATCTCACGTAATCATTACGTGATCGCTGACACAAGTGAATAGCCTAAGGCACACGGCTTACTTTTACATTCGTCTGCCTCTCTTCAACGTGTTGTCCGTATGAAACATTCTTTGTAATCAGTTCGGAAGTGTTGACAAGCAGGGGGTTAGCGATCAGCATCGATAGCATATTCGTGTATGGTATGTGTGTGTGTGTATATATATGTGTGTACAGAGAGAGAGAGAGAGATAGAGAGAGAGAGTTAACAAACGTACGTTAGAGAAATTAGCTTGGGTGAAAGATAAGAAGCAAGAACTGAGACAAGCAGCACAAAAAATCAAGGGCTACTAGCTTCATGCTAAAATTCTGCTTGTTGTTTGTGTGCGTAGTCAGTGGTAAGAGGGTGGGTAAGGTCATGAGGGTTCTGCTTTTCGTCGACGCCGGTCGATGTGGCTAGACGGACCGATGGCTTGCCCGTCGCCGCTCCCTCCAAACTCTTGACTTGAGCAAGGATCAAGGTCAACCAAGGTCAGCTCGTCTAACTTTCAGTGTGCTAACGCAGCCCTTTCTTTCAGATCTCTACGTAAAGTTTAACACTTGAGTCCATCAGTATATTTTTTCATTTTTTTTACATTATTGATTTTATCTTTATAAACCCTATTTCCATTTTTATGTAGATTCAAGAAACAGTTTTTAATATACATCACCAAAAAAAATCTGACAAATAATATTTACTACATTGTTACAAAGTAAAGTTTTTTAATGTAGTCAATTTTTCACTAATTATTATGAATTATTATGAATTACCTGTTGAAAATTCTTTCAATATATTAACCTATGCCATTATATATGAAAATAATATTATATTTTAATCAGTAATTAAAAATATTATAGAAACTTGAATAAGTTTTTCGGGTAATCAAAAAAGTAAATGATAATTCTCTCACAAAACTATTTATTTGAAAAGTTGACCAATGTTTTGATGATGTTTTGTTTCGCTCTTTTCGAGACCTAAATGTCAACCGAATATTACATTCTCGTCAAGTAATTTGATAAGTCATTATTCGATATGTTCGAACAATAGCATACAATAAAATGTTATTGATTTCTTTCGTTGAAAGGAGAAACCCTTTTTCTTTTATTTCTACATGATAAATAATAAATAAACTTTATTTTTATTTCAAAGTTTTCGACATAATTCTGAATTTTTTTGCCACTGAATGATGCAATTACGTGATTGGCTTTTTCTGCTTGTTCGTGTTGGTTTGGTACACGCTTGCTCGTGCTCTCTCCTCCTGCCCCCGTCTCTGCTAAAGTTGCTTAATAAACTTAATAGCGGTGGAAATGGCGTTACTCGTCGAGCTTGCTTGAAAGTAAGATGGAAATGTTGTAGTGGGTCAAGGAGAGACGCTGAAACAGTGCGATGTGGCTTTCACTTCCTCTTTTGCGAGATATCTGTACGTGCAAGTAATCTACATTAACAAACTTTCAGTTTAATTTCATTTTATTCAATAAATATTTCATTAATTTATATTATGGTTATGTAAAAGATGCATAATAATGTCTTAATTAAAATATACTTATCTGAACTTGTATATGCAACGGTGATATATCTAAGTATCAAGCCTTCGAATGTGTAGTCATTATAGTTTTTCTTAACATCACTTTTCTCGCGCGAAAAAGCGTTCTATTATTTTTCAAAAATAATAAAATACAATATAACTATTCATTTATATTATAGGGTAATGCGAATCAAATGACGTTGGTTTAGCTAAATTACTTATATATAAGTTAATAAAGCTCAATTTCAAAAAAATCATGTTAGTTCAATTAAGTGCCTAGTTCGTTAGTAATTGATGACGTTCCGGTGTCAGTGTAACACATCTTTTTTGATTCTAGTAATACAACAGAATAACCTTTTAATGTGCAACACTGTACAAACACTATTCAAATTTTATTAAAGAGCGAAGCTCTACTTTTAGTGTTCTGAGGTTCAAATGAGCATTTGGAAACGTCAGAAAAAACTAACGAAAGGACTGTCACAAAGATACGCTACCTTGTATTTATATATACGATATATACGCACGCTCATATGCATCGCTCAGACGCTGATCAAATACATATATATATACGTATACAGCACATCATCTGGAAAAAATTAATTTATAAAAATTATCGTATCTTAGTTATTTTTGCAAAAAGTCTGATTTAAAAATTGAAAGTAACTTGTATTACTTACTTTACCTTTCATTTGGTTTATTTATAGAAAACTTATGCCAAACTGTATGAATAAAATTATCCCTGAACAATATTTTTTATCATATTCTTTTTCAATTTTCGATGAAAAATGTTATAAAGTTTTGTTTATTAAAAAAACTTATTGTTAACACTGTTGTACAGATATTAGATAAAGTCTATGTGTACATGTCGATCAAACTAATAAATAGGAAACTTTTTATAGGTAATTTATTTGTCTTTATATGCTGAAGCATAATAAGTATTATGTTATACTATATTATACTGTATATGCAATATGCATATACATAAATAGAAACTAAAGTTTTTTTAACTTTCTCTCATTTACTTAATCTCACATCACACTCACACACACGGGCGCGCGCGCGTGCGTGTTAACAATTATTTTGTTTAAATAAATGATACTTTAGAGCACACTCTTCATTGAAAGTCGAAAAAAATGATTATAAATGACAGTCTATAGATAAATTTATTTAAAGGTTCTGGCAAATAAATAAAATCATAGGTAAACATATGTGTGACAGATATTCATTTTACTGTGCCTAAGCGCCTTATACGTACACAGAGCTTGATCACTACAGTGATTTTATTATTCTTGGTACCAGAAAGTATATTACAAAATAATTAGATGCCGTTTATTCAGATCAGAATATAGGTAAAGTTTTCGTGAATATTAATTGTTCAAGTATATAAGTATATGTTTCTATTAAATTAAATGAAATCCTCTTATAAACTTAAATCAATTTATTCGTGATTTGATTGGTTGAATAATAGTCACATGATAAGCTATTATGTGATGGTATATATGTGTGTGTGTGTGTGTGTGTGTGTGTGTGTGTGTGTGTGTGTGTGTGTGTGTTGTGTACGTTCATGAAAGACTACAGATTTTAGTAGATGATTAAATGTTCAAAAAGTGTATCAATATCGTTGTCATGAATTTAATGTAAATTGATTAATTTAATCGTACTAAATTCAAAATAAAATTTGACTGATACCACGACAAAGAAATTAGTTGAATTTTACTACATACAAAAATTTTAAATATAAATAATAAAATATTTAAATAGATAGATTATCACGATAAAATATTGTACAGTGATTCCAGTGTCATAGTATAGTAAAATATATTTTTTTAATGCGTTAATAACTATAAATGTCTGCTAAAGTATGTTATTTACATCGTGAAAGATATGATTATAGAAAAGAAATCTTTTTAGAACTTATATTCTATTTTTTTATCGTGTTTGTTGAACTTTTGAACAATGATTTTTCAACACGGAACTCCGGATGATAAAAACATAAATTATCATTGATAATATTTTTCAATCATATTTATCGATGTAACTGTATATTTATTGGCAAATAAATAGCATCGTCGGCGAATATATCTCATATCAAATTTAATGCTTATTGAATTTTTGAATTTTTAATTCTGTTAATAGTAGTTTTGATCTATATATTTGTGTATTAAATTAGATCTGACGAAAAGATGAAAAAAATGAACGCGCGAAGAGCGCTGGACATTACTAGTGTAAAGAAAATCTTGAATTATTTTATCATTGTCGGAGTCGTGCATATACCCTCAACATTCTTATACTTCTAATGAGATGCTTTCATAGTTGGATTTTCATATTTTTCATTGGGTTAACTGGGGCCTTTTTTAATTCAAATAATGAAAATTTAAGAATACACATGTAATTTCAACCGTGGGTTCGAATCAGTTTTGTTCCTTTTAATCGGCAGGTGTTTTTAATGAAAACTACGCCGATCTCATATAAGTTGACTATTGTTCTTATAGAATATATCAGACCACGATTAATGTTGACCTTCGCTCTTGCTAGCAATTTCACGATTACCACATTTTTTTCTTTACGGCACAAGTGCTTATCGAATTACAAGTAGCTACTATAATAGTGAAATTTATAAAAAAAAGCATATCTATTGTGAACTGGTTAAAATAAAGTTAATAAAATAACAGCTTAATCTGTCTTCATTTATGGATAACCAAAACAGCCAATGATTATCAAAGAATATACGTTTTTTAGTTACTTTAAATATTTTATACATTTTAAGTAAAAAAAATTTGTTTTTATTATTTCACCAGGTCTTTCGAGTAATAAACTTTTGGTGGAAAAACAAGTTTAATGTTGTACGGGAATTAACTAACATAACGTCATTACAAAAATGTCAAATACTTTGAAGGAGTACTACCTTGAAGAGATAAAAGAATCAAAATTTTTATTAACAAAATTTTCTTTTAGTCGTTTTTGATCTGAAAAAAATAATAAGAAACCAAATTTAACAAAAATTGATTCTCAAGAAATTATCCAATTAACCGATAAATACACTTTTTTTCGCCATAGAGGGGGGGAGAGAGAGAGAGAGAGAGAGACTTCTACTCATTCGCACACTTGCGTACGTCCGTATGAACTTTGCGATATAGTTTAATATTCTAACTACATGATACTGGATACATTAATAAACAACAATTTTTACAAAAATAGATACAAATTTGTAATGCTAGATTTCTTAACTACATATTTTTTTTCTTACGATTATAGTGGATACAAGGGAATTAGGAGCAGCCCAATCGCGCGAATCAACGGAAAAAGAAGTTTTTGCGTTGACCACTGTCAAATCAGAGCCAGGTTCTCTGACTAGTAATAAACTTCTCCACGGCATACTCTCTCAACAGCACTTGAGTTCAAATCATCATCAGCATCAGTATCACCATCATCAACAACAACCACATGGGATTGTTACTTTACAAAATTCGTACAGTAGACTTGCAAATCAACCTCCCTATACTGCTGCTCCAATACCAACAACCAATACACCAGGTAAATTAATTTTTATATGGTTTTATTCTAAAGTACCCAAATAAAGACCTGTGTGTGTGTGTGTGTGTGTGTGTGTGTGTGTGTGTGAATATATCAATAATCAAAAGAAGCTAATTTGGAAATGTATTGGTACGTTATAAAAACAATTCTATGGATTTATTTTTTCAGAAAATAATCAAATGAAAAATATTTTGATACTTAGTAAACAGTTCAATATATTTTAAATGTTTTTTTCTAAATTTAAGCTGACGTTTAACGTACATTAATTGGGAGAAACGTTATGTTTTCTAATGAATATTTCAAGTACACATTACAAAAATATCGTATTTTTTCTAAATAGTTATATAAACATATAATTATATAAAATATAGATGTTAATTATAATCTATCTCGTGACGCATCCACTTGAGCATACGATGTAGTGATTTACATATGTGATGAATAAACGATGGATAACGATTTTATTTACATTTTCCTCTTTATTTTTAATTTATTTATAAAAATACAAGTTCAATTTTTATACTGAAACCTTATTTTTAAAGCTGTAATATTCAATTTGATAATAATTAGCTGCAGTTATTGTAATTTATAGCCGTTTTCAGTACTAAAAGCTATATGTTTTATTTATAAATAACCTGTAATTTAAATAAATTAAATAAAAATTAATATTTCAAGTTTTATAACTGAAATAATTTTTTGTGCTAATTTTCAAGTTTTTTTATCGTTTATGCTCATAAATTCAAAACAGAAACGTACAAAACATTATTTCATTACTTCGTCGCTGTTCATTGTGAATTTTTTTATAGATCCATTAAGAAATTTTGAAATTTTTAACGAGTCTTGTTAAAAGAATAAAAGACAATGAATCTGCTGATATATTTTGGCTTGTGTGTGTAAATATATTAGCTTAATATACTAATATGAGTTATCATAAGAGCTTGAAAATTTTTTAATTTGAGCAAGCAAAATGGTTGTTGCAAAACAGACTTCACGATTGAAAATGAAAATTTAATCTTTTGAAACTTGTATTACTTGTATTACTTGCGAGATTACAAACTTAATGTTATATTGCAAAGCGTAGATTTAAAATTTGTATATATTAGCCTCATATTTATTCACTTAACAATTTAAAATAACGAAGAATAGCTCAAAATAAATATAATTATCAATGTTACCATTTATGAGACCTATTTTTAAATAAGACAGCGTATGATGATAAAATCTCTTAATCATTGCCATAAGTTATACTTACACAGGCCTTGAGCTGCATACACACCTGACGATCGCTTTTGGCCAAACCCCATCATTTATAAAAAAGATCCCATTTAGTTTATATGAAATATTTGGCAGGATTCAACACTAGCTATTTAATTTATTATATTTAACATAAGAAGTATAGTAGTCATTAGGAAGTTAAATACTGTCGAAAATATAAACTATCTACATAAAAGTCAACAGTAAATTAATTACTATAAAATATTCTCTGATATTTCTGTATATAGATAATGGAATATATGAAAAAAATTTATTTTTAAGAAAAGATAATGTAATTTTCCCGTTTAATAAAAATCATCAAGAAAAAATTAAAGGTATATAGAATAAGTGTTTGTATGAAAGGAACTTTCCCAATAAATAGTTATTAATCAACTGACAAAATATATATTTTTGTTGAATCTAATTAAAAAAAAACAACACTGTACTGAAAAAAAAATTAAATAATTTACTTGATATTGATATCACTTGGCATTCCATACCATTTTCAATTTATCCACGATAATTATATTCCATGTACTCTTAGTTTTTTAGAAAAATATGATGAACAATTTTTCCATGAAATATTTCTATTTTATTTTCTTAATGTTCAGTCATTTTGATTAAAAAAAGATATTCCTATTTATAATTACTTTATTTTGAGACTGGTTGTGGAATAAAAAGTTTTGAGCAACCCTTCTGAACTGAAGGGTAACATTTTGTTCCAGCCGTGGGAAGGCTACACGTGCATAGCTAATGACAAAGCTAGATTCAGAAGCTGCATAAAAATAAGACTAATTAATCATTCAAACCAATATAATAGCAGTGATACTTTAGCTAGTTGATATTGTTACGAAACAATGTACTAACGGAAATATTAAATAAAAAATATCACCTCAAAACGCAAATAGTGGTTAATGTTAAACCATAAGAGCCATCAATAAACCATCAATTTTATCAAGTCAAAATAAAACAACACATAATGATTTAAAGCTTCGAAGTCTCCTATGGACTTTTATCTGCTACAGTTTAAGTGCATACATACGAGTACATATGTGTGTATGTGTCCGCGCGTGCGTGTGTAAATTCATATATGTATAAGAGTGTTTTTACACGTGCTTGTTGTATTTCAGTATATAATCTACATTACTGTATATCATAAATAGGAAGTGGATCATTGCCAGCCAGTCCTGCGGATAGTGGAGTCAGCGATGTGGAGTCGAGTACTTCATCGGGAGCTAATGAAGATGCGGCGAACCTTCTTTTAAAAGCGAGACTCAATCCAAATTCTGTTCTTCAATCTAACTTATCTGCGTCACATCATTCTCACATTACAGCAGGTGACTCAACTCACTAACAGTTTCTAAAAGTTATGTATAATAATAAATTAATCT
This sequence comes from Phymastichus coffea, assembly GCF_024137745.1. Classification (NCBI taxonomy): domain Eukaryota; kingdom Metazoa; phylum Arthropoda; class Insecta; order Hymenoptera; family Eulophidae; genus Phymastichus; species Phymastichus coffea. Next base: position 1,633,566 of record NW_026706872.1, read on the forward strand.
AAAATGATTTAAATTATGTTAGCTTTAGGGAGATCAGTTTGTCATAGCCCTGGAACCTACAGTGGGCCTAGCACTTTTCTGCCTCCTCCATTTCATTCTCAACATCATCAGCAAACTACTCATTATCAGGCTCACAGAGGCAATTCACCGCATCAACACGGCAGTCACAGTGTACCGACGATGGGACCGCCTAATCACCATCATTTACACCAATCTCCACATATTCAACATTTACATTATCGACAATCCACAGCACGTGAGTTTGAAACTGTTATTGACAAATTAATTATGATTGTTATTATCATAGAGTATAGTAAATTATTGTCATGAATTTCAAGTCAATATTTTGAAAGTAAAGCAATATTTACTAGTTTTCTTTTCAGATTAATATAAATTTTATAAAAACAGTACTAATGACGGTTTTAATATTTATAATAATGAAAGCATTGATTACAATCTTTGTAAAGATTAATACGGGTATCTGAATAAAAAATTTAGTAAAAACGTTTGTAGTCAATTATAATAACAAATTAAATATATTTATGAAGAAATTTCAAACAACCTTAGGTTAATAGTTTACTAAGAGTTAGCGATTGTCAAGTAGGTGCCGCACGTAAAGTGTGATCGGTCATTGTTTTCCAAAAGTAAATGCATTTATGATTTAACTTTTTAGTAAACTAAATCTTAACTTGTGCAATTTTACTAGTATTTGCGCTTGAAAATTATGCGTTCAAACAGTAGTAAGTTTTCTTATATGTAGTCAATGTGATTCCTATGTTTATACCATTCGCTTATGTGACAATCCGATACTGTGCGCGATAGCAGTTAAGTAAAAGTATGTCGGATTGAATAATCAAACGTGAATAAGCAAAACGTTACGCCATAGCTATTTGGTAACAAGGTAAATCTCACTCTTTTCACACTTGTATTATGTATCCAACCAAAGAAGTTTTAATTAAATGATATAGCCTCTTAACTATATATACGTATATGGCGTTTTTTCAAGCTTCCTTCTTAAATTAATCCAGATATTATTATCGAACAAAGTATTTTAATCATTTGTCAGGTCGAACTTGGAATTCAAGTTTAATGTTCATAAATAGCACAGTAAATTGTTAGAACAAAAATAATGGTCTTAAAAATGATTTAAGCGATAGCTTGTATTTTTCAGTGCTAGTTTAACATAACCATATTTTTATGATAGTCAAACCTTATTACACGATACGCCGTGAAATAATAGTATTTAATAAATTTCAATATTATCAACTAATTTTGATGGTGGATGGTTGGACATGTGCTAACTGAGTATGATTTGTATATAGCAATGGAAATCACTCTCTTTTCTTCTTTTCTTCGCCCCCCCCCTTCCGCATCAGTGTTTATCTTTATTTCTCTCCCCACCACTGTTTTTCTCTATCTGTAATAAATTTCCAAGATCCTTTCCAAAAGGAAGATGAGAATAAGTGGTTCTCAATCAATACATTCATTATTGGGCGTAAATTTCTGAACTCTGTGTATGTTCCTTTATTAATGCTAATATTTTTCTAGCGTGAGTATTCACGAAAAGTTTCTGATAAACGAAAGTTTTTTAAAAGATTACGTAAATATCGTCTTGAATCGTTTTCTCTATGCATTAAAAATGCATCATTTCGATTATTTTGCAAGTACGTTGCTTTACATAATAACAATTATATGAACATATTTATTTAAATTATTAACTTAAATACGACAGACACAGCAGAGCTGCTTATAATGTGCAAGCAAGCAGTCTTCTCACAACTCCGGTTTTAAAGTGCAGTGTAGTAGTACATAGTGACCTTGTCGCCGGCAATTCACCCCGTCTGCCCCCTCCTCTATTCCCCCACTTGTGGTTTAACGATTGTGACTCGTCGTGGACGTGCAACCAGCTACCCTCTTCTCCCTTTCTTCTTCTCTACCGCCTGCTACTTCTCCTCTTCCTTACTCCCTCTCTTCTTCAGACATAGTCTATCTGCCCATGTAGCTGTGCAATTGCGCCCCTCCTAAATAGCGATTATTCCTTTTCCTTATTTTGCTCAGTCTTTCCTCTTGTCTCACCTTCTGCTTCTATGCAGCCTTTTACACGCTTATGCTTACATATACTACATTTATAGTGCTTTGGGTTGGGTTTTTTCCATTTATTCAATTGATTCCCTCAGTATTGATGCACGTAACATTTATTTCTCAATATTTATGTTATCGTTATAGTAGTCAATTTAAAAATTATCGATCGAATTGATGGGGCAAAAATTTATTACACAGGTCAACGCAATTTAGTTGACGATAGAGTATTGAATTATTACAAACTGCCTGGTTATTGATTATGTTTACAAATGAAAAAATGTTTACGAAAATGGCTGAAGCATGAATTGATTGCCTAACAACAATCCGTCTTTAATTTTATACTTCAACGCAATAGTTGTATACTTTCAATGAAATAAAAAAAAACGAAAAAATACGTGTTGGAGAAAAAAATAACTTTATGCAAGTTGTATGAAAAGAGATAAAGATAGACGGGCATAAGAGTATAAGGCAGGAAGAAAAAGGAAAATAAGAATAAGAGAATAAACGGGGAGGGGGACAGTCGAAAGGGTGGGGAGAAAGAGTAAAAGAGAAAAAGATAGGGTCTTAAGTTAGTCTGTCGGTCAGTGACTGCCTGACTTTCCCGACACAGCTCAAGGTCAACTCTCCCCTTCTTTGCCTTTCCATCTCTATACTTATATTACTCTTTCCGCACTGTTGTCGCTGCCTCAAAATTACTGATCTGTATTTGCAGCCCATATATCGTTTTCTATTCAATCGAAATACCACATATAATATACTTTAATTTCCTTATGAACAATCATTTGCTATCGTTAACAGTTTTACTGTATTTTCTAAATTACAATATTTCCAGTCACACGAAAAAAATTAAAATTTGTTATACGTTGTTGTTATATGTTAAAGGAAGTTACATTAATTTATTAACATGAGCTGTCGGTTCATTCACAAGCTTTAGAATAATTTTTAGCTCCTTTTGCCATTGTTAGTAGTAGAGTTGCTATATTTATAAAATATGACGTATACGTGATAAAAAGAAGATATATATGAACTATATAGTTTAAAAAAGACATAAAGAAGTTAATACTACCACCGTGACGTAATTAGCAGAAATAATTACTAAGAAATATGTATGTGTGTGTTGCAGTGCCAGATAGCTATGGGAGCTACATGACGTCAATGTACAATAGCAATGGATCGGTAGCAGGAAGCGTTACCTCGTATTCGGGAAGCTGCACGAGCTCTCAGTCGAGGGCAATAGCAACAATGGCAAGCACGTCGACGACAACTGCTGGTACCGGAACATGCGCCAACGGTATCGCAGCAGGAGTCAGCGGCCCAGGTGGTGTGCCAACAAGTGTCATTCAAGCGGCAACATCTTCAGTATCTGATGAACTGTACTTGCTTGAATTGGGCTTCCCACCTCGAGCAAAGAAAAGCAAGCTCAAAAAATCTCGGATGGTAGCTGTTGGTGGCGCGGGCCCAGGATCCAGCATCAATGAGCAGTCAACCGGCGGGCCGGTTCCTGGTCAAGGCCTTCCTGTGAAACGTAAATCGCGCGAGGGCTCGACCACTTATCTTTGGGAATTTTTGCTGAAGCTCCTTCAAGATCGCGAGTATTGTCCACGCTACATTAAATGGACGAACCGCGAGCGTGGAATTTTTAAACTTGTTGACAGCAAGGCAGTTTCAAGACTATGGGGTCTCCACAAAAACAAGCCTGACATGAACTATGAGACGATGGGTCGAGCCTTGCGTTACTATTATCAACGCGGCATTCTCGCTAAGGTCGATGGTCAACGGCTCGTTTATCAGTTCGTAGACGTACCCAAGGACATTATTGAAATCGACTGTACGGGTGCGTGATTGACAATCTATCGAACATTTTTGTCTTTTCCGATGTCTTGTTGCTATAATTTTCGGCTCGCCTGATCGAGACCAGCTGTGATCTTTTTCAGGCAGGCAATTAATCGAAGCACAACCTGTTGCGTTAATCAAATCCAAATACACACAAACACACTCAATCACACTTATCGAGATATAATTATTTTTTTATCATGTTTACGCAAGTCCAGATTTGATTTAATCCATTTTTCAGTGAAATTATTGAAATGTAGAAAGCGTTGTTCACTTAATCTAAACGTGTAAACTACATTTCCATAGCTTTCGATTTTCCATAATTCATTCTTTTTTGATAAAGTAACCTCAAAAATAAAAAAGAAAAAGGAAAAAAGGAAAGTTGATGCTTTACGCCTGATACATTTTTACAGAAAATAAATTAACTGATGGCTTTCATACTACTTTTCACCCAGGCTAGTAATATTAAAAGGTCAGCCACTTTAATAAACAATTTTTCTTCCGAATTGCACAAGTGAATGAATGTAATAACAATTGGCTAGCCAAAAATACATCGCAAAATCGTTATTCCCTGCACAAATCCTCAATCATAATATTAAATTACTTACAAATATATTTTCGCGATCATTTGCTGCGCATTTTAATGGAAGAAAAATACAAGCTCATGTATTTTGTAATTAATACTAATCGAATTTGATTGTTAGTTGGTTATAATAAGGCGAAACAAATATTACATTTTATAATGAATTAAACGCGTAATTTGAAGGCTGTGAAAACGAAAATTAAAAATGTCGAGTAATATTGAGATTGAAACTGCAAATGTAGTATTCATTCTTTACGGCAAGGCATTTTGGGATATATTTGGAAATTAAAAATAACAATCAGTTCCATATATAAATGAATAAATTATTTAGCAAAGTATACTCTATTCACATGTATATATAGATATGTACATATATAAAATATACAAATAAAGTAATGGTTGTATTTACTAAACAGAAATCGTGAAATCGTGGTGCTGGATGTAACAAATTATATTAATAAGTAACTACAAGCGTGATTACGCAACACATATGAGGTCCAAGAATATTGATTAGCGTTCGGTGTCCTAATTCTTAATATCAATGAACATTTAGAATGTGGTTGGCCGTCATATGTATGTGTGTACATATAAGTGGAGTACAATTGTGTAAAATATTAAGATACTTTCACATAATGAGTGATTTTAAATGAAAGAACTTTATGCTATCTTAGATCCAACTTGACGCTACTCTATTGTTTTACGTTGAAATCATAGAATGTGATTGGAAAATTTTCATAATTTTTCACCCAGATGTATTAAACACGTAGCTAACAATTGTTATCTATTATTAATCAAAATTATATTTCTGTTATAGCATTACAGAAAGTGAGATAATAAATAAGAAAAAATATAATTCTTCTTTTGCTTTCACAAGTGATGCGACAAGTCAACATAAGAAGGTAGCATCCGATGACTCAAAACGATTGCTATAGCGCACGGATACGTAACATAAGTCTTTACTGTCTTTGGACATATTTCTTTTAAAAAATAATGCTTCCTATTAAGTAAATTTATCATCCAAAATCAGCATAGCATCGAAAATCAAAACACATAAAGAAACTATCACCTTTCTCTTAGTTTATCGCAATATAAGTGATTATGTTGACATTACAAATATAACTTTTTATTTCTTTGTATATATACTTTTTCAGCAAAAGCTATCATTTTAAAAATGTTTAAAATTTAATGCGACTCTAAGTTGGAATTCAATGATATTTCCTGTAAATATGGTTGGAGAGTCACTGGTAATCGTACCAGACGTTTATTGTTACTACGAAGAGTAAAGAGTAATTTATCAGAAAATAAAAAAGAATGTAATTCAAATATGTATGCGTGTGATTGTGTGAATGATATTATATTCATACGTTATAAGGGGGTGTGCGCTAGAGAAAAAATACGTGTAAAAATGTAATTACCTTAAGACTTAGCAATGCTCTCTGAACAGTCTAAATACAATTCAAGCGTAATTTTACTATATATTTTTCAAGATAAGTGTATGCAGTAAAGAGTTGCGAAAATCTGTAATGTAAAATACTTATCCAGTGCTGCCAATAAAATGTTTAAGTTTCTAATATTTCTGAAACATATATTTGTATCATAAAAAGCGTTTTTCACACTGTAATTTATATGCGTTTGTTTCAAAACCACCATGGTAACCGCAATGATACAAAGAACAATGCCTTCACAAATTATTAATACAAAATGTTGCCTTTGATAATGAAAATTAATCAAGTATAGAAGCTAAACTGTAACTCATATAATAATGTTCTTATGCACTCTGATTTTTACATTGCAAATTCATTCACGGGTACTTAAAAGTAAATGTGGTAATCGACCGATGGTTTTACCGTCCTTATTTTAAATAACTTTTTGAGCTAAACAACAACATACATACATATATATTAGAATATGCTAAAAGCGCGTTTTCTGCCAAAATGTTATATTTGCATATTCGACTAAGAATTTTAATATGAATGTGTCGCAAAAAAGTACAACGTGTAGAAGATTATCTTTAAAAATTATTGTAGCAAAAAATGTTTTTTTCTATGTTTATGATATGAATAAATTGGCAATTATATTCAATCATTATATTTTATTAATACAATGTAATAAAGAAACTTGATTATTAAGACTCTGTTACGATAGAATTAACGTATAAAGTTATTTAAAAGAAAAATTTAATGTAACGTTCTGTGATTCGTTGTTCGTAGGTGAAATTGAATAAAAGGTTATGTACAATATAATTTTTTTAATTAATTATACCATCAAATTAATATTTTTCGTTATATTCGATATTAGTCAATGTGTATTATATGTATTTAAAAATATTTGTTGCATTAAGAATTAAGTATTAAAAAATGGAGTTAAAAAATTGGATTATTTAAACAAATTACTTTATTGACCGGAGACCTATACGAGTTCGGATGAACGTAAAAAAATGTGGCAATCGCGGGAACGCTATTCAAGGCGAAGGTCAACGATGATTTCATATGAATATTAAAATAATTGAATATTTTAATTATATTTATGTACAACCGTACACATTATTCGGAAACACAAAAACTTTATGTATTATCTCCAAATCTACAATAAACGTCATTTAATTTGTAAAGTTGTCTGTAAGACGCGCTGACGCGCAGTAAAATGAATTAAAATTACATTCGGCGTGTGTGTGTACGCACGCGCTTTTGTGTGCGTGCGTATATATGTGCGTTTTTATTTATGCACGAAGCTTTATATAAAACATAATGTTGAGGATAAAGTAATCTGTCATTACACTTATAATTACTGTTATGATTTAGTTCTGTCAGAACTGCTGTATAAAATTATCTAGGGACTATAATTTTTAATCATATTTTTTTCCGATTTTTAATGAAAAATGATTTATGAAGAATTGTTTATTGATAAAATGAATTGTTAAAATTGTTCTATAGACATTAAGAAATGCGTGTACGTGAGCGTATGTGATCTGAAATTTCACAAATGTGTAGAAACAAAAGAAAGTTTAGTTTCGCATTAAAAGAAATAAATCTTGTATAATGTTTTCTTTTCGTTTCATCTACACTTATACAATGCACACCTCTAATATCTATACAATAATGTTATCAGTAAGTTCATTTCAATAAACGATACTTAATAACGGTTTTCATCGAAAACGGTAAAACAGTATAATTAAAATAATTTTTCACGAATAATTTTATTGGTAAAGTTTGGTTCAAGTATTTATAGTAAATAAACAAAATTATAGATGAAAGTAAGTATTACTGGCTTTTTTATTCAAAATTCATGCATAAATAACTGACATACGATAATTTTTAAATAAATACATTTTTCTCGGTAGCCGCGCTCAATACGCATATATGTGTTATTGTGTTTGGCTATCACGGTGAAACTGTGCCTGAATGTATTTTATAACGAGTGCATGTATATAGTCGTGAGATATAGGCATATTAATGACGGTTCTTCTATTATAGTTGTTTTTTTGAGGACTGCGAAGTCAGCTCCCAGGTTTTTAAGGGAAATTGTTGGCGATTAATATTGGATAAATATTAATATCAATATAATTAATATTAATAATTGTTGGGATTAATAAAGAAAAGAACCATAACGAGTGCGTAAAATCTGACATATCTAATTATACAACAGCTCCAGTTCCATGTGCTTGTTACTTTGGCGTATATTCACGCATGTATAATTTGTAGATATTTAAGTGAATAGACTCGTCAATCATGTGAAGTGAGAAGCTCTATTCAATAAGCTGCCTTAACGTCTTTGGATTTATGTTTGTAATAGGCACAAAAGTATTCGACGATGCGGCGTTCTTCAACTTCGACTTCAGCTGGTTTCAACTCTTCGCGGTCGAATATCGGTTTCGCTCCTTCTCCTGTTGTAATAAATTATAAAGTTCTTCCTCACAGTAAAGTTATTCATAAATGTTTAAACTGCATGTTAGAAGCTTGACACAATTCTAGTTTTTGGTAACTATGTATTACTTAAAATGAATGGGCAAAAATGGATTGACACTGGTTTTTAGAAAAATTGGCAATTAGTAACTCTTCCATTGTTGATGAAGTATCACATGAAATTATCTTGGAAGAATAGAGTATTTGAATAAACTTGTTAGTTGTATTAATTTTTAATTAATAAACTATAAAATATGCATCTTATATACTGCAACTATATTCGTCATAAAATTTATCAATGATCTAACTTTGCTTCTTGAAGGAAATGGAAACTATTATGCAAGTACATCTAATAAAATCTGCAAAATACTAGCTCCAATTTTGATCTTCTTAGTTGAACCTATATATTTTCAGGTAGAAATAACAATAAAACATAAATTTATCCTCTCTTCTTTTTAACTTTATCTCCTCTGGGTTAACAACTGCACGATTAATTGCAGTATTTTCGACTGATGAAGCTGATATTTTTCTATGAATTCTCACAGTGATTCTATGCAGATCACTTTCACTTAGTTTCAGAGCTTCCGATGGACCATTGAATAGTGGTTTATTTCCTGATGAAGAGTTAATTCTAAAACAGCAAAATGAACATTACATTGAAGTTATCTGTATTAGACTTTAATCAAGTACATAAATGTATAATATTGTATTTTCTATACTTTTTTGACATATCTTGGGATACAATGTTGTGAGTTGATCTTGAGTGACTTGTCTGATGAGACTCTTCTGACCTACTTCTGCTTCTAGTTTTGCTACGACTTATCCATGTAATGATTTTCCTTCGTAAGGCAGTCCAAGCTTTCCTGCTCTTCTTCTTTCATACTCTTCAATTTTCTTCTGTTTGAGTTGTTCATCATTCGAAATCCGACGTTTGGATAAGGTATTGTGTTGAGTTTCGCGCTATGTGCGAATCCGGGGTCAAAAAGAGGGGTTTCCATTACAAAAAACACTTCGACCTTGAAATGACCTTCAAAATGAGGTTAAAGGTCAAAGGTTTTTGGTGCATTGGGTGGCCCACTCTATTCTGAACAAATTTTGTAGAGGTCATTTTTCGATATCTTAAAAATTAATAAAACGCTTTTAGGCAGTTTTTCAAGCATTTGACCTTAAATCGACCTTCTCAAGGGCATGAAAAAAAATTTAAAAATACCGTTTTGGACGTAAAATTTCCCGCTCTTTCCGAATCCGGGGTCAAAAATGGGGGTTCCTATTTAAAAAAACAAAGTTGACCTTGAAATGACCTTGAACATGACCTCCAAGGTCAAAGTCAAGGTCGTACGGATATGTCCCCCTCGAAGCCCAGCAACTTTTGTCTGAAGCAGTTTTTGATTAATCCATTATTTTGGATTCTAGAGGGGGTGTACGGGTGGTCTGGAACACCCTGTATAATAACTAAATTTTTCGAAAAAGTTTTAGAAGTTTGTTTAAGTGAGATTGTTACACACACACACAGACACTTAGAATGATTTTCAAGGTCATTTGAAGGTCACAGTGATTTTTTGCATAGGAACCCCTATTTTTGATTCCGGATTTGGAAAATAACGAGAAATTCTACGTTTAGATGAGGTATTATGTGTGGGGTTTGATTGATGATGATGTTCCCGCATATATTTAATATAAACAATTAAATAATGAATATAAAAACTGAAATTAATATTTTGACTATTTGCGTAGTTCTTTAGATTTTAATTTTTTTGCATCATGGACAATATTGTGTCACTCGCACGCCATTTCCATTCGTCTTTCTGAATAGTAAATTATGAATTTGTATGTTAATTTTATTACATGATCTGCACAACCAACAAACGCGAGAGAGTTCGTTTTTATTATTTTTTGAACAATGAACTGCATACTATCTCTAGTCATGCCATTATTACACTCAATTATAAAGGTCACACAATTTTCAACCATCTTAATTAATTCAAAAACATTGTCGCTAGACTTAATTAAGCCACCAAAACTCTCTCTAGCATTTGTAAGTTGATGGCGTGCAGCAACACTGGAGAACGACTCCAAATGCAGATTGCAATTTTCGCACTCGTCCAAATGTCGCGTCTCCTAATCTAAAGAAGATAATTGATTCATTTTTTTTTTGTCATTCAAAATCAAAGTAATTGCCAACATTTAGTTTTTACTAAGTTCAAAACAGATGACAATTACTAATAAATTAAAAAATAATTATAATTATTGTAAATTTTTATGTTAAAAATCTATGCTTTTTATACAATTGAATTATGGCTTTCGTAACAATATTTTTCTATTAAAAAGATAATTATTTTACACGGTAAAAATTTCGTAGATAGTTGACAATGACCACATTAATCATCGTAACTATCATTAAAGTTAAGTATATCGAATGTTATTTATTATTAGACATTATATTGTTTAATAAGGAAATATAATAACAAAAAAAACTATAAAATTATTAAAATCGAGTGAACGAAAAGCGTATTCTACCATTTCAAAAAAATAACAAAAACGATATATCGCAAGACTTTTTCATCGTAAAATAGTATTAATTTTCTATAAAATTAATGGATTCCTTTTTACAAAAAGATATGCAAGGGAGGGTTATCTTCGTCACCTACAGTACCATGGTCGATAACATGGAGACTGTATACATCTCCGTAGTCGATATAAGCTGCGCTCATATTATTATGTAAGTCTTCTATAGTGGTTCACTAACTACCGAGCGCGGCGCTAAAATCGGCTAATTCCCTCCGAGAAAAAGAGAAAGTTGCCTAGATAAATCGTCTCTGCCTCGCCGACAGGATTGTCTATGCTGAATCTCGAATTCATCCCGTACATCTGAAACAAAATAAACTCTCCTTCAACTATATTCTCCGCTCGCTCTCAATCACGAACCATCCTTCTATTACTGCTATATGTGAATATGTCAGTTAGCTGATTGCACAAACAACAGCTCCCCTAAATATCTACGCACTTTTCCTCTTCTTACTGCATACTTAGAACTAAAATCATTCCGAAATAAGTTATATTCAAGCCCCATCCCTCCTTGTTACGTTTTCTATCTTGATGCTCAACAAGTCCAAGCATACTATATCTTTGATAAAGATTCTATTATTGCTAAGGCTGACAATCCCGACAATGAATTCAATATACAATTTCATGACCTTCTAAACTCCTATACCCCCTTTTATACTAATAGATCAAAAAAAGGTCCTGGGCTTTATGTCGAATTAGCAATTTATAGTCCTGAACCTCTTAATGTTAATTTACAATTTAGGATAGATTCTCAGCCGATGCTTTTGTAATCCACCTGACACTGGAACTCATCATTTTAAAAAAAATAAACAAAGCCATAATTTTTACTGATTCGTTAAGCTGTCTTACGTCCATCTCACAAAGGGGATGCATGGTCGAGTCATCTCACATCACTATTTTTAGAATAAAACTTCGACTTTTAGAACTACTAGAAAATAATCAAGAGGTCATCTTTGCTTGGGTCCCGAGCCACAAAGGTATCTCAGGTAATGAAATAGTAAATGACTCTGCTAAAAAAGCGATAGGTACAGGCTTTTCCCCATCCCTTCTCTTGCCATACACCGACTTCCAACAGTTCACCAATGAGGGCTGTACAGATCGCTTCTTTGAATATCTATTGAACACCGATACTAACAAAGGGTTACAATATTTCCAAAATTACTTTAATAAAGCTTCAAAACCTTGGTTTTTTAATAATTACCATTATAGAACACAGATAGTTTCCATCACTCGTATGAGAACAAATCATTATAATTTAGCTTTTAGTCTTCACAGAAATCACTTGGTAGATTCCCCCATTTGTGCCTGTGAATCAGACGTAGAAGATCTTAATCATGTCTTTTGGTCATGTGAACGCTTTGCCGAAGAACGTAAAATATTACTACTCAAACTTAACAAATTGAAAATCTATCCCCCTTACACCATCTCCCAATTTCTTGCAGATCCTAAACCGCATATCATTGACGTTCTAATTAAATTCCTTAAAAATTCAGAAATATTTCTTTACTTTCTCTATTAAATAACATTTACTTCTACCTCTATGGTCAGTTCACCTATTCTCGCCTTTCTTCAACACATTTGATACTTACTTACTTACTTACTTGCCTTTTCTTTTCTTTCGCTTTGCTCTACCCAAATAAAATGCCAATTTGAATTACGCGCGCAAACGCATCAAGTCAGTTGATGGCCGTATGGGACACAGCTCGCTATACTGTGAGTCGACACCAGAGCCAACAAATATTAATAGAACAGAACAGGTTTAGTACTCCCGCGACGACAGGACGGTAGTCACTATCTGTGCTCTCGATACAAGGAGTGTGAAACAGTATACGTATATATACATATGTATATATATATATATATATATATATATATATATACACAAGAGGCCGGATTGATCGGGTAGGTATACGTTTATATTTTTACAACTTAAGGCATAGTGCAGCCCTGTTTGCTAAATAAGTTATAAATGCAATGGTTAACTTGCTACTATCGATTAATTAAAACATACTTCGATTGATTAGATAAATTAATTTGCCACGCCCTTTCGGCCATTTTGGGCGGCCTCCTCGACGGCCTGTCTAACTGGCGTAGAGCAGTTTCAGTTCAAGAAATTGCAAGACTACTTACCAAAAAAATGGATCAACAGATAACGCCGAAAGAAGTGAAAATCCTTGAAAATCCAGAAGATATTCAGGAAAGACGTGATCAGGTGCTCAGTCGTTATGCAAGTTTTAAAGCTGAAGCTCGCAATAAGCGAGATAAACTTGAAGACTCTCGGCGCTTTCAGGTATTACTAAGTAAAGATCATTTCTTATTCATTATCAATTCTAAAACGTGGTTTTCGTTTGCAGTATTTTAAAAGGGATGCTGATGAACTCGAAGGCTGGATTTACGAGAAATTGCAAGCAGCTTCCGATGAAAGTTATAAAGATCCAACAAATTTACAAGCAAAGATACAAAAACATCAGGCATTTGAAGCTGAAGTAGCAGCTCACTCTAATGCTATCGTTCTTCTTGATAATACTGGCTCAGAAATGATTGCCCAACATCACTTCTCCAGTGACGTCATTCGTAAAAGACTTGGTAAGTAACACTATAAAAATAACTACAAAAGCCATTTGCTACTATGATACTAATGATTTACTTGATATTATTTTATTGTATTGTGTGTCAGTGGAACTAAAAAAGTTGCTTTTGCAGAGGAGCTACACCGTTTATGGGAATTATTACTATCAAGGCTGGCAGACAAAGGTTTGAAGTTGCAGCAGGCTTTGGTGCTAGTGCAGTTCTTAAGGCACTGTGATGAAGTGATGTTCTGGATACATGACAAGGAAGCATTTGTAACTACGGATGAGTTTGGCCAAGATCTAGAGCATGTGGAGGTGCTGCAGCGTAAGTTTGATGAGTTCCAAAAAGACATGAGCTCTCAGGAATATCGAGTGACTGAGGTAAACGAGCTAGCTGACAAGTTATTGCTCGACGGGCATCCAGAACGCGATACGATTTTGCGCCGTAAGGAAGAGCTAAACGAGTCATGGCAGCGATTGAAGCAACTGGCAATCCTTAGGCAAGAAAAGCTGTTCGGAGCGCATGAGATACAGCGCTTTAATAGGGATGCCGATGAGACAATGGCCTGGATCGCGGAGAAGGATGCTGTGCTGTCCTCGGACGACTTTGGTCGCGATCTGGCTTCAGTGCAATTGCTGCAGCGCACACACGAGAACGTTGAGCGCGATCTGGCGGCCCTCGAAGACAAGGTGGCAACGCTCAGTGGCGAAGCCGACAGACTCGCCTCAATCCATCAGCCGGAGCACAGCCAGCAGATCCAAGCTAAGCGCCAGGAGATCCTGCAATCTTGGGAGAGCCTGACTGCCCGCGCCAAGGAGCGTCGAGTGAAGCTCGACGAGTCGTATTGCCTGCACCGCTTTCTTGCCGACTATCGTGATCTTGTCAGCTGGATGAACAATATGCGTGCTATCATATCGGCTGACGAGTTGGCTAAGGATGTCGCCGGTGCGGAGGCACTACTGGAGCGTCACCAGGAGCACCGCGGCGAAATAGATGCGCGAGCCGACAGTTTTGAGGCGACCCAGGCAGCGGGTACGCGACTCCTCGAGCGCCAACACTACGCAGCCGAGGAGGTAGCGCGCAAGCTCGAGAGTCTCGCCTCGGACAAGCAGGCGCTCCTCGAACTCTGGGAGCAGAGGCGCATTCTCTACGAACAGTGCATGGATCTGCAGCTGTTCTACCGTGACACAGAACAAGCCGACGCCTGGATGGCCAAGCAGGAGGCATTCCTCGCAAACGAGGATCTTGGAGACTCGCTAGACTCGGTGGAAGCGCTGATGAAAAAGCACGAGGATTTCGATAAGTCGCTGGCTGCGCAAGAGGAAAAAATTAAGGCTCTGGATGAGTTCGCCTCGAAATTGGTCGAGGGCGAGCACTACGCCGCAGAGGAGGTGGCTCAGCGTCGGCAAGCATTGCTCGCACGTCGTGCCGCCCTTCTCGACAAGTCGGCGGCGCGTAGAGGTGCTCTCGAAGACGCCTACCGTCTGCAGCAATTCGAGCGTGACTGCGACGAGACTAAGGGCTGGGTCAACGAGAAGTTGAAGTTCGCCACCGACGACAGCTACCTCGACCCTACCAATCTCAACGGGAAGCTGCAGAAGCAGCAGAACTTTGAACAGGAGCTGCAGGCCAACGGTACCCGCATGGAGGAGATGGTGGCCCAGGGCAGAGAGCTCTGCGCCGCTGGTCACTACGCCGCTGAACGTGTGCAATCGCGAATCGACGAAATTGTGGAGCTCTGGCACTCGCTTGCTTCGGCGAGCGAGCGCAAGGCCGCCAAGCTCCAGGAGGCTGCGCAGCAGCAGCAGTTCAACCGTACCTGCGAAGACCTTGAACTGTGGCTATCAGAGCTCGAAGGTCAGCTCATGAGCGAGGATTACGGAAAGGACCTGACCTCGGTGCAGAACCTGCTCAAGAAACAGGCATTGCTGGAAGCCGACGTGGCGTCGCACCAGGAGCGCGTGGAGGCAGCTTCGGCCGCCGCCGGCCAGTTTGCCGCGGCGGGTCACTTTGACGCTGACAACATTGTGGCAAAGGAGCGTCAGCTGGCCACACGCTACGCGGCTCTCGAGCGCCCGATGCGTGCGCGCCGTCAGCGCCTGCAGGACTCGCTGCGCGTTCAGCAGTTGTTCCGCGATGTCGAGGATGAGGAGGCTTGGATCCGCGAGAAGGAGCCGATTGCCGGTTCGTCGAATCGCGGCCGCGACTTGATCGGCGTGCAGAACTTAATCAAGAAACATCATGCGTTGTTCGCGGAGATCGGTAATCACGAGCCGCGTGTCGCGGCCGTCTGTCAGGCGGGTTCGCGTATGCTCGAGGAGGGCCACTTTGCTGCGGATGAGATCTCGGCGCGGCTGGCAGCTCTGGATGAGCACTGGGGCCAGCTGAAGGAGCGTGCTCGTCAGCGCAGCAATGACCTCGAGGACTCACTGCAGGCGCAGCAATACTTTGCCGACGCGAACGAGGCCGAGGCCTGGATGAAGGAAAAACGGCCGATCGTGACGAATGCCGACTACGGCAAGGACGAGGACAGTAGCGAGGCGCTGTTGAAAAAGCATGAGGCTCTTCTGAGCGATCTGGAGGCCTTCGGCAGTACAATCGCCGGACTGGCTGAGCAAGCTGGTCAATGCCGCCAGCAGGAAGCGCCGCAAGTGGATCTCGCGGGCAAGGAGTGTGTGATCGCCCTCTACGACTATACGGAGAAATCGCCGCGCGAGGTTAGCATGAAGAAGGGTGACAGTTTGACGCTGCTCAACAGTAACAACAAAGACTGGTGGAAGGTGGAAGTGAATGACCGCCAGGGCTTTGTGCCAGCGGCTTACGTGAAACGGCTCGAGCCCGAGGGTCCGAGCGTCACCGGTCTGAGCGGCTCGCAGCAACAGCTGGCGCGCGAGCAGGGCTCGATCGCGGCACGCCAGGCGCAGATTGAGGCCCAGTACGAAGAATTGCTACGCTTGGCACGCGAACGCCAGAACAAGCTCAGTGAAACCGCCAAGGCGTACGTGCTGGTGCGAGAGGCTGCGGAGCTGCAGGCCTGGATTAAGGACAAGGAAAATCACGCGGCGCAGGTGCAGGACGTGGGCGAGGACCTTGAACAGGTGGAGGTGCTACAGAAAAAGTTCGATGATTTCCGTGCCGATCTCAAGGCTAACGAGGTGCGTTTGGCCGAGATGAACGAGATCGCGGTACAACTGATGAGCCTCGGGCAGACAGAGGCTGCGCTCAACATCCAGACGCAGATCCAAGAGCTGAACGACAAATGGACCAGTTTGCAGACCCTGACGCAGGAACGCGCCAGCCAGCTAGGCTCGGCTCACGAGGTACAGCGCTTTCATCGCGACGTCGACGAAACCAAGGACTGGATTCGCGAGAAGGACGCCGCTCTCAACAACGACGATTTAGGCAAGGACCTGCGCAGCGTACAAGCACTGCAGCGCAAACATGAGGGTCTCGAACGCGATCTTGCCGCCCTCGGCGACAAAATCAAACAGCTCGACGAGACGGCTACGCGGCTTATGCAATCCCACCCGGACACCGCAGAGCAGACGTACGCCAAACAAAAGGATATCAACGAGGAATGGACACAAGTTACCGCCAAGGCCAATTCACGCAAGGAGAAGCTTCTCGATTCATACGATTTGCAGCGCTTCCTCAGCGATTACCGCGATCTTATGGCCTGGATCAACTCTATGATGGGTCTCGTCGCCTCCGAGGAGCTTGCATCCGATGTCACTGGAGCCGAGGCGCTTCTTGAGCGTCATCAGGTATAAAAAAATGCTAATATTCATATATTAATATTCATTGATCTTTATTATTTGTTTATTCGTTCAATTTTGTTTTTTTAAAGGAACACCGTATGGAGATCGATGCGCGCGCAGGCACGTTCCAGGCGTTCGAACTGTTTGGTCAGCAATTGTTGCAGTCATCCCACTACGCCTCGGTGGAGATCCAAGAGAAGTTGGAATCGATGAGCGAGGCACGCCAGGAACTGGAGAAGGCTTGGATTCAACGGCGCATGCAGCTCGATCAGAATCTAGAACTACAACTCTTCTGCCGAGACTGCGAGCAGGCGGAGAATTGGATGTCAGCGCGCGAAGCCTTTTTGTCGTCGTCATCGTCCACTTTGGGCGCTGCCGCTGCCGACTCAAGCGACAATGTCGAGGCCTTGATCAAGAAACACGAAGACTTCGACAAGGCGATCACGGCCCACGAGGAAAAAATCGCTGCGCTGCAGACGCTTGCCGATCAGCTGATTGCCGCGGAGCACTATGCCTCGCGACCGATCGACGAGCGCCGTTGCCAGGTACTCGATCGCTGGCGCCACCTCAAGGATGCGCTGATCGAAGCGCGCTCACGCCTCGGTGAGTCGCAAACACTACAGCAGTTCTCGCGTGACGCCGACGAGATTGAAAATTGGATCGCGGAGAAATTGCAACTGGCCACCGAAGAGAACTACAAGGATCCGGCCAACATTCAGTCGAAACATCAAAAACATCAGGCCTTCGAGGCCGAGTTGGCAGCCAACGCTGACCGTATACAGTCGGTACTGGCGATGGGTGGCAATTTGATCGAAAAGCACCAATGCGCGGGCAGCGAAGACGCGGTACAGAAGCGGCTCGCCTCGATTGCCGATCAGTGGGAATACCTCACGCATAAGACCACCGAGAAGTCGATGAAGTTAAAAGAGGCAAATAAGCAACGTACCTATATCGCCGCTGTCAAAGATTTGGACTTTTGGCTGGGCGAACTAGAGAGTCTACTGACTAGCGAAGATGCGGGCAAGGATTTGGCCTCTGTGCAGAACCTCATGAAGAAACAGCAGCTCGTTGAGGCGGATATTGGTGCGCATGAGGAGCGAGTGCGCGATATGAATGCCCAGGCGGACTCGCTGATCGATAGCGGTCAATTTGAGGCGGCAGGCATCCAGGAAAAGCGTCAGAGTATTAATGAGCGTTACGAGCGTGTGCGCAACTTGGCTGCACACCGCCAGGCACGGTTAAACGAAGCCAACACCCTACACCAATTTTTCCGTGACATTGCCGACGAGGAGTCGTGGATCAAGGAGAAAAAACTGCTTGTCCAGTCGGACGATTACGGTCGCGATCTCACCGGCGTACAGAATTTGCGTAAAAAGCACAAGCGCTTGGAGAGCGAACTCGCCTCGCATGAACCGGCGATACAGGCGGTACAGGAGGCCGGCGAGAAGCTGATGGACGTATCGAATCTGGGCGTGCCGGAGATCGAACAGCGGCTGAAGCTCCTCAACCAGGCCTGGGCCGAGCTCAAGCAATTGGCTGTAAATCGGGGCCAACGGCTGCAGGAGTCGCTCGCCTACCAGCAGTTTCTGGCCAAAGTCGAGGAGGAGGAAGCTTGGATGGCCGAGAAGCAGCAGTTACTGTCACTCGAGGACTACGGTGACACGATGGCTGCGGTGCAGGGCCTGATTAAAAAACACGATGCTTTTGAAACGGACTTTGCCGCGCATGCCGAACGCTGCCGCGAAGTTAGCGAGGCCGCGGACGGGCTGCGCGCTGCTGGTAATCACCGGGCAGAGGCGATAGAGCAGCGCTGCCAGCAGCTGGCAGCTCGCCTTGACCAGTTGCATCAGCTGGCCCAGCGTCGCAAGGCACGTCTTCAGGATAACTCAGCCTATCTGCAGTTTATGTGGAAAGCTGACGTGGTGGAATCGTGGATCGCCGACAAGGAAAGTCATGTACGCAGCGAGGAGTTTGGCCGTGATCTAAGCAGTGTGCAGACTCTTCTCACCAAGCAAGAGACATTTGACGCGGGCCTGCATGCCTTCGAGCATGAAGGCATCCAGAACATCACGTCGTTAAAGGAGATGCTGCTGGAGGCTGGCCATGAACAGAGCGCCGCGATACAACGTCGCCACGGAGATGTGATCACTCGCTGGCAAAAACTACTCGCCGACTCACAGGCGCGCAAACAGCGCCTACTGCAGATGCAGGATCAGTTCCGCCAAGTGGAGGAGCTCTATTTGAGCTTTGCTAAGAAGGCCTCGGCCTTCAACTCGTGGTTCGAGAACGCCGAGGAAGATCTAACTGATCCGGTACGCTGCAACAGCATTGAAGAGATAAGGGCATTGCGTGAGGCGCATGCCCAATTTCAGGCGAGTCTCTCGTCGGCCGAGGCCGATTTTGCAGCTCTGGGAGCACTCGATCGACGTATCAAGGGCTTCAACGTTGGACCTAATCCCTACACCTGGTTCACTATGGAGGCGCTTGAGGACACCTGGCGCAACCTGCAAAAGATTATCAAAGAGCGTGACCTCGAACTTGCTAAGGAAGCTCAGCGCCAAGAGGAGAACGACAAGCTACGCAAGGAGTTCGCCAAGCACGCCAACGCTTTCCATCAGTGGCTCGCTGACACGCGCACCTCCATGATGGAGGGCTCGGGTTCACTCGAGCAACAGCTCGAGGCCACTAAGCGCAAAACCCAGGAGGTACGAGCGCGCCGACAGGACCTAAAAAAGATCGAGGACCTCGGGGCGATACTCGAGGAGCATCTGATTCTAGACAACCGATACACCGAGCACAGTACCGTCGGCCTCGCACAGCAGTGGGACCAGCTTGATCAGCTAGGCATGCGTATGCAGCACAATCTCGAGCAGCAGATACAAGCACGCAACCAGTCGGGAGTGTCGGAGGGTGCCCTTAAGGAGTTTTCAATGATGTTCAAACACTATGACAAGGACAAGAGTGGACGTCTGAATCACCAAGAATTTAAATCGTGTCTGCGAGCTCTCGGCTACGATCTGCCAATGGTCGAAGAAGGCCAACCTGATCCTGAATTTGAAAATATACTCGGTAAGTATAAGTCAACGATAAACCTTGTCGCTTCTTTTTTCCTTTTAAACAACTTCTCTCATGCTTACTTTCGGTTCTTGTAGATATCGTCGATCCAAACAGAGATGGCTTTGTCTCGTTACAAGACCACATGGCATTTATGATTAGCAAAGAAACGGAAAATGTTCAGAGTTCGCAGGAAATTGAAAACGCATTCCGAGCTATCACCGCAGCTGATCGACCTTACGTCACCAAAGATGAACTCTACGCTGTAAGTTACACACATTCTATATTTTGCAAGTACCACAAAATTATTTTCATTTCATTTGTCGTTTTTTAGAATTTAACGAAAGAGATGGCAGATTATTGTGTGGCTAGAATGAATCCTTACGTCGATCCAAAAACCGAAAGACCAATCACCGGCGCTCTCGATTACATAGAATTTACTCGCACGCTATTTCAAAATTAATGCATAACAAATAAATTATTGTTACTATTATTATTAATATTATTATTATTATTATTATTATTATTATTATTATATTTATATCAAACAACTCTTAAAATATATCGCATTGTGCATTGTGCACGAGTAAATACAGATTATCAACAAAAAATGGTTAAGTGATTTCATTTACATTTCTAGTATTATCAGCAGTATCCAAAATATAGAGCGTTAAAATTATCAGAAATGTTTTTTCTATCCGGGTCTCTATAGACGTGATTCCACTCGACACGTTCGTTCTCGTCACGCTCACATTGGCCATGTGAGAATACCGTGATATAGTCGTAAAGTCTTTTGGACCAGGTTTAGATTAATTTACATTCTTCATAATTTTTCCACCGGTTTTATACTTTTTTTAGATGCCTATTTGAAATGAAAAAAAATGTATGTATAAGATTGAATTTACGAAATAGAAAGTTTTATATATGAAATATCAATTGGCTTTCAAACCTCTTGTTTTTTTTATAGAAAACGCAGTTTCTTGAGAAATCAAAAAATATTCACAAGTTTTTGTAACTGTTTTTATTAAATTAGTTGTTTGAATTAATAGATAATTAGAATATTCTTTTTTTTTTATAAATAACATTATTTGAGGACACGTCCCGATATACAAAATAAAAATTTATACATTCGAAAAGCTGGATCAACGTTAATAATTTATTTGTTTAGATCGAATAAAAAAGTATTTACTTTTATTATAACAATTCCCGAATTAATTATGCAGAACTTCCGAAATCAAGAGTAAACAAATGTATTTTAACAATTATAATTTAATTAAACGATTATATCTCAATAATTATTAAGTTTACATTGGGCACGAATCTAAATCTATAAAAAATGGTGATTTTTATATATTTCCTTCTTCTAATATACATTTTTATTTTTCAATTTTTGTAAAAATGTATTTTTACAAGTTGAAGTATATAGAAAGATGCGTACGTCACTCTCTGTCACTCTCACTTTGTATTCTGGTATTTCTTATCGAGACGTTGCTCGAGGACACGAGAACAGTATTAAAGTTTTTACTGAACGTGACAGCAGCGCATGTCAAGAGTCATGTCAATTACGCGATTTTCAAGATATCAACGATTACGTTTTTAGAAACTGATAGCTCGGACTAAGCAAAAGACGAATGGATAGCATGCAGAAAATTAGAATCGGATTGGAAATACATAATATTATTAAAATAAATCAATTCTTGTTCTGTTTTACAGTTCACCTTTAAATCACTGATCGTTTTTTTGTGGCTGCTGTATTATGACCTTGTGTATAAATGTGACAATTTGACAATTACTCTTGCGATTCTCATTATAACATGAAAGTGTATGTGTGTGCATGCGCGCGTGCGTACATGTGCAGATAACAAACATGATCACCGCCAAATTATATTGTTTAATAAGATGACTGTAATTCACAGGAACGCATATCAGGGCAGGCGCATGAAGAAAAGAGTGGGGGATGCTGTAAAGCAGACCAGGCATCTATATATTTATGTGTGTAAGGGGGAGAGCAGAGCGCGACGGAGAGAGTTGGAGAAACAATGCAGTCGTCTGTCGTAAGTGTACTGTGTAGTACAACTTGTACGTATCTAGACAGGAGTGTACTCGAACTTGAGTCATCGTGGTTTTATAGAGGTCTACTGTTTCTTAAATAGTTCTACCAATTAGCTATGTGTATGCGATTGACAATCATTCTAGTGAGTTTGCTTCTTACTTTATTTCGTATTAAATTTTCTTTCATTCCCGTCATTACAGCATAAAATATACAAAATGCACTCTCACACACAGAAACATTAATCATCTACATGTACAACAAACGTACGTCGGCGGTCGACTTGTCATCATAATAAAACAATGGAAGAAAAATACGGTGAGTAGTTCTCGAATAATTCATCAATAGCAACTTTCACATTTTTAATATTTATGATATGATAATAAAAATAATGAACACGTAGAAAAACATTGCGATGTAAAAAAAAATTGCATATTATATCTTTCGGAATGATAACGATATGAGGACGACGATAGCATCGAGAAAATTATTTACGAGTTATTTGAAAAGACAAGAATTAGATCGATTCCACTCAAAGAAGTTATCTAACAATAAGTAACATTGACGTAAAAACAGATATGACATTAATTTAAAAAATTTATATCGCACGATGTATCATATTTTATATAATTGCTGAAATCGTTCTAATTATTTCGAAAGATTTTTTTAATATCATTGGGCATCGTTTTTTTTGTCCAGGTCGAAAGATGAATTATGACCCTAGATGGAAAGGACCTTTGTACAAACGATCTTGCACCGACTGTTTTTGGCTCATTGTGTTTTTGGCTTTTTTGATAGTTTGGAGTGGAGTGGCATATTACGGTAAGTCGAAATGATAATCCCTTCAAAAGAGTCCTAATTGTAAAAGTGCAATTTATGCATAATGATTTAATTAGCTCTGAAGCATGGCAACATAGAAAAGCTTGTTCAGCCAACGGATAGTGAAGGGCGCAAATGTGGAATTGATTCACAAGTGGCAGACAGACCATATTTATTATTTTTTGATCTGACGAAGTGCGTGAAAATTTCTCCGGATTCCTATCGTGGCTGTCCGACAACACAAGTTTGCGTTCGCGATTGTCCACGCCAGAATTTCTTCTTCGACAAAACTAAAAGTCAATTAACATTGGATGAATTGAAAAAACAGTTAATTTGCAAGATCGAGGTGAAACTTGATAATATATCAAAAATTGACGATATCGAAAAGTTGGTTAATTTGGAAAAGTGTGCAAAATGGTATTTGGAAAGTAGCCATTTATTAGGGCGCTGTTTTCCGGTGGTCGTTTGGGATGAATTCATCAACGACACTATCACGCACCAACAATTAAAGGAGGCACAAAGGGTCATCGAATCCGTGGCACATTTGGAGGATGTCTTGAAGAAAGCTTACACAGACGTGAAGAACACCAAGTAAGAATGTACGAGCGTCACTGATACGAGATAAATTTAATTGACAACCATGCGTCTGTTGTTAGGTACGCAGTATTTGGAATTTCCATTGCTAGTGGATTTGTTTCTCTCTTGTATATCGTTATACTGAGGTGGTTAGCAGGGCCGTGTGTTTGGACAACGATCTTGATAATTAGCGCAGCTTTGGCTTACGCCACTTACGAATCAACCATGCGTTTTTTGCGAAATCACGACACAAAATGGATGGTGCTCCTCATCGTGACGTCAACTACGCTATCTCTAATAATTTTGGCTTCATTATTTTTGCGGAAAAGAATTTATTTGGCATGTCAACTTATCAAAGAGTCAAGCAAGTGAGTGAGTGAATACAAATATGTACTTTAACTGACATATACACCTTTATTTATACGTCATTCTTTCTCGTCCTTATTGCGACTTACAGAGCTGTGACGAGTATTCTATCGAGCTTATTCTTTCCCGTAATACCATGGGTTTTGCATCTTATAGTGCTGTTGTATGGCGTGACAATATTTTTATATTTATTGACCATATGGGAGCCTAACTACAGAGTGGAAATGATGATGGAGGATGAGTGCTTCTGCCCCGACAAGTACACGAACAACTCACCATGTGTTCCAGATCAATTCAACAAAGATTGTTACAGCGGTAAATCCGGAGAGCCTTGTACTATGTCTGCATGTAATCTCGTTAGCAAGGATCGCCCCTGGTTTATAAATTATTTTCATGTCGTTAACGTTGTTGGATTTTACTGGCTCTTCTTTTTTATCTCGGCATTCGGAGAAATGGTATTGGCCGCAACTTTTGCCACCTGGTATTGGACTCGTAGAAAATGCGACCTGCCCTACTTTACCATAACAATTGGATTCTGGAGGACAATAAGGTAAACACGTTCAATTTTTGATTCATAGTTTAACATTTTTATTTTCCGTAGATATCACTTGGGAACATTGGCGTTGGGTGCTCTCATATTAACTATCTGTCGTATTATTCGTCTGATCTTGGAGTGGTTAAATGACAAAGTTAAAAGCGCCAATAACGAGTTTGCGAACGGAATAATGTGCTGTTGTAGATGCCTCTTTTATTTGCTTGAGCAATTTCTAAAGTTTATCAATAACAATGCCTATGTTATGTGTGCTGTTCATGGCAAAGGCTTTTGTCGCTCTGCCAGAGACGCATTCAATCTTTTAATGCGAAATGTCATCAGAGTTGTCGTTA
This sequence comes from Phymastichus coffea, assembly GCF_024137745.1. NCBI lineage: Eukaryota > Metazoa > Arthropoda > Insecta > Hymenoptera > Eulophidae > Phymastichus > Phymastichus coffea. The sequence goes on from NW_026706872.1 coordinate 1,658,610, forward strand.
TAAACAAGGTTAATTTTTTCGACTTTCAATTTCCCTTTTTTACGAAAATTAATTATTATTGATTTTCAGATTACGAGCTGGCTGTTACTATTAGGTAAATTGTTCATCACTGGCGTCACCGTTACGACGACGACGTGGTATTACAACAAATACCAAACAGAAAAAATTTATTTCTGGACTGTTCCTGTGATAATGACTACTATCACGTCTTTCTTAATAGCAACAGTCTTTTTCAAAGTTCAGGCAGCAGCTATTGATACGCTTTTTCTTTGCTTTCTTGAAGACTGTGAACGAAACGACGGTTCAAAAGAGCGGCCATATTACATGAGTAAAAGACTGAGAAAACTTTTGCACAAATGAAGAAAAAGAAATACGTGCTTTTTCGCAAATATTATAATAATATATTTTTATATAATCGATATTTCTACTGTTGCCAAAACATTACAAGTATTATTTAGAATTCAGGATTGAGAATTTAGAATTTCATCCGAAATATACGACTATTTGTCAGTATTACTTCGAGTTAGTACGTAAAACATTAATTTGAAAAAATATATAATAGATTTCAATGATGGTAAACTTAAGAAAAATCTATCAATAGGCCTTAAATCAAATGATGTACGTAATTAAAAAAAGTAATTATTCAAAACATTACGAGCATGCGTCTTTTGCATGTAAAAAAGGTTGCAAATAAACTGAGATTGATATCGTCATTCCTATCTTGAATTCAAACTGATTCAGCTTGAAACGATATTAACATGTTATTTAAATCTTCAATACTTTAAATTAAAGTAAGGAAATGAATGTTATTAATGTATTTGTAAATAATTATTTGGCACAATATAATAATATAAGTAAGCAATTAAACTTTAATAAACTCTATTAAATTATTTTTGTCTATGCATCGATATACAAAATAATGTTAGGAAAGCGTTATATATTTGGGACAAAGGATTGAAAGAATTTATACACTTTATTGTAGAAGTTGAAGTATTGAATAGAACAATAGAAATTAATAAATTAAAAACAGAGTGGAGATGCGTAAGAATTACCTTTTCTCTCGGGGGGGGGGATTTTATAACTATTGGTACGCACGCTGTATGCGCTGTACGATACGCGGTATCATGCGTGTACTCTAGTCAAGGTCAAAAATATCGACCATCTCGGAAGGCACAAATTTTGAATGAGAAGACGAATGAAGGAGTTGCGTCTACAACGGTTTGTATAAACAATATTAATGAAATGGATATAAAAATTAAAATAAGTCTTGTACGATGACAAAAAAGAAAGATGGAAATAATAAGTATGATACATAAATACTTTATTCAAAAATTTAAAAATAATATGGTTTACATTTGTTTATATACCTTATTTCGCCTATACTCACAATTTGCAACAAGAATATCTTTAAACTAATTTGTCTTATCAATCTTGCTTACCTTTGATTCGATGACATCCTTGTTGGTCGTAATTATGATCATTGTTGTCTCTCCCAGCACTTCCAATCAAAGCTGAAAACTTCCGTGACTGATACCTTCTGCAATCGATTAACCGGGTAGAGAGAGGGGTGTGCTTGCAGCAACAACTATGTTCACTAATATAAATGAATAAGAAGAAATGCCATAGATAAATCGATTGTTTAAAGAGTTTATCTTCGCTTGTAAAGCAAGCCCCATTATCGCACGCATTACAACCATTGCTGTCCAACGTTTACACTACACTCGCGCAATAAATGTGGCACTGATGAGGCGTCCGAATATCTTACAAAACTACGTAAGTCTTTATTATTTCAATAAATTTTTCAAAAGTATAATGTCTCCTGCGACTAATTTAAATTTTTTCTGCAGAGTTTGCGATGAAATCGATCTCAGTCAGTTCTTAACTCTGTTGGTAATATTTTTGGTCGATCTATGTTCGCAGAAACCATTTGAATCACAATGCTTTCTGCAATCAAGCCAAAAATTAGTGAATTAACGATCCTTTGCTATCCGATTCAACCTCGCCTTATTGCGCAACATATATTTAATTATAATGGACAATTCCTCATCGCTCCATCGCGCTGCCGAAACAGCTGCTGTTCACAAGTTATAATATGCGAGTTATACTAAGGCAATGGATTAATAGTTTTTTAGTACATACATTGTTCCTGCCCTTTTCTTTGTAACGTCAACATATTGGTTGCTATTTCAGATATTCTCGATCATTGCATGCTTGTAGAATGTCCATCAATAAATCTTGTAGGAAAGTAATGCACCTAGTCCTTAACGAAGCCTAAGACGTGTGGCATTAAAATATATCGTTTCGAGTATCACAAAAACAATGCGTCAATGTAATTTACGTCAAAAAAATTTTCGGAAATGTTACTGGCGATACGACGCTGGAATTTGAGACAATTACGTTGTTCATATGACTTGCTGGTTTTTTCTTCCAATATGTAAATGCATCCATCGACTGACGATTGTCGATTCCTTCCCCGTGAAAAAGGCCCTTATCCGTTGCGATCACTTAAACTCGATTTTCATCCCTTCCGATCAACCACCCAACCCCCGGAGGTCTGCCAAGGCTTGATCTCTTTGGATTTCCAAACGCTACCCAATAGTTAACGCTTCACATTTTTAGAAATTATTTAAATAAATTTTTTCAATATATTTTACTAGAAAAGTGACTTTTCATCCCGTAATTTTACGTTTCTCGATTTTCCAAGGGTTCCCTCGTATAACAGGTTAATATTTAGGGGGGGTCACGTTGCACGGATTCATTTTTCCTTTGGATTAATGACTCCTTTCTTGTGAATTTGAATCCATTAGGACAATAATCTAACCCAACCCAACTAGGCCAACGAACGCAGTAACCCTACTAAGTCAAATCTTTTGGTGTAGTTTGCAGATGCTTAGGTAGATGGCGTATTAGAAAATAAACTCGCAAGCAAATGTGACTGGTAATTATATAAAAGAAATCAGTTATTATTTGTTCTCTGAAATGATGTACTGTCGGATAGCGTACTTTGTGCGCCGACCACTGCGATGCTCCAGGCGTCTGCGAGGGTCCTCAGGTGTACGAGGACAGCCTTCTGTTTATGGAAGGCTCGGAGCTCGCATTCGTCGTTCGACCACCAGCATTGCTCGGCTACTTTATGGCAAAAATTCTTGATATAAAAGAATTACGACGTCCTTCGCCTCATCGCCAAATATTTCATCAGCCCTCGCTGTGCATACTTTATAATGCTCGCAGAATTACTCGTAATTATAAATATTTTTGCACCTACAGCATTCGTGAGAGTACGAACGTAATATTGCCGACAATATGCTCGTCGGTAACATCAATTGCTCTCGAGATCTGCATAGTGGGCAGACATTTTTCATGCGAATTGGGCATGGCCTACACAGGCAGTGCTTGTTGGGGCAGTGAAATGGCTGCGGTGAGACTGTTTCATAGCATACGATGCATTGGACCATTTCTCTCAAGTACTGGTCAAGCTGATCTAATGTAGGCTGTAAGGTAATGACATCCATGAAATAAAATGATTACGAACAACTGTCTCATCATTTAATTATTAATCATTATCTTAACAATTAGCTTTCTTATTACGAACATTTCACACGAAATTTTAAAAATTTTTTCGTCGTACCATTCTGAAAGGTCGCTGTCCATCGAGAGCTACTGGATCCGGATTAACAAGAGGTAGCACCCGCAGATCACCGTCATCCTCGACGCAAGCGAACTCGCTATACCGCGAAGACGCGTGTAAGAATAATGGCAAGCTTATTTTTGTTGGCCTTCTTGCCCTCTGATCCCACAGCTTAACATATTTTCTGCTGTCACTCATGATGTGTGTCCGGTAGGCTAGTCACGCCACGACTGACGACTGAGAATATATATCGAGTCCTATTTATATAGTATATTTCAACATCCCCACTCTACGAAAATAGCTAGGTTGGGTTCGAGTAGCGTTCGCCCGTGATCGAAACCCGCCCCCCGCGTCCCATTCCGCCGACATATGCCCACCCTGTACTCTCGATCGCGAGAGGCTTCAATGAAAAAAAAATTGGGCATAGGTTCCCCTGCGGCTTGCATCTTTGTACTCTCGCGCCCCCGTGTCCCTTCCGCCGACGTCCGCCCACCCGGTACTCTCGACCGCGAGAGGCTGGGTAGCCTTCGCCCGCGATCGAAAGTCGCGCCCGCGCGCACCAACTCCCCCATGGTAGCTCAAAGAGCATTTTTGATATGATTTTAGCTACGTAGGGCCAATCACGATTTTCGCGCGCGTCCTAACTTCATGATTGGTTGCCCGAGCTAGAGGACACAACGTGCACTGGGGTCTACGACCAAGTGACATTGTCACCCCCGGCGGTCATCATCTTGGCCGTCGAAGGTACAACGACCTGGTGACCTCGACTACCGACCTCTTTCACGGACCCGGGTCCGACCGGCCTGTGTGTCATACCTCGAGCATCCCTCAAGTCCCTAGCAATGTTAAAAAGCTGAAAGAAAAGTATATTATTACCATAAATAATATATACTTACCACCAGTAGAACTTCACCTTCACGAAGATCCAGCGTCCGATGTTAGATCGGCAATTTCTCTTCGTCACTTGTAGCTGAACTGACGAAACGTATATCCGTTATCGAATTGGCAAAATTTTTTGATATTAGCAAACTAAGTAACAACTTTATATATGTACCACAGGTTATGGACTAAATCAGAACTATCCGTTAGAACAAGAAAGAAAGTTCAACGATCAACGTTTATTGGTAACGAAAAGCGATGAGGTCGATTAACCACTCGTTCCCTGTGAAAATGTATATTAATGAATTCGCCGCGTACGATAGTTGAATATATTTTTTCGAGAAAACATTTCCCAAATTTTCCCTTTTTAGATCATATTGCCGAAATATCATTATTTTACACATTTTTCTTAACCATCACAGAAGCTATACGCGTGGACATTGACATTTCGTTACATCCGACATATCAATGCGCATGGACTTTGATCATCTTAGTCCATTTCACGCAATTTCAAGATTTTTCACTTTTTTCATCTTTTTTTATCATTTTGTCGATATTTCAAGATTTTTCACTTTTTTCACTTTTTTGGTCATTTTGTCGAAATTTTGAAGATTTTTCACATTTTTCGTAATTTTGTCGAAAATTCAAAATTTTTCACTTTTTTCATTATTTTTCATTTTTTTGTCGAAATTTCAAGATTTTTCACATTTTTTATAATTTTGTCGAAATTCCAGATTAATCACATTTTTTAGTTTTTTTATCATTTTGTCGAAATTTCAAGATTTTTCACTTTTTCACATTTTTTATAATTTTGTCGAAATATCAAGATTTTTCACTTTTTTCTCATTTTTTATCATTTTGTCGAAATTTCCAGATTTTTCAAATTTTCTACTTTTGACAACTTTTTTCATCATTTTGTCCAAATTTCATGATTTTTCACATTTTTCACTTTTTTCATCATTTCGTCGAATTTTCCAGATTTTACACATTTCTTAGTTTTTTTATCATTTTTCATCTTTTTGTCGAAATTTCATGATTTTTCACTTTTTTCATCATTTTGTCGAAATATAAAGATTTTTCACTTTTTTCACATTTTTTATAATTTTGTCGAAATATCAAGATTTTTCACTTTTTTCTCATTTTTTATCATTTTGTCGAAATTTCCAGATTTTTCAAATTTTTTACTTTTGACAACTTTTTTCATCATTTTGTCCAAATTTCATGATTTTTCACATTTTTCACTTTTTTCATCATTTCGTCGAATTTTCCAGATTTTACACATTTCTTAGTTTTTTTATCATTTTTCATCTTTTTGTCGAAATTTCATGATTTTTCACTTTTTTCATCATTTTGTCGAAATATAAAGATTTTTCTCATATTTCGTAATTTTGTCGAAATTTCAAGATTTTTCACTTTTTTCATCATTTTGTCGAAATATAAAGATTTTTCACATTTTTCGTAATTTTGTGGAAATTTCAAGATTTTCTCTTTTTTCACATTTTTCATCATTACGTCGAATTTTCCAGATTTTTTTCATTTTTTAGTTTTTTCACATTTTTCATCTTTTTGTCGAAATTTCATGATTTTTCACTTTTTTCGTAATTTTGTCGAAATTTCAAGATTTTTCACACTTTTCATCATTTTGTCGCAATATCCAGATTTTTCACATTTTTAATCATTTTGTCGAAATTTCAAGATTTTTCACTTTTTTTCACTTTTTTGTTTATTTTTTCGAAATTGCATGATTTTTCACTTTTTTCGTTATTTTCACGAAATTTCATGATTTTGCACATTTTCGTAATTTTGTCGAAATTTCAAGATTTTTCACTTTTTTCATCATTTTGTCGAAATATAAAGATTTTTCACATTTTTCGTAATTTTGTGGAAATTTCAAGGTTTTTCTCTTTTTTCACATTTTTCATCTTTTGTCGAAATTTCATGATTTTTCACATTTGTCACTTTTTTCATCATTTCGTCGAAACTTTCAAGATTTTTGTCATTTGTTAGTTTTTTCACATTTTTCATCATTTGTCGAATTTTCCAGAATTTTCACATTTTTTAGTTTTTTCATCATTTTGTCGCAATATCCAGATTTTTCACATTTTTCACTTATTTTTCATCATTTGTCTTCATTTTTCGTAACTTCGTCGAAATTTCAAGATTTTTCACTTTTTTCACTTTTTTGCTTTTCTCGAAATTTCAAGATTTTTCACTTTTTTCATCATTTTGTCGCAATATAAATATTTTTCTCATATTTCGTAATTTTGTCGAAATTTCAAGATTTTTCACTTTTTTCATCATTTTGTCGAAATATAAAGATTTTTCACATTTTTCGTAATTTTGTGGAAATTCAAGATTTTTCTCTTTTTTCACATTTTTCATCATTTCGTCGAATTTTCCAGATTTTTTTCATTTTTTAGTTTCTTCACATTTTTCATCTTTTTGTCGAAATTTCATGATTTTTCACATTTTTCACTTTTTTCATCAATTTTCATCTTTTTGTCGAAATATCCAGATTTTTCAAATTTTTCACTTTTTTCATCATTTTTCATCTTTTTGTCGAAATATCCAGATTTTTCAAATTTTTTCACTTTTTTCATCATTTTTCATCGTTTTGTCGAAATTTCAAGATTTGTCACATTTTTCATCAATTTTCATGATTTTGTCGAAATGTCAAGATTTTTCACATTTTTCACATCTTTCACTTTTTTTCATCATTTCGTCGAAATTTCAAGATTTTTCACATTTTTCATCATTTCGTCGAAATTTCAAGATTTCTCACACTTTTTATCTTTTCGTCGAAATTTCAATATTTTTCACATTTTTCACTTTTTTCATGATTTTTCATCTTTTTGTCGAAATATCCAGATTTTTCAAATTTTTCACATTTTTTACTTTTTTCATGATTTTTCATCTTTTTGTCGAAATTTCAAGATTTTTCACATTTTTCACTTTTTCATGATTTTTCATCTTTTTGTCGAAATTTCAAGATTTTTCACATTTTTCGTAATTTTGACGAAATTTCAAGATTTTTCATATTTTTTACTTTTTTCATCATTTTTGATCATTTCATCGTAATTTGAAACCACTCATCTCATACGTTAATTTTTTGAAATTTCAGGATTGTTCAGCTTCCTTGCTGAATATCTTGTGATCATCGTTGAAAATGAGTAGGTCATCTCTAAATAAGTCTACCAGTCCAATCGGAACCGAACCAGACCAGGCCGACCCAACTGGATATCTTCACTATGACATCGAATTCCTTGTCAAAAATCGGTAGAAATCGATTTTTTTGGTTTTTTTGGTATCCGCGCGCGAAAATCTACCGATTTATGAAAAAAAAATTATGGGTTATCGGTATAACCCAAATTACCCAAATAACCCAAATAACCATTTCGATTTTGGGTAACGATAAGAAAAATTCGTTTTACATCAATTCCAAGCGGAATCCGGTGTATAACCCATTCGTTACCCATCCGAATTCCTTGTCAAAAATCGGTAGAAATCGATTTTTTTGGTTTTTTTGGTATCCGCGCGCGAAAATCTACCGATTTATGAAAAAAAAATTATGGGTTTACTTGCGCGTTTTTCGGTGAAATTCGATTTTTGTGCTTTTTTTCGGTGTATTTTCGCCTTTAAAGCCGTTTTTCGAGGTAAAAAACCGCTTTTTTTCGGGTCGTTTTTTTCGAGAAAAATGGATTTTTCTTTATTTTTTTTTCGTTTTTCGATGCGATTTTTCTTCGGCTACCCCCCCCCCCCGCGCGCGATGTATATATAGAGTTTTTTCCAGGATTTTCATCGCTTTTTTCCTCTTTTTTGCCGGTTTTTTCGATTTTTTTCCGCCGATTTTCGCGTTTTTTACGGTGCGATTTTTCTTCGGCTACCCCCCCCCCCCGCGCGCGATGTATATATAGAGTTTTTTTCCAGGATTTTCATCGTTTTTTTCCTCTTTTTTCTCCCGAGTTTTGCGTTTCTTGAATTCATGCGGTCCAGGATTTTCCGATTCACGGCGAATTTCCCGAGAATTTGAAAAAAACGTGATTTCAAGGTCATATTCAGCCTCCGGGATTACTTTTCCGCACCATTCCAACGAAAATAGCTCTCTCGCGTGCAGCTCCACTTGCCCCTCAATTTCCAGAGATTTTCTTCTCGGATTTTCCGTTTCGCAGCGAATTTCCCGAAAACTTTGAAAAAACTTGATTTCAAGGTCACATTCAGCCTCCGAGAGTACTTTTCCGCTCCATTCCAACGAAAATAGCCCTCTCACGTGCAGCCCCACTTGCCCCTCAATTTCCAGAGATTTTCTTCTCGGATTTTCCGTTTGGGAGCGAATTTCCCGAAAACTTTGAAAAAAAACGTGATTTCAAGGTCACACTCAACCTCCGGGAGTACTTTTCCGCTCCATTCCAACGAAAATAGCTCTCTCGCGTGCAGCCCCACTTTCCCCTCAATTTCCAGAGATTTTCTTCTCGGATTTTCCGTTTCGCAGCGAATTTCCCGAATACTTTGAAAAAAACTTGATTTCAAGGTCACATTCAGCCTCCGAGAGTACTTTTCCGCTCCATTCCAACGAAAATAGCTTCCTCACGTGAAGCCCTATCTTTCCCTCATTTTCCAGAGATTTTCTTCTCGGATTTTCCGTTTGGGAGCGAATTTCCCGAAAACTTTGAAAAAAAACGTGATTTCAAGGTCACACTCAACCTCCGGGAGTACTTTTCCGCTCCATTCCAACGAAAATAGCTCTCTCGCGTGCAGCCCCACTTTCCCCTCAATTTCCAGAGATTTTCTTCTCGGATTTTCCGTTTCGCAGCGAATTTCCCGAAAACTTTGAAAAAACTTGATTTCAAGGTCACATTCAGCCTCCGAGAGTACTTTTCCGCTCCATTCCAACGAAAATAGCTTCCTCACGTGAAGCCCTATCTTTCCCTCATTTTCCAGAGATTTTCTTCTCGGATTTTCCGTTTGGGAGCGAATTTCCCGAAAACTTTGAAAAAAAACGTGATTTCAAGGTCACACTCAACCTCCGGGAGTACTTTTCCGCTCCATTCCAACGAAAATAGCTTCCTCACGTGAAGCCCTATCTTTTCCTCATTTTCCAGAGATTTTCTTCTCGGATTTTCCGTTTGGGAGCGAATTTCCCGAAAACTTTGAAAAAAAACGTGATTTCAAGGTCACACTCAACCTCCGGGAGTACTTTTCCGCTCCATTCCAACGAAAATAGCTCTCTCACGTGCAGCCCCACTTTCCCCTCAATTTCCAGAGATTTTCTTCTCGGATTTTCCGTTTCGCAGCGAATTTCCCGAAAACTTTGAAAAAACTTGATTTCAAGGTCACATTCAGCCTCCGAGAGTACTTAATAGCTTCCTCACGTGAAGCCCTATCTTTCCCTCATTTTCCAGAGATTTTCTTCTCGGATTTTCCGTTTCGCAGCGAATTTCCCGAAAACTTTGAAAAAAAACGTGATTTCAAGGTCACACTCAACCTCCGGGAGTACTTTTCCGCTCCATTCCAACGAAAATAGCTCTCTCACGTGCAGCCCCACTTTCCCCTCAATTTCCAGAGATTTTCTTCTCGGATTTTCCGTTTGGGAGCGAATTTCCCGAAAACTTTGAAAAAAAAACGTGATTTCAAGGTCACACTCAACCTCCGGGAGTACTTTTCCGCTCCATTCCAACGAAAATAGCTCTCTCACGTGCAGCCCCACTTTTCCCTCAATTTCCAGAGATTTTCTTCTCGGATTTTCCGTTTGGCAGCGAATTTCCCGAAAACTTTGAAAAAAACGTGATTTCAAGGTCACACTCAGCCTCCGGGAGTACTTTTCCGCTCCATTCCAACGAAAATATCTTTCTCAGGTGCAGTCCTACCTTTCCCTCATTTTCCAGAGATTTTCTTCTCGGATTTTCCGCTTCTCAAACCTGAAAATATCGTGGGGGGTTCGGGGGGGGGGCGGAGGCGCAGCCCCCCCCCCCCCGATGGAAAAAATGTTGTAAGAAAAATCGTAAAAAATGAAATCATTACCGTCTCCTACAACTCACTTTCTTTCTAATTTTGAGGAAATTCCGTCTAGGATTTGCTATTTTACAGCGAATTTTCCAAGGTAGTTCCCTCCCTCTGCACTTTTTCCGGGCTTGGGACCGGCATAGACTCACATCTATGGCGGCATTAGGGGAATGGGAGAGAAAGGAGAATAGGTTTAAAGGGAATGTCCTAGAAAATAAAGTAAAAAAACGCCGATCATGTAGCAGAACTCTAAGAATTATTATTTAAGTAAAACTATTCCTACACTAAGTTATCTACATCACATTGTTATTTATCCTGCACCTTTCCTTCTGCCTTTGTTCAGTTTATTGGCTATCCATAGCTCATTGTTCTTTAAGTTGCTATATTTGTTCTGTGGACAGATCTTTGTATTTGATAATCCGTACCAGAGGATGCTTTTATGGAAAAAAAACTCACCTTCTTTCTTCGATCCACCGGTCTATATTGTTTCAAGTTTCTTATCTGTCTAACTCCAGCGGAATCATCAATGGACGCTTCAGGAAAATCTGTTCCCGAAGATCCAGCCACTCTCCACCATTGATTGTAAGCGTAGCGGCCCAGTGCTATATTTTTATCGAGGAATGCATTTGGGAAATAATCAACGTGCTGCTTTACAAACGTTTTTATGCATGTTTCCACAATTTTATCGTCCACATCCAATTTCAAAAAACTTATAAGGATGCTTGGTAACAGTTTGTCCGGGTGTAGTATGCTTTTGGTTATTTCACTTGCTGATACCGTTCCTTTGAGTGCAATTGTTCTCTCTAGCTTGTGTCTGGCTACGAATGCTTTGATTGCGGCTGCTTTGAATGCCGTCTTGGGATTTTGAACAAAAGTATTAGCTTCTGAACCGTCCAGTCTGACTAATCTAGCTACGGACGCAATAACCGTAAACAACCATTCTATTTTTCCATTGAGACTTCGTAATGGATGTTTGTGTGTGTTATCTGTGGGTAAAAACTTGAATAAAGTTGGCACGTAAGTCGCGACTAGTACATGTCCTGAGAATTTTTTCAGGTTGATCGAGTCGAGTAAACATCTTGAACCTGTCGCTGGGGTGTGATTTTGGTCACTGGTTGCGGTCTCAAAATGTATCTGTTCATCATCATAAACCACCTCCTCTCCAACTTCTTCTTGATCACTAATCACGTCGCTTGAAGAATCATAGTCGCCTACATCAGTGTCGCCGACGAGCATCGAAGAGGATTTTGCGAAGGAAATTATTGATATTTCTTGTTTTTTGATCATGTCTTTTGCTGTAATATAATCAAACGCCTTAAACTTGTGAGGCATTAAAAAATATTTCACTTTTGATTCCGTTTTATTTAGCTCCACGATTGTACGCTGCGTAAGTCTACAGCAGCCGTGTATCTCTATTTCCTCCATTGCGCTGCGTAACAATTTTATGTCTGAACCTATAGAATTGCGTAGGTACTGAGGCCATGGGGAAAACGATAGTAAACAGCCGTTCTGAAATATGAAATAATACAGCGGCTCACCTTTGATAAGGTCACGTGCGAAATTTCTATTCGATATTCACTTACTTTTGCCAACTGTTTGAGGAGAATATGATCCCGAGAGTTAATGCCTTCCTGTAATGCATCTATAGTATCAGCCGAGTGCACATCCTCCAAGCGAATACGGCCATCGGTTGCCACTCGTTCGTATTGTTCGAGTACACTCATTTGCGTTCTCGCATTCTCTCGGAATTTCGTAATACTTGTATGATGAGGAAAGTACCTGAAAAAAAGAATAATTAGGAGTTGTCGATAAAAATAGTGTTTGAAGTTTTAATTATGGCAGAGAATTGATCTCAATCATAAATATAAAGCTTACTTAAAACTTGCACCGCCGAGACCGAAATAATTAACTAGAAGGCCATGACGAAGCTTTCGGACCAGTCTTTCGGATGGATGATATGTTTGTGCGTACGTCCTGGTGTAAGGACTACGGTAGCTGTAGCAAGCACTACGGAAAAATTTATATTTAACGATTAGTGGCAAGTGCTTCATCAATTTACAAATTAATTTACTATAACTCACGTCACATGGCCAGCGTCCATTATGAATTTCGTGAAAATAGCTCTCACTTTCGAACACTTTACATTTGCTTCCGATCTCAGTACTTGTCCAATGCCTTCAGTTTTAACGATGACCAGTTCATTTTCCAACGCTGTCAATGTCAAAGCAAGGTGGGCTTGAACGAGAACAATATGTGGGCACGTGAGTTTCACATTCATCTCATATGCAGTTTGCTCAATCGCGTCTTCCCGATCGTCTTGCATGCCATGCTCAGCAGCTGAAACCAAGTAACGCATTAGAACATGCGGTGGATACGAACCATTTATAGAAAACAGTAACATACTGTAGAAATAAAATTGCTCGATTTCATTTTCAGTAAAAAAAGACCAATTTGTTAATTGCTCATCGATAGCTCGTGACACTTTTGGCCAATCCTTTCTGTAGAACCTTATGGACCCTTCGCCATGCTCATTGAAGTCAAGTGACTGTTGCGTTGAGGTCTCGTCACTAGGTAACAGACATTGGTTCAGCGCAGTTTTCACAATTTCATTGCTGAATTGTTTGCGAAAAAATCTTATGGGCATGTTTTTGGGATGGTAGAAGGTGAAGTACACCGATTTCACGCCGTAATTCCCGAATCGCATCACGGACCACCGATAATCATCGTTACAAATGATTTTTTGTTTCTCCATCAAGATCGAAATAAGTTTTTCATTTTTTTCAGGCAACGGAAACAAACATTTCAAAGGATAATCGAGTCTTCCGTTACCACCAGTAAACGTCTCACATTTCGTTGAAATAATTAACAAACTGTCGGTATCCTGTGAAACAACTCTTCGGCCTGCTTTTATATCTGCTTTCAGAGTTTTATAATCGATGACTGTGAAACGGGAATCAATTTTTTCGGATTGCTCTTGATCTCGTACGCTGAAAATTACAGGCAAATGCTGAATACATGAAAATCAACCAATGTAAAATCAAACCTATTTTGTACCGTGTCGAGAACAATTCAGTTGGTACTTGCTCCATATCGTCATCAACATCCATCAACGACTCAGCCTGCGGAATATTCGACGAGGTATATTTTACACATAATATATCACAATTATATTTGAAAATTACCTCACAAACGTCGATATTTGTTTGTTTGCATGATGATTGGACAGCTGATGTTTCGTTCATCGCCATTTGTAAATTTGCGACACTAGAAAATAAAACAAACGAATTATATCAATGTGTACGAGCAAATGGGTTATCAAGTACGACGAATACTGACTTGAGTTTGTAATGAGCAATAACTTGAGCCATCATCTTTTCCCGTAGCTGTACAAAGTGATCGCATGATCTATCTTGTTCTACATGTAATAATATAGGTGCTTGCGTCTCTACAATGCATCTGTCATTGTCAGCGATCCAACTTCGAATTGTTTGGGCATTTTGCAAGGCCCAAAATCCACAATTTACCCCATCATCATCTGCTTGCTGCAGTTGACTAGTGACTCTGATCCTAATTGTATTACGAAACTGTTTAAGAACAGCTTTGTATTGTTCATGCACTTTTTTATTGACACTGTCTGCAAAGAATCCAATTGATCTATTGCACACGACCAATGTTGCCCAGTGAATGGGTGGTTGATGCAGGATTAAAACAAGTGTGCCAATTTCATGGCGCACATGTTGTCGCAACCTTTGTCGCAAAACCTCAGGGTCACCTATAACCTCTATACAATCGTCATCGTTCTTCTTCAGATTGTAGAATGGTAAAAGCAAAACCAAGTCTGCGTGGTTGAGCATGTAATCGTATCGCTTTTTCAGAGTATTGATGACTAGCGCAGGTCCGTACATGTCATCATTGCCGCTTCCTGCGGTTTGGTCACCTCCTAGCTGACGATGAAGCGCCGCTACCTCGTTGTCTATAGATGATTTTATAATAAGAATTGAAGGGAAATTTATGGAAAAAAATTATCAAAATACAAGCGGATTATATTTGGTATGCCGAATCAGGAAATTTTCAATTACCTATCATTTCTTGCATTAGCTCAGTAGCCATTATTGCAACGCTCCTCTGCCAGGTCACGCTTGGGAAACTTTATGCTGAAAGATATGTTATGGATTATTCATTTATTTGCTTCAAGTTAAACGGTAGTGATACTAATTGGTAAAATAGAAAACAGTTAGCGGTGCTAAATTTTAACATATTAAAGTTCAAAGCTTGATACTTCAACGCAAGTTAGATAGGCTAACCTCACTTCCATATTACGTTTTATGAGTTTTTTAAAATACAATTATCTTGGAATATTTTTTTAAAAACCAGTGTTCTTCAAGCTATAGAGAGAAACCTAATGCAATCATAAAAAGTGGGGGTCGTGGTACTCATTTTCAAGCTACAGCTGTTGGAATAATTCGAGCAAAGTTCATGGCATACTATGATTTCACTATTTTTTTTTCGTTTTTCCGTCAACTCTTATCGACATAATAATAAATGTATAACGTTTTAAAAAAATTTTAAAGATCAATAATGATAGTTCATAGCGATTTTTGAAAAAATCGAATTTCGAACTTTATGGTAATTGAAGAAATACATCACACGCTATGAAATAGCACAATAAATCAATAGGGCACGAATTATTTACAAATATTTACAGCACCCCGCGACTAGTGTCGATTAAATAAAAAATCGGGCATAGGTTCCCCTGCGGCTTGCGCCTTTTCGATTCGCCAAAAGGCCCAAGCCGCAGAGTTATCCCTGTCCCGATTAAAAAATCGGGCATAGGTTCCCCTGCGGCTTGCGCCTTTTCGATTCGCCAAAAGGCCCAAGCCGCAGAGTTATCCCTGTCCCGATTAAAAAATCGGGCATAGGTTCCCCTGCGGCTTGCGCCTTTTGAAAGGTCCCCAGGAAAGTCGCAAATCGCCGAGTTATCCCTGTCCCGATTAAAAAATCGGTGACAGGTTCCTCGGCGATGTGCGACTTTCCCCTCCCCCCGGGATCCCAACCCCTTGAAAAAAACCCACCCCCCTTAAAAAAAAAAAAAAACCAGTACGACGAGGAAGTTTCCTCCCTCGAAACCTGGCAAGCATGCAAATATAAAATGTATAAATACATGTATAGTGCAGGGGTCGCGAACCGTAGGAACAATCACGTTTCCCGACGGATCCTACAACGTGATTGTTGCATGTCAGAAATATGCAAGCCAAATGATGTGTGAATCCGCCTTCGCTTCGGCCGAAACCGATCCAGCGGCTCTACACATCATCCCCGGTGACCTCTTCCAACCGATAAGGGAAATCTGCACCCGGGCTCGTCAGAGTCACCGGGCTCAACCCTATATCTCGGGATCGAAGGCCCAGTCACCGGCCGACTCAGCATATCCCTGACACACGGGATCCTCTTTTTTTTTATATAATTAATAATACAATTATACTCACCGAGGAACTGCTGCTGCTACTGTTGCTGCTGCTGCTACTGCTGCTGCTACTGCTGCTGCTGCTGCTGCCCGTGCTGCTGCTGCTGCTGCTGCTCCTCCTCCTGCTACCGAACTCCAACGACGAAGAGAACCTGAAAAATAAAAAAGAGAGATTAAATAAAATGTGAAATTTGATGGATGCATTCGTTAATCGACGCACTGTATTGGAAGCCTAGTGCAGCACAGTGAAGTTGAGTAAACTTACTTTCAAAGTGCTGCACTAGGCTTCCAATGCAGTGCGTCGATTAACGAATGCAACCGACAAATTTGACATTCAAAGTTTCCTTACTGTTCAAATCTACTGGGGATGTTGATCTTGAGAATGTATAATCTGAAAAATAAAAAGTTGTTGATGTCGGTCGACGTATAAATATAAATTATCCAAAGGTAATGTACATGGAAATTGTGCATCAGAACCAATGTCACCGTTGGATCACGTCATATCAAAAAATATACTCGAGAAAATTAAAGTCCAAATATCTCGCGATGAAAGTGAGATAGAGCAAAACTAACGATTTTTGCGGGTTTCTAAGGGAAAAAATAATCACCTGGCGTTTCAGAAAATAGTAATACTTGTATATTTCTTTCGAAATTTGCAACTCTGAAAATTTTGTGAGAGCGCTCTTATGATAGTCGTGTTCAACAGTAGGTATGATGTAGTGGTCACAAAATTTTCGGACTTGCAAATTCCGTGAGAAATATACAAGTAGTACTATTTTCTTGAACGCCAAGTGATTATTTTTTCCCTTAGAAACCCGCAAAAATCGTTAGTTTAGCTCTATCTCACTTGCATCGCGAGATATTTGGACTTTAATTTTCTTGAGTATATTTTTTGGTATTACGTGATCCAACAGTGACATTGGTTCTGTTGCACAATTTACATGTACATTACCTTTGGATAATTTATATTTATCAAGAGTCGCGGCAGCCACCTGTGGCATTAATGCCGATGGTGCTGACTACCTATATACGTTGAATTCAAAATGCACCGAGACAACCTGCAGCTTTATTAGAAAAATACATGCAAATTTTCGTATTAGTTAATTCTTAACGCTTTAATTAAACATAAACTTGCTCAAAATTACGAAATCACGCTTGCAAAAAACTTGTTAACGTTATTTTTCATAATCTTTTTCGTGAGGTGGTCAGAATCTTTTTTCTTTTCCAGTGTTCAACATTTTCTATTGCGCATGCGCGAGCCTTCAGCAGCCGCTCATGTATAAGCGCATCAGCTGAGATATCTAAGCAGTTGAACTATAATTCACACTGAGCCTTATAAGAGAATATAAAATTTATCTTTATCGATACTGTATTGATTGATAGTAAATTGCAATCGAGAAATAATATATATAATAGCTTACGTTGAAATCAGTGAAATCTGACAAAAAAAACTTTCAACGAAGTAAAAAGGTTGCACGAAAGCTTTGTGTAGTCTCAACTGCTTTTATCAAAATAATCAACCAATTTTATGAACAAATGTAATTAATTAATACGTTGTAAGATTAAAGTATGATTGCTGAATTATTTTTGTAAAATATGTTTGGTATGCACATTCTTGTCGTTTTTAAAATAGATCTCAGTAATTTCAAAACTTCAAAAACGACTTGCATAAAATTGGTTGATTATTTCGATAAAAGCAGTTGAGACTACACATAAAACATTCGTGCAACTTTTTACTTCGTGGAAATTTTTTTTTGTCAGATACGTCGACTGACAGCAACAACTTTTTATTTTTCAGATTCTAGATTCTCTAGATTATCATCATCCCCAGCAGACTATCAAAGTAAGGAAACTTTGATAGTCAAATTTGTCGGTTGCATTTGTTAATCGACGCACTGCATTGGAAGCCTAGTGCAGCACTTTGAAAGTAAGTTTACTTACCTTCACTGTGCTGCACTAGGCTTCCAATATAGTGCGTCGCTTAACGAATGCATCCATCAAATTTCACATTTCATTTAATCTCTTTTTTTTATTTTTCAGGTTTTCAGCAGCAGCAGCAGCAGCAGCAGCAGCAGCAGCAGCACGGGCAGCAGCAGCAGCAGCAGTAGCAGCAGCAGTAGCAGCAGCAGCAACAGTAGCAGCAGCAGTTCCTCGGTGAGTATAATTGTATTATTAATTATATAAAAAAAAAGAGGATCCCGTGTGTCAGGGATATGCTGAGTCGGCCGGTGACTGGGCCTTCGATCCCGAGATATAGGGTTGAGCCCGGTGACTCTGACGAGCCCGGGTGCAGATTTCCCTTATCGGTTGGAAGAGGTCACCGGGGATGATGTGTAGAGCCGCTGGATCGGTTTCGGCCGAAGCGAAGGCGGATTCACACATCATTTGGCTTGCATATTTCTGACATGCAACAATCACGTTGTAGGATCCGTCGGGAAACGTGATTGTTCCTACGGTTCGCGACCCCTGCACTATACATGTATTTATACATTTTATATTTGCATGCTTGCCAGGTTTCGAGGGAGAAAACTCCCTCGTCGTACTGGTTTTTTTTTTTTTTTTTTTTTTTTTTTGCCAGGTTTCGAGGGAGGAAACTTCCTCGTCGTACTGGTTTTTTTTTTTTTTTAAGGGGGGTGGGTTTTTTTCAAGGGGTTGGGATCCCGGGGGGAGGGGAAAGTCGCACATCGCCGAGGAACCTGTCACCGATTTTTTAATCGGGACAGGGATAACTCGGCGATTTGCGACTTTCCTGGGGACCTTTCAAAAGGCGCAAGCCGCAGGGGAACCTATGCCCGATTTTTTAATCGGGACAGGGATAACTCTGCGGCTTGGGCCTTTTGGCGAATCGAAAAGGCGCAAGCCGCAGGGGAACCTATGCCCGATTTTTTAATCGGGACAGGGATAACTCTGCGGCTTGGGCCTTTTGGCGAATCGAAAAGGCGCAAGCCGCAGGGGAACCTATGCCCGATTTTTTATTTAATCGACACTAGTCGCGGGGTGCTGTAAATATTTGTAAATAATTCGTGCCCTATTGATTTATTGTGCTATTTCATAGCGTGTGATGTATTTCTTCAATTACCATAAAGTTCGAAATTCGATTTTTTCAAAAATCGCTATGAACTATCATTATTGATCTTTAAAATTTTTTTAAAACGTTATACATTTATTATTATGTCGATAAGAGTTGACGGAAAAACGAAAAAAAATAGTGAAATCATAGTATGCCTTGAACTTTGCTCGAATTATTCCAACAGCTGTAGCTTGAAAACGAGTACCACGACCCCCACTTTTTATGATTGCATTAGGTCTCTCTCTATAGCTTGAAT